>NC_138369.1:2983802-3037689 GCF_054177405.1 Leptonychotes weddellii | reverse complement strand
CAGGCACAGCAGAACAAAGGACAATCAGTTCTGCTGCCATGGCCGCTGCAATCACTGTCCAAAGAGGAGACTCTGGAAGGGGAACCAAGAAGGCTCTTCCTGCCGGCCCATGGCCCGCACATCAAACGGGGAAGCTGAGTGCCACAGCGGGCCCAGCGGCAGCCTGCAGAGGTCCCGACCCAGAACCAACAGGCCGGGAAGCTGGGCCTCAGTGGGTCTAGCTCAGCGCTCTCGGGACCTCCCCTGGCCATCTGGGACAGCAGCCATCTTCCTGCAGAAGGGGGCTCCTTCTGCGGGGAGGGAGCTGGGCCTCATCAGGAAACTCCCCCAGTGGCCTGTTTGGGGAGAGCGGACTCTGGCTGTGGCTGCAGGGCTGGGCCACTCTGCAGATAGATTTCAGCATCCTGCAGGGAGCGGTCACGGGGCCCCAAGAGCAGGACTCCGCAGCCCGGCGCGCTGACTCACACACCAAGGGATCCACCTCACCACCTTATCTATTCCCTTTTAATCTCGGGGTTCTGACACCTCCTGCCTCAGTGGGAGTCCGCTCTCAGGGGAGCTTCCTGCTCTGAAACACTCCTTCTGTTGCTGTTTCCGCCACCTTAGCGCAGGACCTGGGGCTGAGGCAAGCGGAGCCTGGCCAGGTTCCCCAGCATGCTAACAAGGCACAGATGGACTGCCTTCCTTCCGGCATCCTGGTGGGTCTTTTCCATCCAGCCTCCCCAGGCACGGCAGTCACACTGAGCTGCCATGGGGCTGTCCCCAGATACCCAAATGGGGGTTTGGCCCCGGGGCGGGAGAAGGCGGGGAGGAGGGAGAGTGTCCATTTCCCTTCTGCATCTTGTGCGGGTGACAGGACATGGTGTTGGGAAGCTGAGTTATTAAAACCAATCTGTGAAGCTGTCAGGCTCCTACCAATCTCCATCCATATCGGTGCCGAGCCAAGCCCTCCCTGACACCACAGGGCCTCTCGGGGGCCAAAGCCAGACAGCTGGGAGGAGTTACTCCTGTTGCCTGATGAGGGGCTGTGCCTGAGTCAGGGAATGGGGACCTCTGGTCCCCACTGAGCCAAGCTCTCAGAAGCCATGAAGTCTCCAAGCCTTCTCCAGGTGCCGCCTCCTTTGGGTGCTGGCCCTCCCTACCACGGGCCTTCGGGGCTGCCACTCAGGGCAGCTTCACCTGGCTCCATCCACCACCTGGACTTCTCAGTCCCAAGCTCCATGGGGACTAAGCAGAGGCCCTCAAGGTGCCTGGCTCAGCACTGTGGTCCAGCAACGCCCCCTGCAGCCAAGCCTGGGGAGCCTGCTTTGGACACCAAGAAGGAGGCAAGGAGGCAAGGAGGCAGGGAGGCAGGGAGGCAGGGAGGGAGAGAGGCAGGGAAGGAAGGAGGGAGGGAGGCAGGGAGGCAGGGAGGCAGGGAGGGAGGCAGGGAGGCAGGGAGGCAGGCAGGCAGGCAGGCAGGCAGGCAGGGAGGCAGGCAGGCAGGCAGGCAGGCAGGTGCCTATTCCTGGAGGCTCACTGGGAGGGATTAACGGATGCGCAAAGGAGCTGCAGCTGGGAGGTGGGCTGATGCAGCCTCAGGTGGGCCTGCAGGGAGGTGCTGAGGGGCCAAGCAGACACATAGCCAAGGGGCAAGAGAGTAGCCCAGCAGCCCCCTTCCCCAAGAGCCTTGCTCTGCCTCCCTGGACAGCAGAGCCACCAAACCTGGGCCCAGCAAGTGCAGCCTCTCTCCCACGCTGCAGCCCAGAGCAGGGCACATGGGAGCTGAGCAGCATCTGCACCCACAACGCTCTTCCTCCCTGTGCCCCACGGCAGGGAGCACACGTCCTCAAACACACACGTATGCCCACACACGTGCACACGCACACAGGCCCCCGCAGTATCACGTGCAGGCAGAGACGGCTGTGCCCGCCGGGAGTCAAGCTTCCCAGCAACAGAAGAAAGGCCGCCCAGTCCCTCTCCTGTGAAACTCCCCTGAGAGAAAATGCCAAAGAAAAGCTCTAGGTGCAGCTACGTCAAAAGGAAAAATTCTCAGCTCGCCCCGGTGCCCTGCTCCCTTGGGCTTCTTAGAGGTCAGAGAAGGGGAGTTCTGGAACCATCCCCTCACCTCCACCCCCCCCCCACAAACTCCACTTAGAAGGATCCTTTCATCGCGCCCAGGACGCCCAGGACGGTGCGTGGCGGGGGAGGGGTTCCATGCCCTTTGTGGGAGCACGATCCGAGAGGCCCTCTCCCCAGCCCCCATGCAGGGAGCCTGCACGAGTGAATGCATGTGCACTGCACACGTGTGCGCAGGCAGGCATGCGTGTGGCACACGTGCGGATCTCGGCAGACGTGCTCTCTGCCCGTGGGGCACGGGGAGGACGTGAAAGACCGCATCCCAGGTGAATAGAAGCAGGAGAGTGGGAGGGGCTGGGGAAGCCTCGAGAAAACTGCTGGAGACTCAACTCTGGGACCAGTGCCCACCACTCTGAGGGAATGCTGCTGAGTCACGGGCCTGAAGGCCAGGGTCAGGGCCCAGACAAACACCCTGCAGGGAATGCTGGCTGTCCCCACCCGGGGGCCCGGAGTAGGCTTCTGGGAGGCCTGTCCTCCCCCTCCTCTCCCTCCCCCACCCTTCCCTGACCCCACTCCATGGGCACAAGGAAGCTGCAGAGAGAACAGGAGGAGATGCTGTTGGGAACGCTGTGTGCGGTGCTGGATCTGAGCAAGAAGCCGGGCCAGGTGGGGGTGCCATTCCCATAATCTTACATTTCCCCACTGGTTGCTCACAAGGCCTGGGACCCACAGGGCCTACAGCGTGCGGGCAACGGCCACCAGGGGCTCCAGGAGGGCCAGGGATGGCGGGTGCCACTCCCCAGATGCCGAGCCCCGGGGCTGCCCCACCACCCGCTCCCAGCACCGCCCTGCAGGCCAAGCCACTTGAATCAGGGTAGAATCACGCAGCCTTCCCCGCACGCCCAGGCCCACGCGTGCCCGCCCTCCTGGCCTCCGGGAAGGCCAGGGAGGGGGTGAGTTGCAAGTGCCAGGTCTATTTTAAATCCCCATCTCAAAAGGGATTTTGAAGCAGTCAAACGCTTCAGATATTCTCAGCCCTGCTGCCTGAGAGCACCACCTAATGTCGGCCTTTTGAAGCAATTCCACGCTTTTATCGACACCAGGCTGTTCACGCCGCTGTGACACGCCAATCACACTACCGAAGTAGCAACAGACCCAGAAAGGCTTCATAAAACGCTGTAAACCTGAGGATGGCGACACTTAAAAAAAAAAAGCTACCGAAATAATCGGAACTGGTTGCAATTAGGCTGCCGCAGACGCCGGAGAAACGACGCAATCAGGGAGACAGGCGCGTGAGCGCTATCTGCCGGGGAGCAGCCCCCAGGGCCCCGGGCAAGGGCAGGGAGCCAGGGCGCCACTGAGTGGCCCCTGAGCCACCAGCCCAGGGACCAGAGGCACCGCACCCACCCCCTGGGCTGGTGTCAGGGGCGCCCAAGACGGGTCTCAGCCCCGAGGATCAGTTCCCATGGACACGGCACCGGCACTCCCGGACCCTGATAGGCACAGAGCCCCCTCCCTGCACCAGGCCCCTGCTGGGGGCTAGGGACCCGGGGTGGGGGTGGCTGGAGACCGAGGGCCCTGCCCCCCCCCAGGGTCCACAATCTGATGGGGAGATATGCCAATGTCACACATAGCTAATATGAGCATGGGGTGCCCTGCCAACATCTTGGACCCCCACCCGGGTCCTGGGGAGAGGGCATGGTGCCTGAGCTGAGCTGCTGGGGCTGGGGGAGCAGGGAGCTTGGCAGAGGCGGGGGTGGGAAGCCTCAACAGCTGGATCCTACACAGCTGCACTACGAAGCCTCTTCCCACCGGCCACACTCAGCACGAGGAACCCCATGTGCAATCCCATCCCCCTTCAGGACCAGAAACCAAGACCAAGGTCAGCCTGCCTTCTGGAACATTCTTTCCCTCAGATGAACCGCTGTTGTGCCCGATGCTGGCCTTGCCGAATGCTGCCCCAGGGCTCTCTGGAGTGGGTTGTGGCGAAGGGGTGGAAGTGAGGGGTGGGTGGACAGCAGGGGACAGGGGTGCTGGGGCTGCAGCCTGGAGAACCCCAAGCTGCTGGAGGCAGGAGGTGAGCGTGCAGAGCCAGACATCAGTCCTGCCCGTCAGCTGCCCTGTCAGCCGGGGGCTGCCACCCCTCACATTCCCAGTGCCCTCTCCCTCACCTCCCTCGAAGCCAGCCCCCCCTCCCCCCCCACCTCTCAGGACTGGCCTGGCCCAGCTGCCTCCCTGGGCTCCCCAGGCCACTTCCCCAGTCACCCGCCCTGTGACCCTCCCTGCCAGCCACAAGCTCACACTTTGCCCCCAGTCGCCCGAGGCCACCGCAACCTCAGGCAGGGCCGTGGCCGAAGCTCAACCTGCCTTTGGCTGGCACGTGCCAGGATTCAGCCGTGGCTCCTTTCTTTTGTTCTATTCTGTGTTTTCAGGTAAAGGTGGGTTTTCTCCCTTTCTGATCCCTCTGGCTGGTAGACCCTGGCCAAAACATGGGCGTCAATGGGGAGCTGAGCGTTCCCACTGCCCACCCCGGCAGTCTTCACTCTCCTCCTGCTGCCGCCCCCAGGGAGCCTCTGGGACCATCACTGCTGGGGTCCAGGAGTCCATAAAAAGGGTGGAAGAAGCTGGGAGATTACCGCGGGCGCTGGGAGCAGCAGCTAGGGCCGAAGGGTGGGGGCGCCCTCTAGCGGTGCTCGGGGAGCGGCGCGGGGCCATGACTGGGACACGGTGCTGGGAGGGCCCAGAAACCCCCTCCCTTCCACCCCCAGCCCCGGGGCCCCCAGCAAGAGGGACCGTCCAGACCAGTGAGCTGGGGCCTCAGCACACGCACACACTTATACAGCACAAACACGTGACTGCCCACTTACATTTACACACGCGCACACATAATCACGCACCTTCACAAACACGTGTGCACAGACGCACACGAACACGAACATGCACACACTTTCGTGTGTACATACGCACGCTCACAAACACATTTGCACAAACTTGCAGGCTCACGTGCAAACACGCACACACACGTGCACACAGCCCCAGCCTGTGAATCAGAAAGTCCTCAGCTGCGCTCAGCCTGCCACGGCCCATCAGGAGGACGCCAACTGCTGGGAGCCGGCGGGCAGAGTCCCCAGGAAAGGGACACAAGCATCTCACCCCACAGGCTGCACCACCACGCCTTGCTCACAGCTGTGGGGTTGGGGCAGAGCGCAGCCCCTCTCCACAGGCCTAGACTGGGGCCTCCGCGGACTTGCAGCCTGGCCTGGCCATGGAGACGGAGGGGACGGGGTAACCGAGCTGTCACTGGGACCTCCTGGGCAGCACTGGGGTGACACCGCCTACCAGAACATGCCTCCACCCACCTGCTCAGGACCACACGGGGTGTGAGATTCAGGCCTTTGGCCTCACCAACCCCGTCACTCTCTCTCCAAATTTTTCCTAAAAGCTAAATACCTCCCAGCTAGAGGCTGCAATGATGAAGAGCTGCTGCAACGCCACAGACAAGTGGCTTGAAAACAAGAAACCTGTGGAATTCTAACAGGATCCCAGCCAACACACGAGGTAACAAAGCAGCACAATGCGAAGGTCAGAGGGCCGGTGGCCGCAGGACGGCGGCCCCAAAGATGTTCACATCTTAATCACCAGACCTTGTAAGGATGTCACCTCACACAGTAAAGGGACTCTGCAGACGGGATTAAGTCAAGGCCCCCAAGGTGGGGTTGACCCTGGGTTCCCGGGGGGCCCCGGCGTCCTCACAAGGCCCTCACGACGGGGAGGCAGAGGCTAGGAGTCCCAGAGATGGGCAGACCTGCGCTGCTAGCGGTGAGGATGGAGGCGGGGCCGAGGGCCAGGAAAAGGCCAGAGCTGGGTCTCCCCTGGGGCCTCTGGAAGGAACCTGCTCATGCCTGCGTTTAGCCTGGTGCGACCTGAGTCAGACTCCTGACCTCCAGAAATGTCAGAGAACATATGTGTGTTGTGTTAAGCCCCTAGGTTTGTGGTCATTTGTTACACAGCCCCTACTGTGTTCGTCCCCAATGATTCCGCATCCCTCCCTGTCAGAGCAGGAGCCCCCTGCCAGAGAGCAGGGTTGGGGTCCCACTGCATCCACCTCAGAGGTGAGGAAAGGGTGGTCCCATAGCCAACCCCTGCACAGGGAGGCCTGGCTTCCCCCCTGGGGCCTCCTGCTGGCTCCTGAGTCTGCTCCCAGCCTCTCTTAGCAAAGGGCTCCAGGACGTCCCAGTGACTTCAAGGGAGCGGGGGTGGCCTCCCCCCCATGCCCATGGGCACAGGCTCAGCCTGGGACACCAAGGTGAGCGACGCCTTAGCTAGGGTCTGCCTGGGCCCCCAACTAAGCTGGGCCTCCCTGCCCCCGCCCCCACCATCTCAACACACGGAGGTGCTTGGCTGCGTTCCAGAGAGCCACCGACTGCTCCTGGGGTTCCTGCTTCCCCTCCCACTCCCTCTGAGCTATGACCATTACTGCAATAAAACCTTCTAAGACAGCCGGGAAGAGGCAAGGAGATGTAAAGGCCCAGCTCAGAAATCTCTGCTGGAAACCCCAGTGAACAAAGGCGGCCTTGCACAGAGGGCAGCCCCCGGCTGTCCCGCCGGCAGAAGCTGGGTGTGGAGGGGGTGCTCGGCTCACAGATTCCAGAACACAGATCACGCTGGATGTTTGACCCAGCCTGCCGGGACCATCGCTCACAGGGCGGCCCTCAGGACACATGCCCACTGCAGCCCTGACAGCAGAGGGCTGGCTGCTAAAGCCACCCCTGAACCTGGAGGCCACAGAGGAGGCCAGGGGAGGCTCAGGGCTCACAGCCACCCACCCCCCAGGGCCCACGACCCCAGGGAGAGTCCCCAGTACAACAGACACTCCACGGACGCCTCCACCAGAGGCGCAAACCATGAGCTCCAAGGAGCAGGAAGCTCATTTCTGGGGACACGCATCCCCTCATCACCAACCAAGGCTGCCCCTGAAGCAAACAGGATACAGGACAGCAGATCGCAAGCTGCCAGAGCCCCTCAACTTTTGCCTGCCCGGCCACAGACCCAACCCTGTCCCCGAGGGGCCACCCGAAGGTGCCCCCACACCTGTCCGGCCCCTGAGGAGCCCGTGGGCAGCCCGCCCCTCCCCGCGGCCTGGGTGCCAGACGGACACTCACCAGGACTTGGGCTCCCCGAAGTGCAGGTAGTTAATGCTGTACAGGTCCATGTCCTCCGTGTGCCAGGCAAAGGTGGTCTTCCACATGCCGAAGTACAGATAGGGGGTGTTGACGCCCTCGATGATGGTGCCGCACTCACGCTCCACCATGTCCAGGATGGTCCGCAGGCTCCCGATGTTCCACTGGGCCACATCCTGCAGGGCGGCGAGCACACGGTTGGTGGCAGGTCACCCCCAGGGGCTGGCAGGAGCACAGGAAGGCTACGGGGCAGCCCCCACAGAGGGCCTGAGAGCTCACGGCCAGTCGCAAACCTGCCCACATCAGAGCTTCACCCGCCCCAGTGTCTGAACCTCAGTGGGAGCTACTCCCACACTGAGACACCAGTCCCTCAGCCTGGGCCAGGCAGTCAGGCAGGCTTTCTCTGGATGCCATGCCGAGCTATGCATTAATCACAGGCAGTGAAGGCCACGCTGTGAGGGTTGAGGTTTGGTTGTGAATAATTAACGTGCCTCAAAGTCAATGACATGGAAGGAGGAAGACAATCGTGGAATGGGGCTAGCTCAGCAAAGGTGCCAGACAGCCCTTCCGGCACCTTCTGCCGGAAGAGACAGGGACGGCTTTCGGAACCAGGCAAACAAGGCCAGAATCCCTGCCCACCGGACTCATCTATTCCTAACGCCACAAACGGGTCCCATCTTGTCACGAGAGCTCATAAAATACAGGTCAATCCATTTTCGGTCCCTGGAGACCCCTCCAAGCCTGCGGAGATGCTGAGCGAGCGTCAGCATTCTCTCCGTCCCAAGCCCACTCTGCCTCACATCCCATTCGTACCCTCCCCGTTACAGGTCCCTGAACCAGTGGTTGGTTCTGGCAAGGCGAGCCCCTAGCAGAAGCCCGGAACACAAGCACAAAATCACAAGCCCTCGAGTAAAACAAAAACAGATAAATTAGATTTCATCCAATTCAAAACTTCTGTGCTTTAAAAAAAACATCAAGAAAGTAAAAAAGAGAACCCACATAAGGGGAGAAAATACGTGCAAGTCATCTATCAAGTAAGAGACTTGTGCCCTCTCTAAAGAGCCCTTATAACTACCATAGAAAAAAAAAATAACCCGATTAAAAAATGGGTAAAGGGCCGAAATGGACATTTCTCCTCAAAGAAGATACACACGGCTCACAAGCACGTGCAAAGATGCTCAACGTCATTAACCCGCAGGAAACCTCAGATCAAAACCCCAGTGCCAACGCCACGTCACACCCACTAGGACTGGCAGGGTGAAACAGACAGACAGCAACAAGTGTTGGTGAGGATGTGGGGCGGGGGGAGAAGAGCCCTCAGACACTCTCCTGCTGGGGGAAAGCACGGGCCGTTCCTCAAAAGGTAAACGTGGAATGAGCGCGTGAGGAGTGCGGTTCTAGGCCTAGGGACGTGCCTAGAGCAATGAAAACATACGTCTGCACAGACTCACATATGCACGTTCACAGGCACATGACTCGCCGTGGCCAAAAAGTGGAAACAGTCCAAGTGAACAGTTAACACCACGTAAGGGCAGGTCACTGGGTTGCAGACAGGAGCGAGGCGCGGACACGCGTGGCCCCGGGAACAGACCCTGAGCCCATGACGGTCAGGGAGGGAACCAGACGCAAGGCCACATGGGGTGTGAGTCTACGCGTGTGACACGTCCAGAACACGCGCCTCCACGGACAGGAAGGGGCTCGTGCGTGAGTGCTGGAGAGGGGACGGGGAGTGACTGCTGATGAGGAAGGGACTTCTTTTGGGGCTCACGGAATGTTCTGGAATTGACTGTGGTGATGGCTGCACAGCTCGGTGAAATACAGTAGAAACTTGAATCGTATGCTCTATGTGGGGGAACTGTGTGGTGTGTGAATTACACCTCAATAATGCTTCCTTTAAAAAAGACACCGCAGGTCAGACAATGGACAAACAAGCGAACGATCCCCACGAGCACTAACTTCGTAGAACTCTGTAGAAAAGAAAACGGGCGTGTGACTTCCCACTCGTCCTAAACACAACACAGGAACTTCAGCTCTTCCAACCCGGCAGCTGTTGGGGTCAGATTCCCTTCCTAGAAGTCACGATTCGGAGTCCAGGAAGCAGAGCTGCAGGCCGGCACGGGGCTGCCCAGCGCCGGCCGACGAGCCCCAGAGCTTCATCCCAACCGTGGCCGTGTCAAGAGCACCGATGGCTGGGACTGCACATGGAGAGCGGGATGGGGACGGGGACAAGGCTCCCAGCCACTGAGCCCCAAGGTACCCACCTGAGGCAGGGAGGAGGACGGAAGGTCACAAACATCAAGAACGGGGCTCCCACAGAGGACCCGGGAAAATCTCTCTCCTCATGCTCTCACAGAGCAGGGGGTGCAGCACCCAGGGACACCCAGTGCTGGCCTCCTGCCAGAGCCCTTCAAGGAGGGGCCACGAACCCAGATGGAATGGGGTCAGAGGCGAGGCCTGATCTGGGGCTGCCACGACGGGTCCCTCCAGGCCTTGGCGGTCTGACGTCGAAAAGGGGGCTTGGGGAGTTGGGCCCCTCTTGCAGGGCCAGGAAGCCCTCGAAGCCAGCAGAGAAATGGGGAGCAGTGGCAGGGCTGGCGTCTGGAGGCGGCACACAGGACCAGCAGCCACCGCCCAGGTGGACGGACCCAGACAGGCCCCAGAAAGTCCAGGGACACGGCCCCACCGGTCCCTCACTCAATCTGCCACAGGAACTTCTGCGCCTTGAGCCAGGCGCAAGGACAAGCTGGCTCATGGTGCTGAATGTTTCTGTAACCATCAATAGGGCAACCGCTCAGTCCTGGAAAGTTCGAAGCCCTGGGGTGAGCCGCACGGCAGCTGAGGTGTGCTGGGGCAGCGTGAGAGACTGGGCTGCGCCCCCTCATGTTAGAGGTGTGTGCCGACAGGGCCTCTGGGCCCCCGCCCTCCTGTCCTTGCCACATCCAAGGCATGCATGCGGCTCTGCCCTCAGACGGCACGCTCACGAGGATGAGGCCTGGCCACGTGGCCTCACAAGCTTGCCACTGCTGTGGGGTCAAGGCCAAGTGGATGAGCTCAGGATCCCAGGGAGAAGCTAAACCTCCTTGTCCGGAACACCCTTGCTGGAGGGCAGCCACACACCTGCCGTACCCCTCACTGTGGATGGGGAAACCAAGGTCCAAGAAGGGGGAACCAGGGCCAGGAGTCAGCTTAGTCCCTGACCTCCCAGGGCGAGGGCGTCTCCCTCGGGTTCTTAGGGGTGAGCTCCCTGAGTTTGACACGCCCTTGGTGCCCAGCTCAGAGGAACAAACCCGCCCTCACCACGAAGCAGGACCCCCTAGTTGGAAGGCCCGTGGGCCACAGGTCAGACAGGCTCCCCAAGCTGGGCGAACTGCTGGGACCCACGCGATAGTCACGTCTTTCCAACACCTTTTGGGAAACGCAAGTCTTTCCTAATGGGTTCAGGAGGGTCCTGACCCTACTCAGGAGGGGACCTTATTCCAATCCACGGCAGCGCCACCCAAGTCCAGGACTCAGGAGGCACCTCCAGCTACTCTCATGAGGACCATGGATGAGTGGATAGAATGTTCCAGCAAGAGATGACCTTCAGAGTGATGATTCAGGGTAAGGGGCAAAGATGGCAGCTGAGGGGCCACTCCGGGGAGAGCCCCAGAGCAGAACACACGTCAGGCTTAAGAGCTTAGAAATCAATCAGTCTTGGTACAACCAACCTAGGTTTAGCAGAGGGCCCATAAATATTAATAAACTGTCCCCTAAAAAAGTGTGGGTCCCACTCAAACCCCCATCTGCTGAACAGCAGCACCTCAGTGGGGCCTCTGCATCACGTCTCCACCAATGTCTGGTCTACGCCCCGAACAGGCCAAGGCCAGCATGAGGCCCCTCCATTGCCCCAGGTACCCCCAGGGCCCTCCCAAGGGCTAGAACTCAGGGCCCCGAGGCTCCCCCAAGACAGAGTGCTAGGAACTGGAGAGGAAAAGTACTAGACTGAGGATTAGGAGGCCCCTGGGAGGTCAGCTGCAGGCTACCTGAGGTCAGATCAGGGCAGGATGGGCTGACAGTTTTGTAGGAAAGATTCTGCAAATCAGAAACACACCTGGAATTCCTTCTTTCTTCACCCTGAGACTTGGCACGTGGTTGTAACCAGAGCCCGAGTGAACGCCCAGCTAAGCTGGCCGCGGCATTGTAACATCCGGGTTTCAAGATAAAGTCCCGTTCACACACCTTTCCCTCCACCGCTTACCAGGAAATGGCATCCCTCATTCCCCCAGAACCTCTCGGGGGCCCCGGGTACTCACGTCATCGTACAAAGAGCCGCTGATGTCAGCCCCATAGATGGGAGAGACGAAGGTGAGGTTCTTCCAGTACTTGCGTTCCAGGTCATCGAAGTCCTGGTGCCGTGGGGTACAGTACCTGGTGGATGAACAGCACAGCGACCATGGCCGTGGGGCCCAGCCCTCCAGGGCGCGGCCGGATACACGTTCTCAGTCCCCACCTCAGGGCACAGCCCGGAGAACACGGATGTGGCCCTGGGAGAGCAATTACTCGGGGCTGAGGGGGTTCGGGATGGGCAGCAGGCCCCCCTGGAATGACGCCCACTCGTCCCATCTCGTCGGCCACCAGGGCCTGGGGCACCCGAGTCGGAACACACACCGGGGACAGCTGGAGCAGGTGAGGGACGCAGGCTCTGAGGGTTCTCCTCAGCCCTCTGCTCTGCAAATACCAGCAGTGCCGACCAGAGGCCGGGCCCTGTCTCGGGGGCCAGGACAGCAGGAGAAGGCAGACGACGCCCTGGCCCCGTGGGATGCTTATGTCTGAGAGCGAAGAGACTGCCGGAAATGCACAAATTTCGGCCAGCCAGGGAGGCTTGGGGAACAGAGAACAAGCAAGAGTCAACAGTGGAGGCGGGCGCCCAAGTGAGCCCGGGGGCGTGTGCCGGGAATGCCCACAAACGCACCCGGATGTGCAAGGGAATGCGTGTGAGTGTGCCCGTGTGTGACCCAGGAAACCCCGAGAAGGTACCATCGGACCGGAGATGTCGCAGGAGGGTGTGGGGAAGCAGCCCAGGGACGGAAGACAAGGACAAGTCCCCACCATGTCCCACTCTCTCTGCACCCCCAGAACCAGGAGCTGCCGAGGGCCCCACTTCAGGGGGCCTGGAGGCCCTCAAGGTGTGCTTCCTCCTCAGAGATGGGGTTTCAGGGCCTCCCCCCGACACCCGCCTCACCCCCGGCCACGTACTTCTCGCTGTTGGCCAGGCGGCGGTACTCCCCGACTGTCATGGCCTTTTTCTGGATGTTGTATTGTGTGAAGAGGCCTGACTGGCCCGTCACCACCTGCTGGATGGGGGCCGGGATGACCACGTCGTCAATGTCATCGTACGTCTGCCTGGGCTTCCACTCCTTTGGGGGGATGATCTGCAAGACGAGAGGGGAGTCAGCGGCGCCTGCAGACGGGAGGACACACAGCCCCCCCCCCCCAGGAGACCAGCGGTGGTGCCCTGGGAACACGTCCAGGTCCCACACCGCAGGGGCACCAGGAACCATCTGCACACTTCCTCAAACTCCCCACAGTGACCTGTGCGGGGCCACGGACACTACCCGCTGGAGCACAGCCATGCTGGCCTCCTGACGCCACCCGCCAAGCCTCTACAGCTCAGCCTGGGCTCCGGGGGCTGGGAGCGGTCCCCTCCAGAGCCCAGGGGCCGCCCCCATGCCTATGTGCACGATCACAAAGTGAGCAAGCGGGGCTCCCACACTCTCGCCTGTTCAGGCACTCTGCGGCCATACCCCCGGCTGCAGAAGACAGCGCTGTAAGCCTGGCTCAGGACCACTCGGGCCAGGCCGGGAGGCCGGGATACCTCCTAGGGGCAAGCACAGCTCTGGGTACCGGGGGGACGCCGGACAACAAACATCCGTGAGGGCCTTCCACTGTGGGAGCGAGCAGATGATAAGCACCGTAAGGGATAAGGAAACTGAAGACAGGGAGAAGTCCTAAGTGCAAAGGACAGAGAAGGGCTGGTGAGGCACCACAGGCAGGAGAACGATAATGCCACAAACGTGAGGGGACAAGACCTGGGAAGGTCACCTCTGAGGAATAGGACAGCTGTTTCCTGGTGGCAGTGGGTCCCACAGGGGACCACCCCCACCCCTCTCCAGGAGAGGCCCCGGAAGGCCTGCAGGAAGGGCTTTGGGGAAGGGCCGCCCGGGGTAGGGGGCACTGGGTCAGCGCCGAGCTTGCCCAACTGGCCTCTTCGCCCTCCTGCTTCCCCCTCTTCCGTTCAGCGTGCCCTCTAGGCCGGGCTGGGGCCTCCTGGGTACCCGGCTCGCTTCTCTGAAGGCCCCTGGGGCCAACACGGGCTGGTCTCTCCCCGTCCTGGGCAGGTGTCTGCAAACAGCTCTCCTTCCGGGGAGCCCAGCGGGCCACCCAGCAGCTTTGGGAAAAGGAATTCAACCAACCTGTTTTCAGTGCGGCAGCCAAGAACTCTGGGGAGGCCAAGGCCTCCCCCAGCTCAGGGCCAACGAGGGAAGAACACCACACCAATGCCCAAGTTGCCGGCAGCTTCCAGAACAGCTGAGATCCTTGCCATCCCCAAGGATTCCCCAACAGACATCAGTGCAAGAAAATGTTTTGCTTGGCCACGAAACCCTCATCCCCTGGTTGCCGGTTAACAACAGAGAGGTCTTCCGCCAGCAACACCCTCGCCGATTTGCTGACGGAGCACAAATAAGTAACAGGAACAATGAGAGGAAGTCAGGACGCTGGGCCGTGTCTGGGGACATCTGTGGTTGCCACCACTGGAGGGCTCCTGGCATCACAGGGGTGCGGCCAGGGACGCTGCTCAGGCCCCACGGCGTCCAGGACGCCCCCAGAGGAACCACCTGCCTCCGTGTCAGCAGGGCCCAGGCTGGGAACCCTGACTGAAGTTAAATGGGGACATGGCTGCTCGGTCAAAGCTCCTTCTGGGGACATGCCCTCTCCCGACTCCGTGGCCACAGTTGCCTGCCCATGTGTGGCATGAGGCCTCATGACAACAGGGTGCTGGGGTCAGCCTGCCGGTCGGCGGTTTTCTTAGATGTCAAGCAGGAAATCTGAAGAGTCAGGCGATCGACTAACACACTTGAGACCGAAAGCACCAGAAATACAAACAAAAGGGCTGCTGGCTCCAGCATGGGAGACGCTCTCACAGAGGAAGAGGTTCCGAGCAGCCCCTTAGCCACAGGGGTGGCACCTCCCCTTGGCAGGGAAGCGGCGTTCCCCCCCACCACCACGCGTGCTCACCGGGGAAACGGGGGGTTCGCCCAGCCAGTTCCATCAGACGAAGCCCGCCCAGACACCAAGGCTGCAAAATGAAGCAAACACGTCACTCCCAAATTTTCGGCTCCCTCCTGAGAGCCGTGGACTCCCCTGCCCGTCTCCTCCATCCCTCACGGGCGCTGCTGCATAAAGACGCCGGAGAACCAAACAGGCTGCTTCAGGCGCGCACGACCTGCACTTGCGTGGACACACACTCGGCAGGTTCTGAAAAAGGCATGTGACACAGAGCCACTTCCAGCGGGTCTAGGACCCCAAGCCCTCGGGAAAATCAACATGCCGGGGCCTGATGCCCTCGAATCTCTGCGAGACCAGGGTCTGAAGGGAGGCTTCGGGGCGAACAACCTCTAACGGATATCGCTGGAAGACATTTGAGCTTCCTGACTCCTCGACTCGGTGCCTGGCGGGCATGGCGTGGCCCTGGACTGGCCCGCCCTCGAAGCTCCTGGAGGGCAAGCCTCAGCCAAGGCTGAGCGGGACAGAAAGGCCACACTCCCCCGGTGGATGAGGCGGCACCAGGCAGGTGGCTTGGGGCGTCTGAGCAGCTGGGTTAGAAGGTGCGGGGGACCCTATAAGAGGGAATGAAGTGAGGGGCTGGCCTCTGCCCCCGACACCTCCCGCTCCCCAAGCCATTTTGCAGGTAGTGGGACGGGTGGCTGGAGGAGGCACTGGGGCACCTCCTGCCTGCAGGGACAGTCCTTAGGGATGCACCCAAGCGTTGAAGCACCTTGACCCCTCCCGCAGGACCCAGCACCATGCCCCTCCCTCACTCCCTCCCGCCCGAGCGCTTCCCAAGCAGCCTGGCTGGGGGCGGGGGGGCAGGGGGGTGCAGCGCTGGCCTGAGGGGGCAGGGGCATGCACAGAACAGCCAAGAACAAGACAGGGGTGCCCCAAAAGCCCCAAAATGGGGCTCCCCACACCCTCAAAGCCTCTTCTGGCTCTGGCCCCTGGCCCCAGCTATACCTGCTGAACAGCCACCCCCACCCAATCCCACCGGAGCTTTTGCGGGGGGTGGAGAATACAGCTGGGATGAAACTGAAAACCCCTAGCACTACACACACAGATGCACAAAGAAGGGTGGTCAAGACCAACGAGACCAGGGTGAGGGGACATCGGCACCTGCAGAGCTGGCTCGGGCCAGCAGGACACCGTGTTCCTTCTCCAAAGAGGCCAGCAGCCCTGAGAACCAAGCACCCCCATCCGAGGGGACAGGGGTTACCCAAGGCCCCCGGCACGTGCCTCCCGAGCCCCATCTGTCCCCCCAGAGCGGCACGGAGGCTGCTGAGGGACTCGAGGGCCCGACACACGGTCCCAGCCAGGTGAGAGAAGGGACGAGTGTGTGCACGCGGTCAGCGCGCCTCTGCAATCGCCAACGTCCTTCAAGCTGCAACAGAATCCGTGCCCGCCCCATGCTGCCCCTCCCCGCCCCGCACACAGAGGAAGCCGCACACAAAATCCCCCTCGAGAAGCTGAAAAGGAGCACACAAAACGAAAGGTGGAGGGAAAACAGACCCAGGAAACTCCTGCCTCAGGAAACACCCAGTCCAAACAGCTTCCTTCGATCCAAATAAATGAGCCAAAAATGACTCCGCTGAGATTAGAGCTCAAAGCAGGAACACTGGGGCTCAAAGGAGAAGCACAGAGGCCGAGAGGGAGATGAACTGGGAAGGGGCAAAGGCAGGTAGAGGCGTGGGGGGCCTGGGTCGCAGGGGACACGGAGCCCGCGGCCACCACAGCGCCGTGAATGGAAAACTCGAGAAACGGCCAGGGCCGGGGGCCGGCCAGGAGAGAGGAGCCCCAGACAGTGAGACAGAAGAAAGGAGCGGGGATGAGAGCTGTGGGGGCCTCACGGTGCCCCAGGCAGAGCCGTGCGGGACAGCAACTTGCGACACCTCCCAGCACGAGGGACAACTTGAACCAGAAACAGAAGGGCTGTCGCATCCCGGGGAAAGTCAAAGCAGGCCAACGACAGGAGACAAGGCAGAGGAGGCTCTCCCCCCACAACACCCCCCCCCCCGCCAACAGGGACCCTCGACAGGGCAGAGCAGGCAGGAAACTGTCCCCGACAGCGGACACCTGCCCTCGGCCAGCCGGGCAGAAAACCCCCAAACCCGCAAGAACCCGGGACCTCACGCAGTTTTCCGGGAGGAGAAAAGGTAACACGACAGTGGGGGCTCTGGTCCCCAGCTGTCCGGGCCGTGGAACGCCGTATGCATGCTGGCGCGTGTACATGAACAAAATCAAGAGGGAAGCCGACGCAGCAAGCGGACTGCCCGCCGTGTCTCCTTGGGCTGACATCAGAGGCATGACCATAACCAGGAGAGGGACTGATACCCGTAACGAAACCACCGCAACCAGGTTGGGGGGGACACCCCTCTCCCCACTACCGCCAGGTGGCACAAACCGCGGCCCTGGGCCAAATCCCGCCCGCCGCCTGCTTTTGTACGGCCCCGAGAGCCAAGAATGTGGGGTGTTGTTTTTTCTCATCTTCAAATGGTTAGGGAAAAAAAAAAAACAACAAAAGAAAAATGTTTCGGGACCAGCGAAAGTCCCGTGAAATTCACATTTCGGCGTGCACAGGTGAAGTTTTATTGGCACACGGCCACGCCTACCGGCTCGCGGGTCACCAAGGTGGCGGGGCTGAGCGTGGGACAGAGGCCGCCCCACCTGCGACGCTGAAAATATGACTCTCTGGCCCTTTGTGGACAAAGGTCGACTCCTCGGTTTCAAGAACAGAGAAGCAGGCACCACGGAGGAAGAGCCAGGTACACAGGGAGCCACCAGGCCGCAAGACAAGCAGGTAACACACCTTCCAAATGACTGGGCGAGCGGTGCCACGCACGCAGCTTCCCGCGAACCGGTCACGGTAAGAAGCAACCCAGACTGCGTTTGTCTGTTTGCTCTCACCACGCGCACGCACGGATGTGTCCACGAGTGACACGCCACAGGAGAGACACCGTTCACGGGTACCGGCCTCCCCAGAAGTCTTCCCCGACTCTTGACGCCCTCCCGCCGCAGGGTGAGCAGCTCTGAGTGTCGCCACCACGAAGCCCGAGGCGCCAACTGCCCCCGAGGCTGGCCCTGGCCATCGGCTCCCGCGGGGACACGGGCTGTGGGGCTCACGTCTGCATGCCAGGCCTACAACAGAGCCTGGCACGCGGGAAGAACTCCGTAACATCTGTTGACAACGAGGTCAGAGCAGCTCGGTGAACACGGCCACAGCCATGGCCACGCCAGGCCCGGGGCCTGGGGCACGCATAGGGCCGAGCTGGTGGAAGGTGGCGCTGGGCCCGGGGCGTCACCCACCTTGGCCAGGCCCGCCCGGTGGGCTCCCTGGGACTCGATGTAGGCCACGTATTTGTTGAAGTCCTTAAATTCTTCCATGGTTGGGCGAAACGTCATGATTTTACAGCTCGGGTTCTGGGCCCCATGATCCTCAGACCCCATGGCTGCCGCAGAGAGGCTGTCACACCTGTGAGGGGAGGACAAGAGAGCGTGAGCACGTCAATGCCACCACCCGTCCGGACATGCTAAAAACACCCGCAGCCTCGGGAAGACAAAGACGGGGCCGCGCAGCTAAGCTGGGGCCAGAGAGGAGCCTGGGAGCGAACTCCATCTCTCCGCACTGGCACAAAAAACCAAAATGACTGCAACTAATTAAAAACAGAGGCGCCCTAGTTCTCCGAGCCAACGCAATACTGGGAGCCGGAGCACTAATTTCAATCCAGGGGCCCTGAGAAAGAAAAGCTTTCCTTGTCGGGGACTTTTTATCTAGGTTTGCCGGCATCAGCTTCAAATCAACGCATCTACTTCGGAGCCGGATACCCACACCGACAGCAGCCCGTGTGGTGGGCTTTCCAAGGTGAGTGAGGCTGTGGGTGTGAGTGTCACCCTCAGCTGCAACCAAGCCTGGAAGTTTCTGCATAGGAGCCGAGAGCGTGGCTGATACGCTGGGGATATCCGAAGAGAGGCTGGGGATCAGGCTCCTCTTGGTGAGGAGGCCACATGCTGCAGTAGCCCCCTCCTGTTCCAGGAGGTAAGGGGACCCAGCGAGGCAGTCGGTGGCCCATCCCAAGCAGGGAGGGGCTTGGGGACAGACTCTGGGGAAAAGTCCCTTGGAAAAGGTCAGAACCCAAGTGCGTACAGACCTGAGAACCGGGAAGACAATTCGCCAAACCCAACTTCCTCTCACCCTCAAGTAAGCTGGGCAAAGAGAAAGAAGGCCAGGGAGTCCTCCCGCCCTGGACGGGGGCTTCCATGTCGCCAAGTTGCAGCCGCAGCCTCCCCGAATGGCACTCCCCCTGGCAGGCACTAGAGGGCAGCATGAGCCCAGGAATAGCTGCGAAGGCCTGCAGTATCTGCCGAGTAGGTTCTGGGGGCCTCAGGCACCCCTTCCAGGCCCTGCCCTCAACACCCCAACCCCCACCCATGGTGAAGGGGCTGGGACCAGGGGGACAGCACTGCCATGCTCTGATGGTCATACTGCCTGCCAGTAAGGGCTCTTGAGGACCCTGACCTGGGGGGTCATCACTGACCTGGGCTGGGACCCCACCATGGCCCTCTGCCCCATGTACACAGCAAGTCCCAAGGCTTCTCCTTGAGGCGTGGCCACCAAGCAGGAGTGTGCATGGCACTGTGTGACAATAGCTCTGGGTGGAATCACAGGGAACCCACGTGAAAACACAGCTTAATAAAGGGAAAGGGGTTGTCAGCAAGCTCCCTCCAGAGCAGCAGGTACCACAGGACCTGGGCCACAGCCAGGCTGCCCACCCAGCAGGCTGCCTCACTGGAGCCCTGACCAGCCCCTGGGACTGACCACCACGCCATCCCAAGCCAGCCCCCTCGCCTGCAGCCAGGGCCCGGTACCTACAGCCCCACCCAAGCCCCCAACCCACCTGCCCTCTCCCCTCCAGACCAGATGCCACCATGTGGGGCTCACTTATGGCCTCCGTGGCTGGCAACAGGACACAGCGTGTCCATCCTGGGGGAGCTCATGGCCCAGGGGGATGACCTTGACTCTGACACTCTTGGAACATCAGTGTGGACTGAGCTGGGCTGTTAGTTATGGAGGGAGCCGCAGAAGGGCGGGGTGGTGGGGAGACCTCCCTAGGCAGGGACCTCAGATGAGACACAAGACACCAGCTCGAACTCGACACCAGCTTCCTCTGCCCGAAGCCCACAGGCCACCCCACTCCCTGCCACCCCCCACCAGCCTCCCACCAGCCCACTCCCCCCCCGTCACCCACTCCCTGCCACCCCCAACCCTGCGACTCCCACCCTGCTCCCTGCCACCCCCCAATGGCACAGTGCGGTGAGCCCCCGAGGTGACCCTGCCAACCACCCGTCTCGTGTGGGTGAGCAACTCAGCCTGTGCTGGACATGATCCCCCCTGGTTGTGGCCCCTGGTCCTAAGCCCTCAGCCTGCCGTGGACAGTGCCCAGCTTGGTTGGCAGCGGGCACATGAGCATGTACGTGACTGATGTGGGTGACTCGTCCACTCCACACAATCAGCTCGTTTTGCACAGCTCACTGAGGCCACAGGGAAAATCATGTGCCGAGGCCCCACGCAGGTAGGTGGCAGGGCCTGAGTCCCCACACCCAACAGCTCCCATCCTTGGCTTGGCTGATCCTGGCCAGCTGGCTGCTTCTGCCCCCGGGCTAGCTCACGTGTGGCCTACAGGGGACAAGCGGTGTCACCTCCGGTGGAGGCTGTCTCCGGCCCGTCCGCCACCCGGCACGGCGGGGGCGGGGGGGGGGATGGCGCAGTGTGGTACGCCCACCACCTCCCCGGGACCAGCTCGTCCCAGCCAGAGCCAGGGCAGCCCAGGGTCCTGCCCACACGAGCTCCCTCACACATCAAAAATCATGATGCAGAGAGCAGTTTCCCATCCAGGAGGTGGAAAGAGCAGATGATGAGACAGCAGGTGGGTTTTCTGCACATGCACGCCGGCGAGACACGCTTTACTCCAACCACCGGCATCATCAACATGCAGCTCAGCGGCGGATTATGTGTGATTTTTCCTCTGCCTTATTTGTGCCTTTTGAAATGAAGGTTCTGAGTAGGTAAATACAAAGAAGAAAATTAAAATGGTTTATAATCCCAACACTCCATACCCTTGACGCATTTTATGAAGGCAGGCAAATAAAAAATCATACGTGTACATACTTAAGAAACGAAAAAGGAATCTCAGCGAACAGCAGCCCCGGGCCAAGCTCCCAGTTTATTGGGAACACAGCGGGGGCAGAGGACCAAGCGAGCGCCCCCTGAGGGAATGTGTAGGCCACTCCAGAAAGACCACCGCGCTCTTCACAGGTCAGTGGTGTGCCAAAAAGTGGGCACATTCACAACAGGATACTTATAAAGACAAACGGCCCAGTAAACAAGTGGGCAAAGGACTCAAACAGACATTTCTCCAATGAAAATACACACGTGGCCAACAAGCACACAAAATGCCGATCAACATGTTTAGCCATCAGGACCACGCAAACCAAGACCACAAGAGACGCTTCGCCCCCACCAGGATGGTTGTAATAAAAAAATAATAAAAACAAAAAAACAGACAACAACTAGTGCTGGGGAGATGTGGAGAAATGGGAACCCTGACACACGGCTGCGGGGGATGGAAAATGAGGCGGCCGCTGAGGAAAACAGTGTGGCGGCTCCTCAGAAAGTTACACCTAGAATGACCAGATGACCCAGCAATTCTACCGGTAGAAATAGGCCCAAGAGAAATGAAAACGTGTGTCCACACAAAAATGTGTGCATCCCTGTTCACAGCAGCACTGTCCACAATGGCCAAAAGGTAGAAACAACCCGAGTGTCCATTGATGGGCAAACAGATGCACACGGCGTGTCTCCCGTGTGCATCTGCTCCCCCGCCCCCAGCAGCGCACCTTTCACCCCAGAGGAGCCGTCTTCCTCTTCCTGGCCTGGGGGACCGAGAGAAAGGGGCCCCCGGTGGAGGGTGCGCCTGGCCACAGCTCGGCGGGCCAGCAGGGCAGGGGTGCAGGGCCCTACGGGAAGCAGCACAGGAAGGGCCTGGTGAGCAGCAATGTTCGTGTCTGCCACGCTTGCTTTTGCTGTCCTTAACGCATGCGTGTATTTTATTTTTATTTTTTTAAAGACTTTATTTATTTGTTAGGGAGCAACAGAGAGCATGAGTCGGGAGGAGAGGGAGAAGCAGGCTTCCTACTGAGCAGGGAGCCCGACGCAGGGCTCGATCCCAGGACCCCGGGATCATGACCTGAGCCGAAGGCAGCCGCTTGGCCGACTGAGCCACCCCGGCGCCCCGCATGCGTGTATTTTCACAAAGCACTTCCAGGTGCATCTTGGGCATCACGACCACACCCCTGCGTAACACAGTGACATCCTAAACACGAGTCACCGTTTCCTAGTGTCATCCAACATCCGCCCTTGTTCAGATTTCCCCCCCTTGTCCCCATGTGTCTTCACACATCTCTGGGCGTGTGGTGGTGGAGCAGAGCCCGCTCTTGTTTCTTCAGGGGCAGAGCTTTCTTCCTCTTTCTTCCTTGCTGTCCTCCTCCCACTCTCCCTCTTTCTAATGGGGGGCTAGCGAGCAGCCTTACGGAGCTATAATTCACATATGGAGTTCGCCCACTTAATGCGTACAGTTCCACGGTTTCTAGTGTGTTCACAGAGTTGCATGACCATCGGCACAGTCAGTTTCAGAATATTTCCATCACCCCATAAAGAAACCCCAGACCCCAGCCTTCTGTGTCTGGTTCCCTCCCTGAGCGTCGTGGGCTTGGGTCTGTCCCCGGGGCAGCGTGTGTGGGCGCCTCACTCCTGTTCGAGGCTGAGGGACGTGCCCGTGGGTGGGAGACACGCCGTGTGCATCTGTTTGCCCATCAATGGACACTCGGGTTGTTTCTACCTTTTGGCCATTGTGGACAGTGCTGCTGTGAACATGGATGCACACATTTTTGTGTGGACACACGTTTTCATTTCTCTTGGGCCTATTTCTACCGGTAGAATTGCTGGGTCATCTGGTAATTCTAGGTGTAACTTTCTGAGGAGGGGATTTTACTTCTCTGGATCTGTTTCCAGTCCATGCTGACAAAATCACATGAAACTCCGCATGCTCAGCAGCTTGGAAGATGCGAAGCCGGTGTGTATGCACTCTGCACGGGTCCTCTGGCAGCCCACCCGCCTGCCCCTGGGTGCTGGGGATCCTCCTCAGCTGAGCCAACACCAGGGCCGACCAAGGAACAGGAGGTCTGAAGTTTTGGAGCCAGAAGCAGCCAAGCCGGGGACTGACAAATTTAATATCGAACAGGAAGGGGGTGCAAGTCATACAGAGGTCTGGGGCGAGAGAAAATCCCAGGCAGAGGGAAGGATCTTGGCGGTGGCCAGGAAAAGGGGAGCAGACCTCGGCGAGGCACGGTGGGGGCCAGCCGGCCAAGAAGGCCACATAGCGGGGCATGTGCTGCGGTGGGTTGACCGGAAAGCCACTGGTGGTCTAGAGCAAGGACACAGATCCCATTTACATCTTGAGAAACCCCCTCTGGCTGTGGGAAACGGACTACAGGCAGGGCCGGCATCGTGGGGGCAAGACCCCGGCAGTCGCCCCAGCCCGAGTTTAACGCTTGGCTGTCGCCCTCCTGAATTTCTTCCATTTTACAATGAGGGACGTCGGGGTTTCGCTTTGCCCTGGGCCCTGCAGGCTCTGCTGTCGGGCCTGGCTGCACAGGGCCAGCATGGAAGCTGGCAGACAAGGGCAGAGCTAGGGACAACAGTAGTGAGGAGGAGGGGACAGGATGCATTTCGAGGACAGAGGCAACAAAACTTGCCAAGAGCGAGAAAGGAGGAGACAAGTGCTGGGAAGAGGGAGATAAAGGGCGTGGCGGGTGGGAGAGGTTAGTTGGGACAAGACTGTGGTGAGCAGTAGAATGCCCCCCCAGATATCCACATCCTAATCCCCAGGACCTATGACTATGCCCCCTTCCACTGCAAAAGGGACCTTGCAGGTGAGATGAATTAAGGACCCTGAGATGGGGATGATCCTGGATCTCCACAAGAGGGAGAGAGGAGAGATGCGATGCGGGCGCAGAGGCTGGATGGATCCGAGGAAGGGGTCCCAAGCCAGGGAGAACAGGCAGTCCTCTGAAGCTGAAAAAAATCACGAAAATCAGTTTTGCCTGGAAATCTGCAGAAGGAGCCACCCTGCCAGTGCCTTGATTTTAGCCTGCAGGACTCACCCACACTCGTGGCCTCCCAGAAGCGGAAGAGAATAAAGTCACCAGGTTCATGGCCATTGGTTACAGCAGCCAAGGAAGCTCGCGTGAGTTCAGGTGAGCGTGTTTCGGAAAAGCTCTTCGGGATTGCCATGCCAGCCCCGTGAGACTCCCTGGGCTGTGGGAGCCAAGGCCCCCTCACACGACGGGAACCCTGGCGTCCTCATCTCCTCACCGGTTCAATCTGAGTATCGCTCAGCTTCCAGCCACATGCTCAGCATGCAGGAGGCGCAGGCCTGGGCCAGGCCCCACCACCTGTGCAGAGACTGGCCAGCATCCTGAAGACAGAGCCAGCTGGGTGTCCACCGGGTGTATCCTCCAACAGGAAGGGCGGCCTCTTGGTGGGCTCCCCGGCTACGACTCTCCTGACCCAACCCACAAAACCTTGAACAGGAGAAGAAAGCATCCCTATCTCTGCTCCTCATTTTGAGGCTACGAGCACGTATCCGCATGTGCCAACAACAGCAAGTACACACTCCAAAGGGGTGGACTGCACACATGTGAATTACTTCTCAATATAGCTCTTACTTTTTTAAGGTCACTTTTTCCTGCCCTGAATGCCCTTCCAGCCCCCTGTGGTCCATCACCTG
This sequence comes from Leptonychotes weddellii, assembly GCF_054177405.1. Lineage (NCBI taxonomy): Eukaryota > Metazoa > Chordata > Mammalia > Carnivora > Phocidae > Leptonychotes > Leptonychotes weddellii. The sequence continues at coordinate 3,013,298 of NC_138369.1, read as the reverse complement.
GGACCAACGATCACAGCGCGCGGAGGCAGTGCCCCGCTGTCCCCGGCAGCTCCGCCCCACACCCCGAAGAGGAACAAGAGCATTGTCAGCCCAGGGATGTGTCCCAAGAGCAGAGATTCTGGGCCGGGCTGAGTGGGGCTACCTGCTGGAGTCTGGGCCGTTCTCTGGGTCACGGTCACCTGGGCCCAGGGAAGCCCTCCTGGGCTGCTGAACTACACTGGCATCTGACCCGGTACAGTCTTCAAATGCAGGGACTCATGAGCTGGGGACGGGACACTCTGGCAACCCTGAGGAGTCCTCCAACACCACGGGCACCACACTGCCTGGCTGGGTGGCGGTCCTTCCCAACACCCACCCCCAACAGCTGCCACCTCCTCGGGAGCAGAAGGCTCTCCCCATATCTAGACTCCAACCCTGGGGCAGACGTCCCCCCCAGATCCTGACAGTGGGGGTGCACTGAGTCGCAAGAGCCGCCCCAGGGAGTGGGTGAGAAACGCCTGAGGGATGGGCCTCCCACTGCCAGGGGACAGCCCCTCAGCCAGCGCACACTCTGTCCGTCTCTATGGGAGCCAGAATCAGAGATGAGAGGACTGCCCCTGCCCGGGAGTCAGCCTGGTTTTCTGACTGATGAGCTCAGAGACTGACCCCATGGGATTATGAAGCCCAATGGCAGACATCTTCCAGAAACTGAATGAGCAGGACCTGCATCTTTGAGGTTTTGACATTCAGTATGCTGGAAAATACGTCCTCTGAGCAAATGGAACCTTACAAGGAAGCATAACCTTGAGAAACATTTAACTACACTTGACTTGAAAAGTATTAGGGGCTCCATGACACAAGGTCTGAAAGTTCCCTGGGGACCGCAGTCCTTCTCGGTGAGGCCCATCCCCTGCCCCAAGGGAGCATCTCTCCCCTAGCTCTCTATCCCGGGCCCTCACCTCCACCTGCCCGCACTAGTCCCCATGCCAGGCGGTCTGGCCATTGGATGAAGCTCACACCTCCCAGCCCAGCCTTGAGCTCCCTGCTCCCACCTCCGTACGGCTTCTGCCAACAAAGCCCAGCTCCCAGTAGGGGTTGGCGACAGAGGGGCCCCCGAGCAGGAGCAGGGCCCAGGAGGAGCCTGTATTCCTTCACCAGGGATCAAGACAGAACCTCCTACGGAGCTAACACAAGGGCCCCCTCCAACCCCCATCGCCCCGCCCCCCACGTGGGCCATGTCCCACGAGTAGCTCTGCGTGTGGTCTGTGCGCAGCAAGGAAGACAGTACAACGTCCTCCATGTCCTCCTCCAACTATGCCCCAGGTTCTCTACACCATCCCTGGCCTCGTGGAGCCCACACAGCAGGGGGGCAACCACCTGCCGACCCCGGGGTCACAGAACCCTCGCCCTGTGGCCCGTGGCACTACAGCTCGGGGAGCTTTCTGTGTGGCATTCCGAGCAGCAGGAGAAACGGGCCAGTGGGAGCAGGGGCCCAGAAGGACAGCTCACGAGGGCAGGCAGTGGGCAGAAGTACCAGGCGCAGCCCAGAGAGGATGCCAGACTTGCTCCCACCATACTGGCCGGCCTGAAATGATCACAGAGACAGAAGGGGACACAGCAGGCAGAGCGCCTCCCAGGGACAGGAAGGCAGGAGGCCAGGGCCAAGTACAAAGTGCAAGGTCAAGAGCCATGAGGAAGGCGGTGTGGCTGGACCAGGTTCTCGTGCACTGAAGAGGTGGGGAGCCATGAGCAGCAGACCGAGAACTAGCCTAACGTTTATCTGAGAGACATACAAAGTCCAAAAAGCCCAAAGGAAGAATCACCCATAACCCTATGCATTCATTTCTATGGTTGCGGTAACAAAGCACCATAAACCTAATGGATTAAAACATTGTAACTTTATTATCTTATCCTTTTGGAGGCCAGAAGTCTGTCCTGGATCCCACGTGGGCTGAGTTCTTTCTGGAGCTTCCCTCCCTTTTCCCGCTTCCAAAGGGGCCACATCCCTGGCCCGCGGCCCCTCCTCCATCCTCACGGCCCTCAGCATGGGGTCTGCCCATCTCTCAGACTCTGACCCTCTGCCTTGCTCTCGTAATGACCCTTGTGTTGACATTGGGGCCCCAGATGATCCAGTAACATCTCCCATCTCGGGGGCCTTCACAAAATCCCAGATGCCAAGACCCTTTTCCCAGGCGAGGGAATATAGTCACATGCTCCCAGGAGTGGGGTGCGGGCACTCTCGGGGAGCACTGTTCAGTCTGCAGCAAGTGCCATGTGAAAAATCCATCATGCAAAGAAAGAAGGAACAGTCATCACATCCCTCCAACCCGGAGACTGCTGCTGCGTGGCACATCTCAGGGAGACGAGCGCATCTGCCCACACTCACTCAGACATTAGCACTTTCTAGAAAATTGGAAACGGGACGGAGCTATAAACAGGGGTCCGCAACCCCTGCTCTCCCCACAGTCTAAACAGACATGGACGATGTCCCAGGCCACGGAGCAGGAAGAGCAGCCCCCCTCGGGTCGCAGTGTTAGATCCGCAGGGGGCAGCCAGATGCGGGGGCCGCGTCAACAGAAGCTGTATCTGGACATGAGACCCCCACAAACAACCTCGCCCTGCAACTTCACGTCGGCGCTGGCGGGCCTGGGCATGGCAGGGGCTGTCCAGGGCCCTCGCCCATGGCTGGGGGAACGGGACATGGGACGGCTGCTGTGGAAGCAGGGTGGCAGTAACTCAGAAGGTGAAGCATAAAAGGACCCCATGACCCAGCAGTTCCACGCAAGGCATCCCCCCAAGAAAAGCAAAACATACGTCTGCACAGAAATTTGTACACGAATGTTCACAGCAGCATCGTTCGTAATACCCCAGAAGTGGAAAGAACCTAAGAGTCCACTGACAGATGAACGGCTAAACACAGTGCATCCCTCCACGCGCTGCCCCAGGGACAGACCCTGAGCCCACGACACTCAGGGAGGGAACCAGACACAGAAGCCACACGGTGTGAGTCCAGCGTGTGACACGTCCAGAACGGGCTCATCCGTGGACGGGAAGGGGGCCCGCGGGGGCCGGGGAGTGACTGCTTAATGTACATTACATTCCAAGATGGGTTTCTTCTCAGGGTGATAAAATACTCTGGAATTAGGTGGTGGTGACGGTTGCATATCTGTGCAAACATACTAAAAATCACTGAATTGTACACTTTATTTTATTTATTTTTTTTTAAAGATTTTATTTATTTTTTTTAGAGAGCGAGCGAGAGAGAAACAGCATGAGAGGGGAGAGGGTCAGAGGGAGAAGCAGGCTCCCCGCTGAGCCGGGAGCCCGATGTGGGACTCGATCCCAGGACCCCAGGATCACGACCCGAGCCGAAGGCAGACGCTTAACCATCTGAGCCACCCAGGCGCCCTGAATTGTACACTTTAAAGGGTGACTATTACAGCATATGAATTCTGTCTGCATAAAAATGAATTTTTTTACAAAGTCCGCAGCAGCCTACTGGAGACCTGCCAGGCCACAGTGAACCAGTCTGGTTTGTCTCAAGGACTCTGATCTCCTTGAACGCCCCAGGCCTTCTGGAGAAGGAGCCAGTAGTTTCATTCACATCTCCGCCCTCCGCCAGAGAACCTTCCCACCCCTTCCAGCTGTGGCGCTCAGTTTCTTTAGCTGTAAAATGGACTGATCGAGGGAGAGGACAGGTCAGGATGACTGCAGCAAGGGACCGCTAAAGGTTAATCTAGCCGCATGGGGGCAAGCTACACACACAGAACATGTCACATTGATCACATTGGGTACAAAGACAACAGCCAAGCTTTAGTGATCTGGTTGCCTTACAACAAAGCACAAGCTTTAAGGGTAAAGGCAATCAATGTCTGAAGAGACACAGAACAGACCATTTCCAAACCATCCAGCCCCAGCGAGCAACAAATGAACCTAGGTCAAGGGCAGTGCACCTTTTCTGTACAGGACCACACAGTAAATACTCTCGCCTTGGCAAGTCACATAGTCTCTGTCACAACTGCTCATTAGATTCTATCACTGTGAGGAGAAAGCTGACAGAGATGACATGTCAATGAATGCTGTGTGCTAATAAAACTTTACTTACAAAAACAGGCAGTGGGCCGGATTGGTCTGCAGACCACAGTGTGCTGACCCCAGAACCAGATGCCCGAAGTCTACCCTTCAAGAGTCAAAACCTTTACTTCACCCCTCCTAAAGGGGCACCTGAGTTCCACTGTCCATCTCCCTGAGTTCCTAAATCATGGCGGAACAGAGAAGGCCACAATCCAGCCCATGCTTGGCCCAATTAGCCTTGTGGCCTTGGAGCTCAACACTGAACACGATTCTCAGGCTACCAGGAGCAGCCAATGTGAAATGGCCAGGGAGCACACAGGACTGTTCATCCCACACTGACCAACCCTTCATGCAGGTCACCGCCCCTCCCAACCCCTGCTCCGTGGATATGAGCCAAGAGATGATTAGGTTGTACCCTCTCTTCTTTTTTTTTTTTTTTTAAGATTTTATTTATTTATTTGAGAGAGAGAATGAGAGAGCACATGAGAGGGGGGAGGGTCAGAGGGAGAAGCAGACTCCCTGCCGAGCAGGGAGCCTGATGCGGGACTCGATCCAGGGACTCCAGGATCATGACCTGAGCCGAAGGCAGTCGCTTAACCAACTGAGCCACCCAGGCGCCCTGCCCTGTACCCTCTCTTCTTATGAGCCATAGCCTTGGACCACCATCAGAGGCCACTTCTTTAAAACCCTCTGTCCCCCCTTTATTAGAAAAGTACAGGAGCGGGGCGCCTGGGTGGCTCAGTCCATTAAGTGTCTGCCTTCTGTCCTGGGATCGAGTCCCTCATCGGGTCCCCTGCTTCTCCCTCTGCCTGCCACTGCCCCCTGCTTGTGTGTGTGCGCGCCCGCTCTCTCTCTGACAAATAGATAAAATCTTAAAAAAAAAAAAAAGTACAGGAGGAAGTGGACAGCCATAAAACCCAGAACAGCTGAGCAACGGGATTCTTTTAAAGGTATTTTAAAAATAATTCTCCATTCTTAAAGATCCCCGCCACCACTCCACTGTGACTGGTCATCATTTCCTGTAGGACATGGGATGGGGTGAATATGCCCCTCGATGAGCCCAGAAGCACTGTCACACCTGACCCACACGACACAGACAGGGCAGCTCAAGCCGGGCGAGCCCAGCATCCCCCAAAATGCACAACGTGAAGCGTAGCCCAGGCATCAGATGCTGAAGGACCAGGGCACAAACGTAAGCGCATGGACTAGAGAAGAAACAGCCCGCAGAACAAACCCCAGAGGGTGTTCTAGGCTCCTTGGCCTGGACCCTGGACACCCCTAAACTCAGGACCAAACAGGAGCCACCTTCTCCCACCGGGGTGCGTGCAAGCCTGGGAGGGGCTGTGGCCTGCGGCGGCGCCTTGCTCTCCCGCGGCCACCTGGGCACTTACTTTGAAGACCCAGTTGTAGCCACGGCCGTGATGAGAGGTGCCCCGGTAACTGGCAGGGGTTTCTATGAGGTCCCAGCAATGGTGATGGTTCCTAAAATGCACAAAATAAAAGCGCGATTAACTAAATTGATTGCATGCTTAAACCTTAAGTCCAGATTCTATTCCAAACAGCTGCGCGTAGCCCAAGGACGCTTGCCTTCATCCAGACATTTCCAATTCCTTGCCAATTTGCAAGAACACTAAAATCCATAGCTATAAGCACTTTCCCCATTAAAGTCCTCCTGTGACTACCCATTTTAAGCTCAGCTCCTAAAAATCAGTAGTGGAGGAAGTGAGAGGCTCCATGAAACAATCAAATTAAGCCAAAGAAGCTTCTGGAAACCTTAAGGTACGGGCAGCTACTGAGAGGTTCATGAGAAGTTCTGCCTCCTCCAAACCCCAACAGCCAGAAAGGCACACCTCCAAGGAGGAAAGTCCCAGGGACAACACCATGGCCCAGTGGCCACTGCCCACGCCCCCAGCAAGCAGGGAGCACAGGGAGAGAACATGGCAGGGGCTGTACAGAACCAAGACCCCACGGAGGGCAGGGTCCCAACCACTGACTTCACAGTTGGGCACAGAGACCCCCAGTACTTGCTGAATGGATGGCGGACAAGACTCCCGACTTTGGGTGTAGCCCCAGGACCTTTGATGATCCAGGCCATGGCCACTACCTTGGCTCTTCCACCCTCCCTGCCCCCACCCCTCCAGACACCTCAGCTCCTGCTAGCACAAGATCTCCCGGATCCCCAGCCCCACCCCCACCTCTGTGCCTTCATATGCCTGCCATCCAAGACTCCAGTGTCCCCTACGGCCTGTCCCCCTGGGCAGGGCAGCTCGCCCCAGGGGGCAGTGGCTTTGTTAAATGCAGTTCCACACACTTTCTCCACATAACACAAGCTTCACCAACACCCCTCACGGTGCGCAAGGTAGGCTGGAATTCTCTCTTATTTTTCTCTGGTTTTTAAAATTCCTGGGCATGACCCCATTAAACAGATCTCACTGTCTTTTAACGGGTCAGGCCCAGGGTTGAACGACACCAGCAAGCTGTGGGATTGCTGGACCTCGGGCTGCACACATCTTCTGGGCGAGGTAAACTGCTGGCGGCTCTCCCGGGGGCCTCTCCCACCTGTGCAGCTGAAGCCTTCCCCGCTGCCCAGCCCCACCAGCCCCTGCCGTCGGCAAGGCTCGAGTCTGAGAATCCGATGACTCTGGAACCCCTCCAGGAAGCTGTGGCTGGCAGAACCACAGCCCCCAAGATGTCCAGGTCCTAATCCCTGTGATCTGTGGCCACGCTCCCTTCCACAGCAAAAGGGACTCTGCTGGGCGGGGGTGCGGGGGGGCATTAAGTGAAGGGCCCTGAGATGGGAAGAGGATCCCGGATTATCTGGTGGGCCCAGTGTCCTCCCAAGAGTGGAGCAGGAGGGTCAGAGTCAGAGAAAGAGACATGACAACACCAGTAGAGGTCCCAAGGACACACCCACACCATGCAGATGGAGGAAAGGGCCATTAGGTGGGGAATGTGGCGCCTCCAGAAGCCTCCAGGAGGCGGAAAGGCAAAGAACGAAGAACGGATCCTGCCCGGAGCCTCCAGGAGGAGCCAGCCCTGCCCACACCCTGACGGTAGCCCAGTGAGACCCAGGTCGGGCTTCTGGCCTCCAGATCCAAGATCATCAGTGTGCGCTGTTTTAAGTCAGTAAGTCTGCAGTTCGTTGTTACAACAGCACAGGGAGACTAACACAGCAGCTTCGAGGTGCAAGTGTGTTTCCCAGATTTCAGGGGAGCTGAGGGATCTTTCCACCTCCACGGATGGTGCAGGCTCCAGGCTGCGAACTGCCGGCCTCCACCTTTCGCTCCTGTGTTGATGGGATCACGTGTCTCCCTCATCACTGGGAACTGTCCCTGTGCGGGCCTCGCCCACCAGCACATGGTCTGAAACACAAGACCACTAGGGCCTGTGGTTCTCAGCTGGACAGACCTCCATCTGCTGCTACCCATGGCTGCCGGGCCACCAATGTCGTGGGTTCTTCTGCCCTCGCCAAGAGCACTGACCCCCATGCTGAGAGGCTAAAAGCTCTGGGGCTGGGATCAGGTCCCAATTCCCAGGCCACAGCCCGAAGTGAGGCCTCCACCCACCCTGACCCATGTCCACAGTGGACAAGGGGCGCGGCTCACCTACCTCCACGGCTCCTTCAGGGGCTGCGGGCCCTCCACGGCTGGCCGGCAGCCACCCTGGGGGCTCTGGGATGCCAGGGCCTGGCCTCAGACACGACCACAGGCCCACTGGGCACAAGGCAGTCTGGGGCTGAGGGATCAGAGGGCCCTGAAGTGTGGGCCGGGCACGGTGACTTCCTCCCAAATAGAACAGCATAGAAACTGGGAAGAGTGACTTTGCAGTGGAGACACCTGACTGCCCACCTCAGCCAGGGGACTGAGGCCAACGTCTGCAGTGACGTCAGGAGAAGGGCACTTGACTCAGGGGTCTTCCTCCCAAAACCCATCCCTCCCCCGTCTTACCATGAGAAAAACCCCAGACAAATCCAAGGAAGGGGCTTCTTACAAAAACCCCTTCTCCATGCTCCACGCCACTGTCAAGGGGCATCAAACACCAGGGAAGTCTGAGAAACTGTCCCAGCCCAGAAGAGCCCAAGGAGACGTGATGACCCCATGTCACATGGGAGCCTGGGATGGAAAAGGGACATTGGGGGAAACTGAGGAAATCGGAATAAACTGTGGACTTTGCTTACTGAGAAGGTATCAACACTGTCCATTAACTGCAACAGGGTCCCAGCCCGACAGAACAGCCCAGTGGGGAATCAGTGTGTGTGTGTGGGGGGGGGAACACTCTCAATTTCTCTGCAAATTCCAAAATGGTTTTTTAAAAAATAAAGTCTCAGTAACGTTTAAAAAGAAAACAAAACAAAAAGGCCCAGGCAGGCTGGGTTTGATGCCTCCCGCTGCCCAGGCTGGCCCAGCCCAGCCGCTGACCTCACTGTGGGTCCTGGGAAATCTGGGGCGCTAAGAATAGAACTCGGGAGGGGAGTCCGGTTGCAGCAAGGTAAGAGCCTCCAGTGACGACCTGAGACATCAGACATCGATGCCCTTAAAAGGCACAGTCTGACCATTTTCTCTCTTAAAAAGGCACAATCTGACCATTAGAAGATGTAGTTATTCCAATGTGCCCACCGTGAGTAGGCAGACGCCGAAGCAGCGTACAAAGTGGCCTCTGCAAAGGGCAGGCAGGTGGGGCCAGGAAGCAGCAGGAGCAGGAAACAGAGAAAGAGCCAGCTGTACCTAAAGGCCAAGGCGTTGGGAACTGCCACCAGCTGGTGGCATGTCTGGGGACCCCACGGGCTTGGCCTCCCCACCCTGGCTGAGGTACCCAAGGCCCTTGGTCCTATCAGCTCTCAGCTGCCCAGGACGGACCCTCAGGGTGGGTTCGGAGGGCTGGCCCATACCAGACCACACTGCCCACTCTTGCCCTGGAGCTGCATCTAGGGTTTTGAGAGGCTGAGCAGGCAGCCTCTGGGCCAGACAGGAAAGGAGTCCTCACCTACTCCCTCAGCCACCTGACCCAGAAGGGCTTACTGTCCAACTGGGCCTGCTCTTCCACGGCCATGAGCCCCAAGGGGCCCTCAAACGGGGCCTGGCATCCCCTGCTGTCCACCCAAGCCTGCAAGGGCTGTGCATGCCCCTCACAGGGCAGGGAAGCATCCCAAGTCTCAGAAGGACCACTGACCCGAACACTCTACCATCAGATAAGTATGAACCAACTCATGGGTTTTTGAAAAACATATATATACAGATAGATAGACACAAAAATAAACACAGACAGGCATGCAGGCATGGGTTAGGATTCACATTTCTAAGCTCTGTCTACTGACAGAAGAAGCCACAACGCCCCCTAGCACTGCGCACACCCAGCACCCAGATCATGGTTCAAATATCGTTCTCCAACCTAAGGAACTCCTTGGTCCCCACTCTCCTCCTTGGAGAAGTGGTCTACTTCAGGGTTGGGGTAGGGAATATACCAGGTGAGCCTGAGCATCTCATGGGAGCAGGAAGGAAGGCAACCCTCCCCAGGGGATGCGGTCATGAAGGAAGGACACAGGACCCCAAAGAAGGCATGCCCAATGACCAAAGCAAGGACAATTCGGGCAACAGAATAGTGATTGTACTGGACTATAACCCACAGGATAAAATAAATCGCCTAAGTCTTCGCCAATGCAAAATTAAAAACGTACCATAAACGAGGGAGAAGGGACCGCCCTTTTCTACAAAGGAATTCTAATTTGAACATGGAGAAGCAGTGAGGGTGATACAAAGTCACTATGTGAATATCACAGTAACAACTATGGCAGGGAGGATCCACAGACAGGCGCTGCAATGGACAGGCAAAAGTTTGAGAGGAAACAAGGTATTTGCACAGTCCCCAAAGGGAAAATTAGTAACTTTCCAGTGGAGACTCCTGGCATGGGATCCAGGTTGACATCACCAGCAAAGAGACACACCAACATCCTGCACGGAGAAGGCAGCCTGCCCCAAACCGCGTAACCTTCATCAATCCCAAGAAAACACCGGACAAAGCCAAGTGGAGGGACATTCCACAAAATCCCTGACCAGTGCTCTCCAAAAGTGTCGAGATCACAATAGATCAGGAGAGAATGAGAAACAGTCCCAGGCCAGAGGAGCCGGAGGAGATTTGACAACTAAATGCATTACAGGGTCCCGGACGGGGCTCTGAGGCAGAAATGGGACATGCGTGTGACAAGTAGGGGAATCTGAAGAAAGGCTAAATACTATTCCTCCATGCTCCTTGCTTACTTTGGGTCATTCTTCTCCAGTTATGTTAGATGCTAACATTAGGGAGGTGGCTGAAAAGTACCCAAGAACTCTCTGTACTGTCTTTGTAACATTTCAGTAAGTCTAAAATTATTTCAAAATAAAAACTCAAAAAAAAAAAAAAAAACCACCTTTACTTCTGTCCTCTGAAGCTCACTGCACAGCAGGTTTTAGCTGGAAGAGGAGAGTGGCTGTAAAAAGATCCAAACTGGTAAGAAAAGAAAAAGCAAGCTGACACCACACTACCATCCAGTTTCAGGACCTGATAAAGACCCAACCTGCCGAACACATATTTCAGATCCTTCCTGTTTGAAAGAGATGAAAAAGCGACATGTTTCATCAATCTTTGCATACTGGCGAAAGAGCCTCTTATTTACAAGTATCTCACCAAATCCCCCATATCCTCACGGATGCTGAAATGCCACCGTAGAAGTCATGAGGGCTCAGCTAGGGAAGTGGCGGGCATCCAGGCTGTCTTGCTCCCAACTAAGAAGGGTCTGGTCTCATTACATGGAAATGTAAGAACCACATCATTTTCCTTAACTCTCACCCCCGAGACCAGATATAACTCAGGGTGACAAAACCATAGTAAACAAGACAGTGTGGTAGCGGCATAAAGATGGACATAGAGGGGCGCCTGGGTGGCTCAGCTGGTTAAGCGACTGCCTTCGGCTCGGGTCGTGATCCTGGAGTCCCGGGATCGAGTCCCGCATCGGGCTCCCTGCTCGGCGGGGGGTCTGCTTCCCCCTCTGCCCTCTTCCCTCTCGTGCTCTCTGTCTCTCATTCTCTCTCTCTCTCAAATAAATAAATAAAATCTTAAAAAAAGAAAAAAAGAGATGGACATAGAAATTAGCGCAAGAGGGGCACCTGGGTGGCTCAGTCGTTAAGCATCTGCCTTCGGCTCAGGTCATGATCCCAGAGTCCTGGGATCGAGCCCCGCATCGGGCTGCCTGCTCGGCGGAAAGCCTGCTTCTCCCTCTCCCACTCCCCCTGCTTGTGTTCCTGCTCTCGCTCTCTCTCTGTCAAATAAATAAATAAAAATCTTAAAAAAAAAAAAAAAAAAGAAATTAGTGCAAGAGAGTTGACAGTCCAGAAATAAACCCGCACTTGTGAAGCCAAGTGATTTTCAAGGAGGCTGCCACAACCATTCAACGGGGAAAGAACGGTTTTTTCAACTGGATACCCACATGAAAAAGAATGAAGCTGGACCCCCTACCTCACACCACATGCAAACTTAACTCAAAAGGATCACATATCTAAACATAGGAGTGAAAACTATAAAACTCTCAGAGAAGAAAATACATGAATTACATCTCTGTGACTGTGAGTTAGGCAATGGTTTGTAGATGCCAGACCAACAGCACAAGCAACAAAAGAGAAAACAGATAAATTAGACTTTGTGCTTCAAAGGACATAATCAAGAAAGGGAAGACAACCCACGGAATGGGTGAAGATATCTGCAGATCTTATATTGCATCAGGGATTTATATCCAGGATATTTAAAGAACTCTTAAGGATCAACAACAGAAAGACAGCCTAACCTGCAAATAGATGAAAGATCTGAACGGACATTTCTCCAAAGAAGATAAACATCCAACCAGCACATGAGAAGATGCTTAACATCACAGCGACAGAGCAAGGGAAAAAAAAAAAAAAGAGACCAAAACTCCAGAGAAAGTGATGACAGGGCAGTTGGGGCCTGTTACCGAGGCGGCAAAGCCTTATCGTTGTGAGGATTACACTTTTCACAGCATGTCCTTCTACGTTCTCTCAGGCTTTCTCCCTGGAAAGCGCCGGGGCAACAGGGCAACAATTTGGGAAAAGACAGTCGGACCCGTACCTCACACCATCAGCAGGAATGAACTCCAAATGGATGAGGGGTCTGCTTGGAAAGCATGTGACCATATGAGTACTGGAAAAAAACATGGTGAGTTCCCCTCCAACTCAGCATACAAAAAGGCTTTCCAACTAGCACTCCAAATCCAGAGGCAATAATAAAAGATAGATCCATAAACTTGACTCTATCACAAATTATCTTAAAACACACACACTTCTTCAGGGCAAAAAAACTAAAAACAAACAAAAAAACAAACCACCATTAAAAAAACAAATTGCAGGGGCACATGGGTGGCTCAGTTGGTTAAGCATCTGACTCTGGATTTCGGCTCAGGTCATGATCGCAGGGTTGTGAGATTAAGCCCAGCGTCGGGCTCTGCACTCAGTGGGGAGTCTGCTTGAAATTCTCTCTCCCTCTCCCTCTGGCCCTCCCTCTGCTTGTGCTCTCTCTCTTTCAATCGCTCTCTCTAAAATAAATAAATCTTTTTTAAAAAGAGTCAAAATAAAACTGGGAAACTCAGAGCAAGTATTTACAAACATACCACAAAGGGCTCATCTCCCTAATGTATGCTGAAGTTTTAAAAGTTGGGAGGATGGTGGGTGCCTGGGTGGCTCAGTCGGTTAAGTGTCTGCCTTCGGCTCAGGTCATGATCTCAGGGTCCTGGGATCAAGCCCCACAACGGGCTCCCTGCTGAGCAGGGAGCCCGCTTCTCCCTCTCCCTCTGCTGCTCCCCCTGCTTCTGCTCTCTGTCAAATAAATAAAGTCTTTTAAATAAAATTAAATAAATAAATAAATAAATAAAAGTTGGGGGTGGTGGTGAGTAAATCCGATTGAAAAAGATGAACAGGCAGTTCAAAGAAAAGATACAAAAATGGCCCTTGACATATTAAATACTGTTCGGCCTCACTCATCATTCCAGAAATGCTAATTAAAACCACACTGAGACCCCCACTTCTCACACCTCTCAGATTGGCAGATAATTTTAAAGAGAACAGCACATCCTGCTGGTGAGGCTATGGGGACCAGACCTGTCATCCCACAGGGCTGACAGGCGTAAACCCATACCACCCTCTGGAAGGGAACTGGGCAGAAGCTGACAAAACACATTTACACTTAACTTTTGACCCAGCAATCTCACTGCTAGAAATCCACCCTGAAGATACTCTTCCACGAATACAAAAATACCTAACAGACAAGGGCATTAGCTGCAGCACCATTTACATCTGCAAGACACTGGAAACAACCTAAATGCCCACACACAGCAGAGGCTGAATTAACTGTGCCCAAGCAGACACCGTGCAGAAGAGGACATCTCCATGGCCAGGTGAGGTGGTTTCCAGGATGTGTCCTTCAGTGAAAAGAGTAAAGTTCACGAGCGATCCCCACGATGCCACCCTTCATGTGAAAAAAGTGGAGATAAAAAAACGTAAGCCAGGATAAGCCAACGACTAGTGAGATCATTCCCTGCAGGGAGGAGTGAGGACACTTTTCTCCAGATGCCTTTGTGCACTTGGACTCGGAACCATGCTAATGTCCCACCTACTGAATGAATGAATGAAATCAATGAGAATTGAGGGGGCGGGGGGGTATTCTACAACAAATACAGAACAGAGACAACTAAAGCAAACCATATTTCAGGTAATAATATAACCACAGTAAAGAAGAAAATGAAGAACTAACCCAGGCCACTTTTGAACACAATTTTGGAGCCATATGCCCCAGAAATAAAGATACAACAAAGTATTAACTTCTACTCCGCAGGCTTCTTTTACTCTTGGTGATGAGGTGGGTTCTTGCCGACAGAGAGGGAGTTATGAACAAGGAACGGGGAGGACAGCAAGAAGCCTGTGTGGGAGACTGGGACTGGAAGCATCAGTGTAAACTCATGGGCACCACTGCATATACGTGGATGACCGGAAGCAGAAACATCTGAGCATGTGTGTGTGTGTGTGATGTATACACACATGCACACAAACACTAGATATATGCACATGTGTGTTTACTCCCAGCCCTAGCCAATAAGAGGGCCTAGAAGCAAAGACACCCCAGTGGCAATGAGCACAGCGAACACCAGATCTTGGTTTCTAAATGCCATTGTCCACAAGAAGAACCAAGGCTCCCTGGAGAAGTGGTCAACCCCAGAGCACGGGGCAGGAAGAGTACACGATAGGCCTGGGACACTCACTGTGTCCGGAAGTTAGGAAGCACCCAGGGAATGGTGAGGACATGTTGAAAGACACATGGAGCCAGCGTGATGGGGCTCTCCCTCTGGATAAATTTGGGACCACTGGAGCAACCAAACACATAATGCTAGCGATGGATTATAACCTACTGAGTCACGTAAGAATCCACGAGTCCACATGGATATAAATAAACAAATGGGGAAGAGAAGACAGCTAGCTGGTTCTTACAGCAGAAAGCCAATTAACAAATGCAAAAGGAGGGTATTCTGGGTGGCTCAGTCGTTAAGCGTCTGCCTTCGGCTCAGCTCATGATCCTGGAGTCCCAGGATCAAGTTCCACGTCGGGCTCCCTGCTCAGCGGGGAGCCTGCTTCTCCCTCTCCCTCTGCCCTCCCCACCCAGCTCATGTTCTCTCTCAAATAAATTTTTTTTAAAAAATGCAAAAGGAATGATGGAATCAGACAATCACCCTCTGGCCAGAATCAACAATGCTGTTAAAACCAACACTGGATGCTGGAGGAACAACAAGGTGTGCACATGGTCTCAGACTACCTCCCCACCAGAAACTTACTCAATACAAATTGGACAATAGTCACTTTAGGGTAGAGAAACCTCCTTAACCAAGTGATGGAGGTTAATATCACCAAAAATGGACCAAACTGACACCAGGGGCTTCTGGATACTATGTACTAAGAAGGACGCAAGGTCACTTCCAGGATATTCCTGCCAAAAGTATGTAATCGTGTGAAACCATCAGACAAGCCCACACTGAGGGACATCCTGCAGAATCACCAGACTGTCCTCTCCCAAATGTCAAAGTCATGAACTCCAAACACAGTCTCGGGAACCGTTCCAGATTAAGAGAAATGAAAGCAGCCAGACAACCAAATACGATGTGTGATCCTGGACTCTCTTTTGAGAATTCTGCAAATTAATTTCCTGATTTGGGTAATTTGCTAAGAGAATCCCTTGTCTGGAAGAACTAAACACTGAAGTATTTAGAGGGAGAGGGGCATCTCTCTGAAACAGTTCAGGAAAAATGCGGAGGGAGCGAGAAAAGGAATAGAACAGATGAGTACATCGTTAACGCTCAAGCAACTGGGTGAAACGCATCCAGGAATTCTTTGTGTTATTCTCGCAACTTCTCTGTAAATCTGAAATCATGTCTCTAAAAACTTGAATTACAAACAATGAAAAGGAAACGTTTGGATTGGAGAAATAAAAATAGGAGGGACTGCTTGGACAAAAGGCCAGGGAGTCCAGGAGGGCCACAGGCACGGCTGTCAGCACCTTCTCTGGAGTGTCAGGGACAAGCACTGGGTCTGCCAGCCCACCTCCAACTTCACTTGGCTCCACAGGCTCAGGGAAGCAGCGTGGGCAAAGGCCACCTGTCCCCCTGGCCCACAGCCACGGGCAAGGGGCTAGAGCCACACAGAGAGAGGGGCAGATGCCAGCATCCTTGGGGGCCCCCAACCAAGCTCCCTGCAAAACCAGGGGCCGGGCAGATGCTCAAAACACCTGTCCATCCTTTATTCATATGTATAGGTCTTAGATGTTCCACAATTCACCATTTAAAACCATCATCAGTAACAAAACGATCTTCCTATGTCTCTGCCCATGTGCCCTATAATTGCG
This sequence comes from Leptonychotes weddellii, assembly GCF_054177405.1. Taxonomy (NCBI): domain Eukaryota; kingdom Metazoa; phylum Chordata; class Mammalia; order Carnivora; family Phocidae; genus Leptonychotes; species Leptonychotes weddellii. Next base: position 2,997,320 of record NC_138369.1, on the reverse strand, counting down.
CACAGGCGCTGGGTGGGGCCGGGGCTGGACAGCGCAGAGGTATACACGTTGCGTGCCCAGAGAGGAACTGCTCGTCCCCCGTGGTCCTGGTGAGTGTGCACAGGTTTACTGGCCTCTCGGAAGGCTACCCTCCCTCCAGAGTCCGCTCTGGGCACGGTTAACCCACGCTCGGGCACAGCTCTCAACATCTGGCCTGTCTGATCAGCCCCAACCCCAGGCGGCAGGCACTGTTATCACAGCCCACCTCGCAGATGAGGAAACTGAGGCCCGGGGTGGTGGAGTGACTTGTCTGAGACCACACAGGTAGCAATGGGGCAGCCACGCTCTACGTGGATCACCAGCCTGCGCAGACCAGCAGGGAGACATGTGGAAGACACGGAGCTCTCCGCCCGCCCGCAGCTTCTAGACTGCAGTCTTTAGGAACTGCACAAGACTGCAAGTAGGAAAACAGAGGCCAATGTTTTTATAATCTTGGGGGGCGGGGCGCAGAGGAGACCTCTCCAAGGAGGTCACAAGACTAGGAGCTTTAAAGGAAAAGACAAATTTGGCAATAAACTTGAAAACATTCTGTGTACCAACACATCAAAAATAAAGCTGAAAGATAAATGAGAAACTGAGAAAAAAACGTGTGACACAAAAGGGTGCTAACAGCCCTAATACAGGAAAGGATGTTATAAAACACTGCTTCTCAGTCGAGGTGATCCGGCCCCCAGGGCACAATGGACAACATCTGGGGACGTCTGTGGCTGTCACATGGGGCGGGGGGCCTCCTGACATTGTGGGGTGGGGCCAGGGATGCTGCTAAGCCCCCACAGCACCTGGGATGCCCCCCAGAGAATGGCCTGGTTCCAAGACACCAGTTTGAGAAATCCTGTTACAAGTCAAGAGAAAATATAAACACCCAGTTTAATGGGTGGGCATGGCTATGAACTGGTAATTAAAAAAAAAGGTGACTAGGAGGTGACAGTTACAAGGACAGACAGAAGCTGGGGCTGTCCCCCGTATGATGGGAGCCTCCAGCCACCATGGGAGCATCAACCCTGACCACCACCCTGGGACAACCAAGCAACATGCCTCAAGATATAAAAAGCATCCGTGGGCCAAGTATCCACACTCACAGAAGCTCACTTCAAACAAAGGGCAACAAGGATGTTCACTGCAGCGCTGTTTAAAGAGAAAAAAATACACATAACCCAAAGAGAAAAGCACCCACGCCCCTACAAAAATGAAGGCATATGCAGTCAATGACCAGGAGAACCTTGGCCAAGATGCCAGGGATGGTTCTCTGGGGGGGGGGGGGGAGTCTGGGGACATCTGTAATTCACACAGACTTCTGTCTTTAGTGATAATACTCATACTGACTTTTATAAAAATAAAGTAGAGCGCACCTCGAGAGCTGTACCTGATACCCAGAGGTCCTGTCCCTCTAGCAGCCCCACTGGACATCATGTAGACAAGAACCAATCTCAGGGGAAAGAGGCGAAGCGTCCTGGGATTAAGCCATCACCAAAGTGATTACAGTACCCTCTCTCTACCTAATTCAAATTTAAAATACCTAGCCAAACTGGAGCCTTCATACACTGCTGGTAGGATCGCAAAAACGGTGCAGCCACGTTGGAAAACAATTTGGCAGTTTCTTCGAGTGTTAAACATGGGGTCTCCCTATGACCAGCAATTCCACTCCAAGGTATCTACTGAAGAGAAATGAAAACAAGTGTGCACACAAAAACCACCACAGGAGTGTTCATATTATGCATTATAGGCATTAGTCATAGTGGCCAAACAGTGGAAACAATCCAAGTGTGCATCAGTGGGTGAGCGGATACACACAGCGTGTGCACCTGCACTTGGGAGCGTCCCTCAGCCGTGAACAGGAGCAAGGCGCCCACACACGCTGCCCCGGGGACAGACCCCAAGCCCACGACGCTCAGGGAGGGAACCGGACACAGAAGGCCACACGGGGTGTGAGTCCACGTGGGTGACACGCCCACAACAGGCTCATCCACAGACAGGAAACAGCTGAGTGGTTACCAGGGCTGGGGGAGGGGAGTGGGCAGGACTATTGGAAAGGTATGGGGTTTCCTTGTTTGGTGGTGGAAAAGTTCTGAAATCACACGGTGGTGATCAGTATACCACTGCAGAGATATACTAACGACCACAGAACTGTACACTCTAAAAGGGTGAATGTAGCGTGGGAATTCTACTTAATAAAGCAGCTATTAAAAAAAAAAAGATTCCAAGCCAGAAAATGAACGCATCAGAGCTCCCCGAAGATTGATCACCACTGTGATGCTGTTCTGAAGCTTCGACTGAAGGCATCCACAACACCGTGGCCACCTGCGTCATTCCCCCCTAGTTCCCTCCCTGGTGCCATCCTGACACAGCCGCGCAGGCCACCCTCTAGGCTCTCACCAAAGAGGTTGGTTAACTACCAGGCCACGACCCCCGCCCCCCCACTCTGCTGGCCTTCCCAGATCGGTCTCTAGGCTGAGTACCAGGCACGCCTTAAAGACCAAAGACCTGCCTGCCTGCGAGTGGGCGTGACATGCTGACCCAGATTTGGAATCCTGTGACAGGATCAGAGCCACAAACCAGTCAGCTTAGATGGGGCAAGGGAGAAGAAGCCAAACCACAGGCAGGGTGATGACAGAGAGTCGGGGCCTTCCCAAGCCCAAGCCTGAGATGGCAGAGCCTCATACATACTTCTGGGTGCGACAGCCCTAAGAGGGCTCTGACGCATTCATTTCAGCGAGTGTGCGGAGGAATGGGCGAAAGACGGGCACCACGCAGGCAGACTGACATGTGAGCGTCCTTGAAAATCGAGTGAACTTAATCCTGAGGAAGCTCAGTTCAAGTGGAATCAGCATAGACTTGCTTCCAATAATACTGGAAATCCTGATAAGTTAAGATGCTTATGATAAGACCTAGAGCAGCGACTAGAAGATACTTCAAAAAATGCAGTGGAAAAATCATTAAAGGAATTAAAACATTACACTAGAAAATATGCACTTAATGCAAAAGGTGGCAGTAAAGGAGAGGAACCAAAGGCAGGAGATGGAAAACAAAAGGAAAATCACAGACGTAAATCCAACTATATCAATAATGACACTAAATGTGGATGGAGGGGCACCTGGGTGGCTCAGTCGGTTAAGCATCTGCCTTCGGCTCAGGTCATGATCCCAGCGTCCTGGGATCGAGCCCCACATCGGGCTCTCTGTTCAGCGGGGAGTCTGATTCTCTCTCTCCCACTCCCCCTGCATGTGCTTGCTCTGTCAAATAATTAAATAAAATCTTTTTAAAAATACAATAAAAAGAAGTTTTTTAAAAATGTGGATGGATTAAACAGTCCAACCAAAAGACAGAGATTGTCCTATGGTCAGGAACAAGATAAGGATGTCCACTCTCACCAATGTTATTATTCAACATACTACTGGAAGTCCCAGCCTCAGCAATCCAACAACAAAAAGAGATAAAAGGCATCTGAATCAGTAAGGAAGAAGTAGGACTTTCGCTTTTTGCAGATGACATAATACTCTATATAGAAAACCCAAGGGCACCTGGGTAGCTCAGTCGGTTAAGCATCTGCCTGAGGCTCAGGTCATGATCTCAGGGTCCTGCGATCAAGTGCTGTGTCAGGCTTCTTGCTCAGCAAGGAGTCTGCTTCTCCTCTCCCTCTCCTTCTGCCCCTCCCCCCACTCATTTTCTCTCTCTCTCTCTCGAAATTTTTAAAAAATTAAAAAAAAAAAAAGAGGGGTGCCTGGGTGGCTCAGTCATTAGGCGTCTGCCTTCGGCTCAGGTCGTGATCCCAGGGTCCGGGAATCGAGCCCCACATCGGGCTCCCTGCTCTGCAGGAAGCCTGCTTCTCCCTCTCCCTCTCCCCCTGCTTGTGTTCCCTCTCTCGCTATGTCTCTCTCTGTCAAATAAAATAAAATCTTAAAAAAAAAAAAGAAAACACAAAAGACTCCACCAAAAAATTGCTAGAACTGATACATGTATTCAGTAAAGCTGCAAGATACAAAAGCAACGTACAGAAATCTGTTGCATTTCTATATGCCAATAATGAAGCAGCACAGAGAGAAATTAAGGAATCAATCCCATTTACAACTGCATGCAAAATAATAAGATACCTAGGAATAAACCTAAACAAAGAGATAAAATATTTGTACTCTGAAAACTACAGAACACTTATGAAAGAAATTGAAGATGACACAAATAGAAAGACATTCCATGCTCATGGATTGGAAGAACACACACTGTTAAAATGTCATTACTACCCAAGGGCGCCTGGGTGGCTCAGTTGGTTAAAATGTCATTACTACCCAAAGCAATCTATACATTTAATGCAATCCCTATCAAAATACCACCAGCATTTTTCACAGAGCTGGAACAAACAATCCTAAAATTTGTATGGAATCACAAAAGACCCCAAATAGCCAAAGGCATGTTGAAAAAGAAAACCAAAGCCGGTGGCACCACAATTCCAGACTTCAAGTTATATTACAAAGCTGTAATAATCAAAACAGTATGGTACTGGCACAAAAACAGACACATAGATCAAGAGAACAGAATAGAAAACCCAGAAATGGACCCAAAACTATATGGTCAACTAATCTTCAACAAAGCAGGAAAGGCAGTCTCTTCAACAAATGGTGTTGGGAAAACTGGACAGCCACATGCAGAAGAATGAAACAACCACTTTCTCACACCATACACAAAAATAAACTCAAAATGGATGAAAGACCCCCAATGTGATGCATGAAACCATAAATATCCTGGAGAACACAGGCAGTAACCTCTTTGACCTTGGCTGTAGCAACTTCGTACTAGACACGTCTCCAAAGGCAAGGGAAGCAAAAGCAAAAATAAACTATTGGGACTTCATCAAAATAAAAAGCTTCGGGGCAACTGGGTGGCTCAGTGGGTTGAGCATCTGACTCTTGATTTCAGCTCAGGTCGTGATCTTGGGATCATGAGATCGAGTCCCGCATCAGGCTCCCCACTCAGCAGGGAGTCTGCTTCTCTCCCTCTGCCCCTCCCCCACCCCACTCACAAGTGTATGCACGCGCACACGTGTGCTCTCTCTCTAAAAATAAATAAATAGGGCGCCTGGGTGGCTCAGTTGGTTAAGCGACTGCCTTCAGCTCAGGTCATGATCCCAGGGTCCTGGGATCGAGTCCCGCATCAGGCTCCCTGCTCTGCGGGGAGCCTGCTTCTCCCTCTCCCACTCCCCCTGCTTGTGTTCCCTCTCTCGCTGTGTCTCTCTCTGTCAAATAAATAAATAAAATCTTTAAAAAATAAAAATAAAAAATAAAAAATAAAAATAAATAAAAATAAATAAATAAAATCTTTAAAAAAATAGTAATAAAAATAAATAAAATTAAAAGCTTCCACACAGCAAAGGAAACAACAAAACTAAAAGACAACCTAGGGAATGGGAGAAGATATTCACAAACGATATATCCAATAAAGGGTTAGTAGCCAAAATATATAAAGAACATATTAAACTCAACACCCAAAAAATGAATAATCAAATTAAAAAATAGGCAGAAGCCATGCTCAGACATTTTTCCAAAGATGACATACAGATGGCCAACAGACACATGAAAAGATGCATACCACCACTTATCAGGGAAATGCAAATCAAAACTATGATATCACCTCACACTTATCAGAATAGTTCAAATCGCTGTGTCTCTCTCTGTCAAATAAATAAAATCTTAAAAAAAAAAAAAAAGAAACAACAGATGTTGGCGAGGATGCAGAGAAAGGGAAACCCTCTTATACTGTTGGTGGGAGTGCAAGCTGGTGCAGCCACTCTGGGAAACAGTATGGAGGTGCCTCAAAAAGTTAAAAATAGAAATAGGTATTTACCCAAAGGATACAACATACTAATTCAAAGGGATACATGCACCCTGATGTTTATAGCAGCACTATCAATAATAGCCAAACTATGGAAACAGCCCAAGTGTGTGTCCACTGATGAATGGATAAAGAAGATGTGATATTGGGGTGCCTGCGTGGCTCAGTCGTTAAGCATCTGCCTCCGGCTCAGGTCATGTTCCCAGGGTCCTGAGATCGAGCCCTGCTCAGCGAGAAGCCTGCTTCTCCCTCTCCCACTTCCCCTGCTTGTGTTTCCTCTCTCTGTCTCTCTCTGTCAAATAAATAAAAATCTTTAAAAAAAATGTTATATATATACAGATAGATATACATATCTATCTATCTATCTATATATAATAGAGTATTATTCAGCCACAAAACAAAGAATGAAATCCTGCCATTTGCAACGACGTGGATGGAGCCAGAGTGTATTATGCTAAGTGAAATAAGTCAGTCAAAGACAAATACCATATGATTTCACTCGTATGTGGAGTTTAAGAAACAAAAAAAGTGAGCAAAGGGGAAAAAGAGAGCGGTAAACCAAGAAACAGACTCTTAACTACAGAGAACACACTGATGGTCACCAGAGGGGAGGTTGGGGGGGTGGATGGGGAAAATAGGTGATGGAGATTAAAGAGTGTACTTGTTGTGATGAACACTGGGTGATGTATGGAAGTGTCGAATCACTAAATTCTAAACCTGAAACTAATATTACACTGTATGTTAACTAACTGGAATTCAAATAAAAACTTTAAAAAAAGACAGAGATTGTCAAACTGGGAAAAACAAAAACAAACGAGACCCAACTATATGCTATCTATAGGAGACACTCTTTAGATTCAAAGATATAAGCAGGCTGCAAATAAAAGGATGGAAGAAGGTATAGCAAGCAAATACCAACTATAAGAAAACTGGAGTGATTATACTAATCACACAAAATCGCTTTAAAACAAAAATGCTAGGGGCGCCTGGGTGGCTCAGTTGTTGGGCGTCTGCCTTCGGCTCAGGTCATGATCTCAGGGTCCTGGGATTGAGCCCCGCATCGGGCTCCCTGCTCGGCGGGAAGCCTGCTTCTCCCTCTCCCACTCCCCCTGCTTGTGTTCCCCCTCTTTTGCTGTGTCTCTCTCTGTCAAATAAATAAATAAAGTCTTGAAAGAGAGAAAGAGAGAAAGAAAGAAAGGGAGAGAAAGAGAAATTTGGGGATTTACAAATATGTGGAAATTAAAAAACATTTTTTTTAAGATTTATTCGAGAGAGAGCACATGCGTGCAGCAGAGAGAAAGGGAGAGTCAGGCAGACTCCCCGCTGAGCACGGAGCCGGAGGTGGGGCTCAATCCCACAACCCTGAGATCATGACCTGAGCTGAAACCAAGAGTCTGGTGCCACCGAGGCACCCCCCCCCAAAAAACATACTCTTAAATAACCAATGGGTAAAAGAAGAAATCACAAGCAAAATTAGAAAACACTTTGAGGTGAATGAATACGAAGACACGCTAAACCAAAACTTACAGAACGCAGGAAGCAACACTTAGAGGGAAAGGCACAGCGGCCTATAGGAAAAGAAGAAAGCTCGCACATCAATAATCAAAACTTGTACCTTACACCAGAAGAAGAGCAAACTAAACCTAAAGCAATCGATAAGAAGGAAATAATAAAGATCAGAGCAGAAATGAACAGAATAAGAGAAAACCAACAAAAGCAGGAGTCGGTTCCATGAAAAGATCAACCAAATTAATAAACCTTTAGGTAGAGTAACCAAGAAAGAAAAGATTCAGCTTGCTAAAATCAGGAATGAAAGATGAGACCCTATCACTACCACCCACCTTATAGAAATACAAAGGATTATAAAATAATATTGGCGTGGAAAGCTACTGAGCAGTAAAAAGCAATGAACTACTGATACAGGAAACAACTTGGATCCCCAAAGGCAACACATGATGTATGTATGATTCCATAACGTTCTGGTAATGACTAGATTATAGAGAAGAACAGATCAATGGTTGCGGGGACCTGGGGGTGGGAGTGGGGAGTAACTCCTAAGGGAAAGCACAAGCAAGCTCATTCGTGTTGATGGGACAGCCCTGTATCTTGAGTGTGAAGGGGGTTACACAAATCCATGCAGCCGATGTCACTAAAACATACAAAAAAGTGAGCGCAGGATAAAACTGGCAGAATCCCAGTAAGGCCCAGCGTATATACGCCAATGTCAATTTCCTAGTCTCGACAATGCACTGTGGTTATAGTAAATTATCACCACTGGGGGAAGATGCGTGAAGAGTACACGGGACCTCTTTGAACCATTTTTTAAAAGATTTTATTTCCTTATTTGAGAGAGAGAAAGAGAGAGCACAAGCCGGGGGAGGGAAGGGGCAGAGAGAGAGGGAGAAGCAGACTCCCTGCTGAGTGCAGAGCCCAACATGGGGCTCAATCCTACGACCCTGAGATCATGGCCTGAGCCAAAGGCAGACACTTAACCGACTGCTTAACCGACTGAGCCACCCAGAAGCCCCTCTTTGTACCATTTTTGCAACTTCTTGGGAGTCTGTTAACTCTTGAAAAATAAAAAGTTTTTAAAATTATTTAAAATATTTCACATGGATGACAGGATGGAAGGGCAGACTGTCATATGGGTTGATGGTTTGGGGCTGGGTGATGGGGACAAGCGGGTTCTTTATCCTATTCCATCTACCTCAGTATGTGTTCCAAGTCTCCATAATAAAAAGCTTAAAATATAAATGCATGGCCCCAAAAAGGGCCTTCTCCATCCAGACTTACAAACACCCTTCAAACTGTACCATCATCAAGACTGCAGCCCCTTTTGCCAGATATGATCCCAGAAACAATGGCCAGAGAGACCACCAGAGCTGCCTGGGGGTTTCACAACACAGACCCTAAAGAGATGCAGGATGGTCTGAATGCCACCTTGAATAATGTATTCCAAGTGGCACGTGAGATCTGCCTAATGCACATGATCTCTAAAATGAGCTCTGCCCGATGCCAGGCTCTCACTTCCCATACAGCATTTCTCCTCCAGCCAAGGCAACAAGTCCTGCCAGGACCCACCCACCCCCAGGCCCTCATTCCACAGCAGAAACCTGAACTGCTCGTGGCCAGGGGATTTTTGCAAAGCTTTCGGAGTCTTGCATTCTGCAGGTTTCTCCTTTTCAGAGTCCCCATTTCGAGGTGAAAATGATCTGCTCTCACACCAAGGTCTCAACTCTTTCTAAACAAGAATATTTAGGGCGCTTGAGTGGTTCAGTTGGTTGAGGGTCTGCCTCCGGCTCAGATCATGATCCTGGAGTCCTGGGATCGAGCCCCTCATCAGGCTCCTTGCTCAGCGGGGAGTCTGCTTCTCCCTCTCCCTCTGCCCATGCTCTCTCACTCACTCTCTCAAATAAAGAAATAAAATCTTAACAAAAACATTTTTAAGGGAGAAAAATAAAGGAAAGAAAGACTGGTTGACACAACCAACAGGATGAGCTCATATGGCCCAAACTTGCCCAGTCATCCTGGGAGAAGCAAAAACCAGCACACACACCCCGCCCCCCGCCACCCCGAGTAGCTTCCACTCTGGGCCCAGCATCCAAATAGAGACAAGCCCACTCATGGAGCACTGTGCCAACTGTCCCCACATGCAAACTCCTCCAATGACAACAATCCTCTCAGGGAGGCACCCTTATGTTACCTATCACCAATAAGGAAGATGAGGCCCAGAGAGGTCAAGCAACTTGCCCAAGGTCACAAGGCTGGGAGGAAGGGTGGAGCCGCGGTTTGAAACCAGCTGTTCCAACCTGGGAGTCGGCACTGATTCCTCTTTCCCACACATCCAATCCACTCGTGAGGCCTCACTGGTCCACTGCCTCCAAAATCCCCCCCAAGTCCAGTCCTCCTTGCCCCCAGACCAGACCACACTGTCATTGCTCGCCTGGATGACCGCTGGAGTTCCCCCCCCTGCTTTTACTCCTGACAGCCACCAGAGGGGTCTCTGAAAACACATAAATCTCTGCCCTCATCATTACCTCCCCAGGCTTCTCCCTGCCCTTAATGGGGTCTGGCTTACGGCAGTTTAAGTGGCCGAGCCACCTGGTCTGGCCTCTCTGAACCTCAGGGCCTACGTCTCTCCTGCAAGCTCATCATGTTCCAGCTACATGGGATCCCTTCCAATCCTCAAACATGCCAAGCTCATTTCCGCCTCAGGACCTTTGCACGTACTATTTGTTCTTCCACTTGGAACTTCTTGTTCCAGATCTCCTCAAGGTTGGCACCTCCTAGTCATTCAGATCTCTGCCGAAACGTCACCTCCTTGGAGCGGATTCCTGTCCACCCAATTAGGGCAGCATCACCCCCTGTACCTCCCAGTCAAATCACTCCCTCGCTTGAACACCCAGGAGCCATCTCTTCCTTGCTGGCTACTTAGCACCCAGCCTGGCACAGTGAGCATGGAGATGTCTGGCAGGCCACCAGGGCTGTGGTGTGCCTTTGTTGTCTTCTACAAAGTTGGGGCTGGAGGAGTCAGCTCATCCTAAGCACTGAGGCTCCTACAGGGTGGCCAGGGATGAGAGCCCCCCTGCCGAGCGCGTCTTAATGTACCTCACCCCGTTTACCTCTAGCAAGGAGAGCACGTGAGGATGCCAAGGCCCAGACAAGGGGCACCATGTGCCCCAGGTTAGTGGCAGAACAGGTTTGGGAGCTGGGGTCCCATTCTCGGTGCTGGCTCTAGACCCAGGCCAAGTCTGGAGGATGAGATGCTGGTCTCCCCCAAAATCGCCTGGGGAGGTCTTCCTGAGTGCCTAGACTGGTAGGGTTTGCTGTACACAGTGGGGACAGCTATGAGACCCCCGCCCAGGCTCCTCTCCAGGTCCCACAGCTACCACTGCTCCAGGCTAGCCTCACGCGGGAGCCAGCAAGGGGGCGTGCACCTCAGGGAGCAAGGCCGGCATTTAGGGGACCGATCAGAGCTGGGGAGGCTCTCTTTTATGCTATGGGACTGTTCAACAGCCAGGGTGGAAATCCCAAATGCAGACACACGGAGGCAAAGAGTGGAGGGTTCTGGCGGTTTCCGGAGGACCCCCACCAGGCCTTCCTCCACGGGCCCAGTCCGAGTCCCCAGGAACAGCTCTGGCCTGGGGGCTGGACGCTCTCTCCGGCCAAGGGGAGTGTGGGGCTCTCTCAGGCCCGGTTTACCCGAGCAGCAGGGGCATCTCAGGCAGCCCTGCCCTCTGGAGAGCCCGCTCCGACCTCACCCCTCCTCAGTGCTGGGGGTCAGGCCCGTGCCCAAGCCCTCCACCCATCCTGACCACGCTGAGCTCCGGGCACCCAGCCTATGTGACAGGACCCCTACAAGGCCATGCAGCCAGTCCCCACCAGGGACCCCAGCCTCCCCAACTACCCGCCTCAGCCCTCAGGGCAAGCAGGAAGTCCTATCAGCCCCAAACTGATGGCTGGACCCCAGGAGCACAGAGGGACCCTCACAAAGTCCACCAGGCTGCACACACACACCTCAGATACTCACAGGGACTACAGAACGCCTTGCCTGTTTTGGTTTTGTCTCAAAGGCACTGCTGAGTTTGCTATCGTGAAGACGAGTTACGTTTGTAATAAAGACCCTTCCAGCAGGCTTGTTGGGAAAACGGCCATGTGACTCGGCTGACCCCAACGTTCCCAGGCCTTCTTTTGGTTAAAGGCTAAGTTATTTAATACAGGGCGACCTGGGGCCTCACGGTGCAGGGGCTGGAACCCAGTGTCACAGGGGCCGCACCAAGGACACCTGTGCCTGAGCTGTGGCAGCCGAGGGGCACCAAGCCTCACCAAGAGCTGTTCACGTCCAGGGCTGCTCTGCAAAATCCACAGGCTCACCCCCAGCCCTCACGCGGGCCCGAGCAGCGCCATTCGGCCCAGGAGGCCGGTTTTCCAGGCTGGCGGCTCCAAGTTCATTTTTATGGCAGCCCCAAGTTCACTGGAGGAGAAAATCCAGTGAGGCATGTGGAACAGGCCACAGGACTCCGAGTTCTGGCCTGGCTGCCTCCGGTCCAGCGTTACCGAGGAACAGCACCCTTGCTTCCTGGTCCATAAATCCCCAGCCAAACCCTCCTACCTGCCCCATGAAAATAAAGAAGCTCCAGAGGAAGAAAAAACAAACATTTTCAAGGTGCCTTCTAATAACCTTGACTGTTCCTAAACTCCCTTCCCAGCATAAATACGGAACAGCGGTGTGAAAACCATGGGAATGGAAAATGGTTTTAGAAACTTCGGTTGCAATACCTTGATTCACGGGCAACAAAAGACAAGTGCAGAGAAAAGCTGTTACTGTGATCGACCGAAGGCTCTCGAGGCCGGGCCCGTTGTTCTCTGTAGGGCCGTCCTGGGCACCATGGGGGACTGAGCGGCATACCCCCCCACTCGCAGCGACCACAGACGTCACCAGGCACCAGCCAGCACGTACCCCTGGGAGCACAGCTGCCCTGGGGTAGGAACTATTCCACGAATGGATTTTCAGGTATCGACTCAGTTCATTTCACCCACCCCTGAAGCAGAGACCCTCGCTGTCATCCCCATTGTGGAGATAAGGACACAGACCCAGGTCAGGCACATGGGTACAAGCCTCCGGCTGCTCATCCCACTCAGCTCTCCCGCCTTGAGACCTCAGGCCATTTAAGATGGTCTGCAGCTGGGGGGTACAATTTCCCAGCTACACTACTACATGAGTCTCTCTCCTGGGTCCTCCCACGGCCAAAGCAGCGTTCCAAGTTCCTGCAAGACCCTCCCGGAAACAGCTCGAGCTCTAAGCTCACAGCTCCCCAGGACAGCCAGCTCCATGCCACACATGCCCTGCCCTGGGCTTAGCCACCAGGACTCATGAGCCCTCACAGCCGGGATGAGGTTTTAGGCGCCTGTCAAACATGAGGCAGCATTGCAGGGGTGCACAGGAGGGGTCGGGACCACGGCCGTGGGGCTCAACACCCCAGAGAGAGAGGCAGCACCGCAGGCCAGCGTGGCTCAGCCACTGCATCTCAAGAGCCCGGACTTCGGCTGTTTCCACTTCCCCACAGCACCCTGATACGCGGCCCTTCCCGAGGCAGGCTGTCCTGACCTCTGGGTCGGGCCCACAGCCTCCTCCTCCTCCTCCAAACACTGGCTTGATTCCTACCACCTCCATGAAAGGCTCAGGGCCTCCCCTGGGCCCCCACAAAGGGCTCTCCCTTGGCCGCACCCCACTGCAGTGGGTCAGCGCCCTCCCCCCTCACCCCTCAGCGGCCTCAGCCGGTTTATGCTGGCTCGGTCTCATCTCTCCAGCTAGAGGCGGAGAGCTCCAGAACTGCAGATGGACCAGGAAGGTGGGCAGGAACAGGAGGCGGATGGAAGGGCCCAGTCTCCACTAAGCGCCAGGTACCTCCACGGCTAGCGTCCCCGACCCCATCACAGCGCTCAGCTTATCCAGGGACTGAGGTCCCCCCGAAGAACCGGCCCATGGGGGGCCACGCCGAAGCCTCAGGACCAACGGAACAAAACAAAACACAAAGGAGCGTAAAATAACACGGTAACTATTTTTATAGTGATCACGTGTTAAAACGTTAACATTTTGGGGTGCCTGGGTGGCTCAGTCGTGAAGCGTCTGCCTTCGGCTCGGGTCATGGTCCCGGG
>NC_138369.1:2903808-2983302 GCF_054177405.1 Leptonychotes weddellii | reverse complement strand
GAAGCCTCAGGACCAACGGAACAAAACAAAACACAAAGGAGCGTAAAATAACACGGTAACTATTTTTATAGTGATCACGTGTTAAAACGTTAACATTTTGGGGTGCCTGGGTGGCTCAGTCGTGAAGCGTCTGCCTTCGGCTCGGGTCATGGTCCCGGGGTCCTGGGATCAAGCCCCGCATCGGGCTCCCTGCTCGGCGGGAAGCCTGCTTCTCCCTCTCCCACTCCCCCTGCTTGTGTTCCCTCTCTTGCTGTCTCTCTGTGAAATAAATAAAATCTTAAAAAAAAAAAAAGTTAACACTTTGGGTATATGAGGTTCAATAAAAATACGTTAGTCAAATCAATTTCATCTGTTCCCTTTTACCTTCCAATGTGGCTACTAGAGAAACTGCACTTACACAGGGGCCTGCTTTGCGTCTTTACTGGACGGCGCTGCCTTGGGAAAGACGTGTTTTCACGTCTCACATTTAGCTCACTGAGGCTTTGGGAGTCCGTTTTTGTATATGGCGTGAGGCGGGGACCAACTCTGTCACTGGACATTCGGGGAGCGTTCACGCATGTACCTGCAGGGCATCCTCCCATGAGCTCGGGACACCCCGGCTCACAGGTAGCCTCTGCCAGGGGGCCGGAAGGGCACACACACGCGGGCGGGCGTCACTGTCCCCACAGGGAAGGTGCCAGCCAGGCACTCAGGAGGAGGTGGGGCTGTCCGGCTGCGTGCTGCTGTGAACCCACGCCCCTCGAGGCCCTCCCCCTCCCTGGAGAGCCCCGCTGCATTTCTGAATCGCCCAGGGTGGTGATGCCACCACCCCTGGAGGACAAAGGGGCAGCCACTTACCTCTCTAACTCGGGGGGGTGGGGGAATACCCAGGCAGGAACCGAGGCCCACTTGCAACTCACGGGCTAGTGGGCTTCATGGGGCCCCATAAGGGCTAAGGGGACACTTAGCTACCCAGTCGCTGCCTTCTAAGAGACAACTCACAACCCCGTAAGGCTGAGGCCAGGAGGACCAGGAAAGGAAAGTGGCCCAAAGGAGGCAGCTCACTTTAAAAGCTTTGGCCAGACTGTGTGTGTTGGCGGTGCGGGGGGGGGTCTCACAGAAAGGAGGGCATGAGAAGGGCTTCTCCCGAGCCACATGAAGCTCTCAGGGAGGCCCACTCAGGCTTAGAAAATGAACGGCCAACCAGGCCAGCAGGAACCAGGACACCCCTTTCTGGCCTAAGCCCTGGCAGACTCCGGGCAGGGAGGCCCCAGGCCTACCGACCAGGAGGTGAACCTACAGGACACAGGAAATAGATAAGCCAGAGCCATAGGGGCCAGGGCCACGCTGCTCCATGGAACAGACACTCAGAGGCCCTGCTCTGCACGGAGAGGTCCCACAGGGAAGCCACTGGGCCAGCCTGGGCTGGAGCAAGAAGAGGGCAGGCAGGTGAGGACTCACCGCTGAATACAGGAATCCAGAACTGGGCACGCAAAGGGCAGCCTGAGCACCTCCCGCAGGTGAGCTGGGTCATCATGCCTGACGTTCCAGCCCTCCCTCATCTTCAGAACCCATCCCCACACCCACAGGCCCAGCCTCCCCACACAGATGCTCAGGGAGGGAACCAGACACAGAAGGCCACACAGTGTGAGTCCATTTACGTGGAATGTCTAGAACAGGCCCATACATAGATAGGAGGGGGGGTTGTGAGTGCCAGGAGTGGGGGGCGGGGGAGAGTGACTATTTAATGGGTATGTTGTTTCCTTCTGAGGTCCTAGAATGTTCTGGAATTTGAGAGTTGTGATGGTTGCACAGATCTATAAATGTTCTAAAAAACAACGAATTGTCCACTGAATTGTCTACTGAAAAGGGTGAATGTTCTGATATGTGAATATCTCAATAAAAATATGAGGGACAACTGGGTGGCTCAGTCAGTTAAGTATCTGCCTTCAGCTTGGGTCATGATCCCAGGTCCTGGGATCGAGCCCTACATCGGGCTCCTTGTTCAGTGGGGAGCCTGCTTCTCCCTTTCCCTCTGCCTGCTGCCCCCTGCTTGTGCTCTCTCTCTAACTCTGTCAAATAAGATCTTAACTATATGTTTATATTTATAATTATATAATTATATATATTTATATGTACATATATATATATATATATATATTTTTTTTTTTAAGGGGCACCTAGCTGGCTCAGTCAGTAGAACATGCAACTCTTGGTCTTGGGGTCATGAGTTCAAGCCCCATATTGGGTGCAGGGTTTACTTTGAAAATATACATATAAAACAACAACAACAGGGCAGGAGGACTTTACGAAGAGCTACTCTAGAAAATTCAGGGTCTGGTCATCCTACCGGAGCCAGTCTTTGGGCAGCTGTCTGTGGCTCTCCCCGGTGACCTGAACAGCTCTGGTCTTAGACTCTGGGATCCCTGAGGGCCCCCTCTCCCCTTAACCCCCCGGAGCCTGGCTGGAGGGGGCGGGGAAGACACCCAAGAGACAGGCGGGCTTCCCTGCCTCCCCTGTGCTCTTCACACAGGTCCCCCAGGCCACAGCCCCGAGCACGCCCTACAACTTCCCCTCTTCCGCCGCCTGCCAGCTCATCATCGCCCATGATGACAAGGCTCAGCTCAAGTGGTGACTCTTCTATCATCTCCTGGCCGCCACCCAAGCTAAGACGCTTCCCTTGCCCTGTGCTTCCACCGGCCCAGTTTCTATGTATCTTGGCACCTCTGCTCCCCCGCTCCCCTCTGGGCCCCCAGCCCCTCTGCCTTCCACCGTGGGCCATGGCCCCTGCAGGCAGGAGGTGCTGCTCATCCGGCCACCACCAGCACCTGGCGAGACACAAGCAGGGTTGACAACAACTGTCACCCTCAACAGATACTGGCAGATGCCCTCCCAGGGCTCCCATGGCCGTGTGTCCACGATGAAGCCATGGCCTGGCCCGGATCACGGAGATGAGCCACGGGTCAGCAGGCCAAGGGCCACGTGTGAGGAGCCTTCTGTGATTCTTGATTCTGCACGTTTGCCTTGAGGCTGGCGGGCCACACGGCCTGGGCGTCTGCGGAGGCTGCCCTGCCCACTCTGCCTGTGCCCACCGCATGCAGGTCTCAGCGGTGAGCAAGCTCCCTGCACCCACCTGTCCAACCACCCAGCCTTCCTTGGGCGGGGCCCAGCGAGAGGCGCCCCAAGCGCAGAGCGGCCAGTTTCCCAACGAACACCACTGCCTGGGAGTCGAGGCTCTGGGCCGCCTTTGGTGCAAGCGGGACACAAGGACGCGGGCGCGGCCAAGACCATTCTCTGGCTTCCACGCGCTGCAGCCCCGGAAGAGAGCGCAACAGGACGCCTTCTCTCCCAGAGGAGTGTCACTGAACCAGCCTTCTCTCCTGACTCCCTACTCTTCCTTGGGGAGACTGAGTTGGAATAATGCAGCGAATCAAGAGTTTAAATTCCAGGGGCTTTACTCACATGCAAGCTAGACACAAGCAAGTCTCTCAACTCGTGACTATGATAATCAGATCCATGCAACCCGCCGACCTCAGATGGGAGGCCCACTGTGCTGAGGGCCAACTCTTCCTGATAGATGGGATTTTAAAGGAGACAGTGGGGGAACAGTGGGCATTTGAAGGGGCCGGCAGCAAAACGACGGAATCTCCCAGTCCGGCTGCCCAGCCAGGGTCCCCCTCACTCCTTCGGGGTGCCCAAGAGGAGACCACCCCAGCCAGCTCCCGGGCCGTTGTCTGGGCTGCCCAGAAACGCTGGGGCGTGCAGCCCATTCCCACCCCACTTGCGGTCCGGGGATCCCTGCCACCCCCGTCATCAGGCCATCACTGTGCCTGCTGGTGGCTTCAGGCTGGCTCTTGGTCAAAGGAGGCCTCAGGGACCCATCCCCTGGCTTCTTCTGCACAGAGCACAGCTCCAGACGCACTGCCAGCTCATCAGACACAAATCCTCTCTCTCCACCTTCTCTCCCTGGAGACCGGGGCGAGCAGCCGCGAAACCAGGCAGGCGGGCCCACCTCTGCCCCTCCCTGCCCAGAAGGTGCCATCATTTGGGAGAAAATCTGGAGCGCCCCAGCTAGAGATCACCCCTTCGCAGCTCGCTGTACAGGCTCATCTGAGAAATGTAACTGTGATCATGTGTCAGCAAACAGGGCCAAATCCTACGTTAGTTATTGCTCTGCTCTGTACCGGGAGACCCACTCAGGGGGCATGGTGGCCCTCGGCGGCCTGCTTCCTGACTACTCACTCTCTGTCCACTGAACAAACCCACTCGAGGCCTCCAGCCCCAAGAGTCACAGCCCAGAGCGACAGGACAGCAAAAGCAGGGCCGCCCGTAAGCAAAGACAGCTCCGCACACAGGGTCCGTCGATGCCTCCGGCGCCCACCAGTGCCCGTGTGCACTTGCTGGGACCCCGGAGGTGGGGTGAGAAGCGAGGGAAGGGAAGGAAAGGAGGGAGGGAGAGATGGAGGGGCACAGAAAGACAGAGTCCAAAAAGGACAGGCAAATTTGGAACCCTCTCCAGAGTGTTTATTTCAATCAACTAAAGGCGTGCCCGCAAATGAACAGTATGCTTTCTTGACAAGTCAAAACGTTCCTGGGAAGGTACCAAATCTACGACACTATGTCGTTGGCTCGGAAATCCCACGTCGGCCGCTGTCCTCCTGCCACGGTCGCGGTAGCAATGGACGAGCAAGACGGAGCAAGTGTGACCGGGCACACTCCTGGGCCCGCCACGTGCCATCTGACAGTCACCTTGTCGTCCACGCACCCCACAAAGCTCAGCGTTCACACCCACGGAAGCCACCTCTTCTGAGTGTCCCTGTGGAGACCCAGCTGGCGGGTGACTATAAAAACCACCTTGCAGGACTCGGCCGCCCCTCCCAACGAGGGCGCAGGTGTTGGTAAAGAGGATGATGGGTCAGATGCTTACAAAACAAAATGATTGGGAAACTCGTCTTCCTTTTAAACCCTCAGCCTCTGCCAGGCCAAAACAAAACTCCTCAGGCCAAGAAGACTCCTTCCCCATCTTCTGAGAATATTTCTTCCCAACCTTCTGGGGTGCGGTACGCAAGGGAGGGGTATGAAAAAGTCAGGCTCAGGCATCGCAGACAGCGAAGTTATCTGCCCCTGTTCACAGCTACTTTTTATTCCTCCTTCATTTTGGGGTTATTTGGGTGGACAGCGTCATAACATTTTCTTGCATTTCCCTTGAAACAACCCGGGACCCTTTTTTTTTTTAAATCAGAGCAGGACTCTAACTGCTTTGATGTAAGAAAGCTGGAAATTCATTCAGCAAAGGAGTGTTGACTGAACACCCACCGCGTGCCAGGAACTGCCCCAGGTGCTGGGGAGACACGCAGCAGCCAGCGGAGACGTCACTCCTCCAGCACGGACCTCACACCCTGGTGGTAGGTGTTCCCAGACTACTGCCCACAGCTCAAACCCAGCCCACCACCTGTTTTTGTACAGCCTCTGAGCTAAGAGTGGTTTTGACCTTTTTTAATGTTTGGGTGAGAAAAAAAAAAATCAAAGAAAGAAAACCAGTTCATCACAGGTGAAAAGTATGTGAAATTTACAATTCTGTGACCACGAATAGTTTTACTGAAAAACAAGCACACTCACTCATTCCCATAGTTTTGTGCCGTAATGGCAGAGCAGAGTAGTTGGGACAGACTGGCCTGCAAAGCCAGAACTACTGACTCTCTGACCCTTTACAGAAAGAGTTTCTATTCTCCTGGATGAGACAGACAATAGATACATAAACAGATTAATGTGTGTGTTTACAGTAGTGCTGAATGCAAAGAAAAGGCAGGATGGGGAGAGAGGGTGGCTGGAAGGGTGAGTTTAGGCAGTGTGGCCAGGGATGGCCTCTGAGCTGAGATGTGAATGACAAGGAGCCAGCTGGCTAGAAGAGTGAGGGAAGAGCAAGTGCAAAGGCCCTGAGGCAGGGCGGGGAAGCTGGTTACGAATGAGGGAGCAGGCACAGGAGGGGGGGGCGGTAGGGCAAGGAGAAAGGACAGACCACAGAGGACAGAGCAGGGAGGCTACGGGAAGGGGTCTCGAATTTTTTCCAGGAACAACAGGAAGCTACTGGAGGGTTCTGAGTAGAGGCAGACCACTTTTCAAGTTTCTAAAAGCTCCTTGAGGAAGCAGGAGTGAAAAGTGACAGACCAGTGGGGACACCTTATCTAACCAACAAACCGCTCCCAGAATAGGCCAAGTCAAAGCACGGAGGAAACTCAGAAACCAACTCATCCAACAACAAAATCAATTCATCAATCCTCTCGGGCCTTACTACTGCGGTGACCCAAACCTGTTTTTTGTAATATCAGAGTTAAATCCAGTTCACTGGATAAAAATGTCTGCAACCAGCGTGAGAACAGCCCCGCGACTTCATGGACATTACTATTCAGGAGGAGGCAAGATTAAAGTGAGTCACCTCAAAGTCAACTTAAAGAGAACTGTTAAGCAAAGTGACAGGAAGAGGTATGGTGACCCGGGCGGGGGGGGGGTGTATGGTGACAGGTGGAAGCCAGCCTGGGCAGGGCACCCGCACAGGCTCCGGGTGAGGACAGCCCCGGAAGAGCCCTGAGCCATGCCCATCAGGTGGCACGGGCAAGTCTGTGGATGCACCCCTCTCCGGGAGGGGAAGCTGCGGGCTGGGAAGGGCCGGGGAGAGGCAGAACGACAGCCGGGAAGGACCTGGACAGCCAGACTGAGTTTGGCCAGACACCGTTTGCAAACACAAGCCCCTCCCTATTCAAGGACAGAGGGGAGGAAGGGGACAAAGGGGACCAGAACTTGAGGCAGAGCGGGGTCGTAGCCAAGTATCAGACTGCTGCAGGGTTAAAGGTTAAGTGACAGGATCTCCCTCAGGGGCAACTGTGTCCCCCAGGGGACACTCGGCAATGTCTGAGGACATCTGCGGTTCTCACACTGGGGGTGCTCTGGGCATCAAGTGGGCAGGGCCAGGGATGCTGCTCAGCCCCCCAAGTGCGCACTACGGTCCCCCGGAGGACAATCCGATCGAATGTGGACAGGCAGAGGGAGCCCCTGACAGAAGCAGATGCCACGCACCAGTAATCAACCCAGTCCAGCCCGAGCCTCTGGTGCCACACAAAGCATTCAGTGCTTCTCATCCCCTTTGATCCCCCACAATGACCTAGCATGGGTTCTCATTACACCCATTTTACAGATGAGGAATCAGAGGCCCAGAGAAAGGAAGTGACCTGCTCCAGAGGAGGATTTGAACCCGGGTCCCTCACACTTGGAAGCCTGTCTGGGGAACAGAGAGGACAGGAACCCAGGGACACGGCCAAGAACAGCAGGTCAGAACGGAGTCCAGGTTCGGCCCTGTCCTCTGCTGCCCAGCATCCTCAGCCAGAGCAGAGGCACCAGGGCGGGGCAGGAAAGAGCTGGGGCACAGAGGCCCCACGGAGTAGCCACGGGGCAAGTCTCTGGAGCAGAGCCAGGAACCCTGGCCGGCTGAGGCTGTGGGTGAGGCACGGTGGTGACCGAGCAGGTCTGTGGGGCCCTACACAGTCATGCCCTCTGCAAGTAGTTCATTCGCTCTCCACCCCGCCCCCCAACTTGGGAAGGTTTAGCGACCCCCCAACTTTGTTCCTGAGCAAGTGACTGGCCCAAGGTCACACAGCTCTGACCCCCCCCACACCACACTTCCACATCGCAGGAAGAAAGCCACAAAGGCAAAGGCTCATTTGCCAGCGCCTCAGCCCATCACCACCCATCCCGTGTCCCTGCCCATTCCCTGAACCAGTCCCTGCGGATGATGGGCTTCACACCCCAGGACCCCCACCTCTCCCTTCCCCCACTAGAACCGAGGCCTCCTCAAGTTAGGAATTCTCTATAACCTGTCCCAGTGCTCCACCGCCCCCCCCACCCTCCCCAACCCCCCCCACCCCCCCGCTGCCTTCTCACAGGTGTCAGATAGAAGGCAGGAACAGATGGCAGAGCCCCTCCAGGGGAAGGGGGTGGGGCGCCCGAGGGCAGGGGCAAGAAACCAGCAGAGGCCCAGGCGGCGAAATGCGGGATCAAGCACAGACAGAGCGGCCAGGGCGGGGGGAAAGGGGCTTGGCAGGGTGGGGCTGGGGGGAGGGGGCCGACCACCCCAGAAGGCTCCTGCAGGATGGCACAGGGACTGAGGAAAAGTACAACAAAGGCCGGGCGGGGTCCTAAAGGACCAATCAGCACTACCTTTCAGCGCCAGTATTTCACATCTCCTTAGCAGCCCACCCCCAACGAGGAAAGGATCAGAAAATGGGAGAAAACCAATTGTTCTGGGACCTGTATATATTTCAAGTCTCAACAGCTACACACTCACATGAGTGTGCACACACACGCACAGGCAGCGACTGACACAGGACCCGCATGCACGTGCCGCAACACCTGGGCGCATCTGGGCAACCACACCTCGGCCACCCCCGTGCTCCCCAGCAGTGACGTCCCCCAGGGCAGGGCAGCCTGACCGGTGTGGTGTCCCGGCACAAATGGAGGAACACCAAGATTTGCCAAGCATCCAATCAGAAACACGGAAAGAGGGCCAGCGAGTTTCAGAAACCCTCGACTCAGATAATCACAAGTTGACTCCACGACTTTCACACTCTGTCCTTCAAGTTTCCAAAAAACAAGCTGCAAAGACGGGAGAGGCCGTCCACAGCTCTTGCAGAGGTGGCGAGAAAAGGCTGACCGGCGAGTTGACAAACCCTCCCGAAGCCTCATAAGGAAGCTATTATTTGAGAATTAGGGGAGTCATTAGCTCTCGGATGGCGGAGATAAAAGCACATAGAGTCATCTAATGAGCCCGTTTTAGGGCTTTCTCCGGCCTGGGGACAACCACATAAATAGCTGTTGAGGCAGAGGGGTGGGGCAGGGCACCCAAGCCTTGAATGCATCCCAGTATCCTCCGACCCCAAGACACAGCCAGCACCCAGTGGGGCCCAAAGGAACTTGCTGAATAAATGCAGCTGACAGAAACACATGGACAAGAACACACTCTTTTACATGTTGTAGGATCACTGGATTGCACTGAACAGAACCACCTTCTCACTAGTTTCATAACTCGGGAAACAGTTCCCCAGGTGCACCTGAATTATTAAAACAAAAGCATCCTCCCCCCAACCAAACAGATGGGACGCCACCAAAGAGCAGTCCACGCCTCCCCCGCCCCCAGGGGGAGAACAATCTCCTGCAAAACCTCCCACCGTGCTCAGGTGGACAGGCACCCCATTCCACCTGGTGTCATCGCGCCCACTGGGCGCAGACTCGGGCCCCTGCACGTTGCGGGGCAGGTCCCTTGCAAAATGAATCCGTCCCCCCAAGCTCCCACCGGGGTCGCTGCGGGAGCGACTCCACCATCTATTCCTACAGAGAAGGGGGTCTTTGAGATGGCGATGGGGCTCGAAGGGGGAGGCACTCAGGGAACGCGTCTGGCAGCTGCGAGGTGCATACCAAGTGGATACGTTTTTTAATAATAATAATAAAAAAGATCCAGACTGCACGCTTATTTTAGGGGGCTCGCAGATAGGAAGCGAGTTGGGAAGCCGCGACGGCGCGGCGGGCTGTCTCAGGGCGGGGGTGGGGTGCAGCGATGGCCGTGTCGGGGGGCCGCCGCCGGGCAGCGCCCCGGTGACCCCGCCGGGGGCGGAAACGCAGGCGGGGGCTGGCCGGGGCCTGGGATCGCCCGTTCCCTCGCGCTCGCGAGCTCTCTGTCTCTGCCTCTCTCTTCTTTTTTTTTTTTTTTTTTTAATTATCAGGATTGTTGTGAATAATAAAAGAGAAGGGCCCAGCCAGGCAGGGCCGGCCGGGCCGGGCCACCCACGCTGTCATCTTTTGTGCAGGGCCGGCGGGGACGCCCCGGCCCAGCCCCCGCGCGCGCCCCCGGCCCGGGGCCGGACGCCCCCGCCTCCCGCCCCCGGCCCCGCCATTGTCCGGCCGCGCCGCCCCCGCCCGAGGCCCGGCGGGCACCCCCGGGCCAGGCGGTTAACGCCCCCAACCGCCTCGCGGGCCGGGACAAAGCGCGGCGGCCGCGGCCCCAACAGGCCGCGCCCGAGGCCTGGGCCTCGAGTCCCGGGCGCCCGCCCGCAGCCCGGGGCGCGGCGCGGGGGCGGCGGCGACTGCGGCGGCGGCGGCGGCGGCGGCGGTGGCGGCGGCGGGGCCCGAGCTCGGACGCGGCGGCCGCCTCCCCGCGGGCTCACCTGAGGCGGCGCGCGCGGCCCGGTCCGGAGCAGCGGCGCGCGCTCCCCCGCCCTCGGCGTCGCACCCCCAGGCCCCGCTCGGGCCGGGCCCCGCTCGGTCGCTGGCGGCCGAGCCCTCCGCGAGCGCCCCGGGCGGGGCTTATGAGGCCGCGCGCCAGCTCCGCCCTGGCTGCCATTGGCCCCCGAGCCCACGCCCGCGCGCCCATTGGCTGTCGCTGACAGCTCCGCCCCTCCCCTCCACCGGGCCCATCAACATCTCACGGCCCGCCCCCCGCGCGCCTCGATTGGGAGGGGGCGCAGGCGCTGGCCTCGCCTCCCCATTGGCTAACCGGTCGGGACACGCCGGCGCCCACCCACGTGCCCGCTGACCGGCTCCGTTTTCATTGGAAGCGGCGCACGCCAGCCAAGGGAGCCGCTACCAACCCGACGGTGGCTGGGCCTCGGATTGACAAGGGCGCCTCGGGGACCGCCCAACGACCGCACGGGGGCAAGTGAGCATTGGCTTACGGGGTGAGCCCGAGGCGCGGACTGGCTGACGCGAATGCCAATCAGGGCCCGGGCCCCGCCCCGGTTATCAGGCTGCAACTGAGTACGTGAGACCCAGCACAACATCAGCACCAGGCCCTGGAGGCACGCGGAAGGGGTTCGAGACCCGTGGCCGGAACTTGGTCGCAGAGTTCCTCAGTTCATTAAGTCCTGACGTGGGAAACAGCTCTGGTGCAACCCCTTTTGCAAAACAGGAGAACTAAGAACTGGAGAAATAAAAAGTCACGCAGCAAGCGTCCCTCCTCTGCCCCCCCAAAAAGCCAAATTCATTCCCATCACAGTCAACAAAACTTTGCAAACCGGCAAGGCCCACCGGGTAGTTGGGTGCGCTCCCCCGAGTTTCCTAACACGAGGTAGTCCCTAACACCAAGGTTCCAAGCTCAGCTGGGCCCCACACCTCACTGGAACCTCGCTGGGCCTCAGTTTCCCCTGTGAAGTGGATATGATGGTAACACACACACACACACAGCCGACCCCACCGGCCCCTCCCCAAGGGATGTTGCAAGAAAGAGTGGGACGCCACACAGAAAGGGTTTGAGCAGGTGGCTTCACCCGAGTGGGTTCACCACTGTCTTCGTTATTACCACTTGTGCAGTAGGCAAGATTGGGGTGCGCCCCGGGTAGCGGGCAGTCGTGTGAATCGGCAGCAGGGCGTTTCCCAATCATATTTGTGTTATCCACACTGTATCACCCCGGGAGGTCAGGCACCCCGAGTAACCCCCCGGAGCTCACGCCTTCAGCGCCAAAGGTGTTGCTCTACACACCCATCTACAGGGGCCTGGCCAGCTAATCTGTGGCACGGGGCACTCCACAGCACTTCGAACTGTGTAGCAGTTTAACAAGACGGCGGTCTCCAAACACTGTCCTGGAATGATCCCCTACACACATTCGTGAGCAAGCTGCAGAATGGTCCACAATTCGGTGTCCAGTAACCTACGATATGGGGAAGACACACCGAGACCCGAGTCGTGTGGTCTCCAAGAGCACGCATCCGCATCCGAGGCAATGCAGAGAAAGGTCACCGTGGAAGGGAGAAAAGGAAATCTTGAGAGAGGAGAGATCCACGCGGGTAGGAAGGGTAGGCTTCTCCCTCCCCCGCTCCCCCTGCTTGTGTTCCCTCTCACTGTGTCTCTGTCAAGTAAATAAATAAAATCTTTAAAAAAAAAAAAAAAAAGGGTAGTCTGTGGGGACTTGAATCTGTTCAGGGAGATTGTCCTTTCTCCTGGGACCATATTCACAGACTCCTCATGTAGTTAAAATTAAACTTTGAAAATGGGAAAGAACAGGGCGCCTGGATGGCTCAGTCGTTAAGCGTCTGCCTTCCGCTCGGGTCATGATTCCAGGGTCCTGGAATCGAGTCCCACATCGGGCTCCCTGCTCCGCGGGAAGCCTGCTTCTCCCTCTCCCACTCCCCCTGCTTGTGTTCCTGCTCTCGCTATTCTGTCAAATAAATAAATAAAATAAAATAAAATAAAAAATGGGAAAGAACATGTGCCCCCAAGGAACTCCCTAAGCAGTGGGAGAGACAAATGGCACTGGATTTTGGTAACACAGTATCCAAGGTGCAAAAATGGAGGTTCCCCCACCCCAAAAAATACACACAGGACTTCTGTTCTCCTGTAAGACAGTGAGTTCCAGGTATTTGGATGACACAGACTCAAAAAATAAAAAAATTTTTTAATTGGAGCACCTAAATAGGTTGTCAACTTATTTTGTCTGGGGAGACTTTTTTTTAATGCCATCTATTATGTAAAAATTGAACATTAACAATTGTACAAGAATCCAGACAGAGGGTGTAGTTGAGGGTTCACCATACAATTCAACTTTTCTGTTTGAAAGTTTGCATAATAAGATTGTTAGGGGAAAAAAGTACAAGCGCTGCCATTTAATTAAAAAAAGGGTCCTATGCGAAGTAGGAAGGACACAGAATTCTCAAATGGGCAAATTCTCCGGGGGATAAATCACCTGGGTTTTCTTCAGGTCTTTGCAGACAGGTGCGAATCTCATGAAAGGCTGGACTGGGAGCCTTGCTGTACCTCTCCCTGAACAAGCCTCGAGCAGCCCAGGGCCGGCTCACTTTAAGATTTTATTTATTGGTTTATGGGGGGGGGGGGGGCGGAGAATGAATGGCAGGAGGGGCAGAGGGGGAGAGAGAATCTCTCAAGCAGACTCCCACGCCGAGCCCAACGCGGGGCTCACTCTCACGACCTGAGCCGAAACCAAGAGTCTCGCTCAACCAACTGAGCCCCCCAGGCTCCCCAGGAGGAGGAATTCTGACATTCCATTTCGCTTCAAGTATGCATCACTAGACATACATGTAGTAGGTTTCCCATTTTTGAACACAAACACACAAACATGCACACACCAGACCACAGCTCACGTTTGTTTACTAAGGTGCTAGACAAGGTGGTCACTTATAAAATGAACTGAAATGAATAGAAAACCGGGATAAGGCAGTATAATATACAGCACTGTCCTCACTTTGTGTTTAAATTCATATACACCTATGTATGTGCCCTGGCTTTGCCACGTCTTTGGGTAAGTCACTTAACCTCCCTGTGTCTCAACTGCAAGATGGCTAGGAGTCAAAACTATATTGGAGGGCTCTGTTGAGGTCGAACACTGTGGTACCCATACATACAGGTGCACAGCAAGTGTAAATAAAGCCTGACGATGTGAACCAATTTTATAACCTGGAGTGGAGGAAAAGAAGGAACACACTTTACATTAAAAAGTCAACGAGGTGGATTTAAAAAGGCGGTTAATCCAGGAGTGCCTGGGTGGCTCAGTCGGCTGCGTGTCTGCCTTCGGCTCGGGTCACGATCCCAGGACCCTGGGATCGAGCCCCGCATTGGGCTCCCTGCTCAGCGGGAAGTCTGCTTCTCCCTCTCCATCTGCTCCTCCCTGCTCTGCTCCTGTGCTCTCAAATAAATAAAATCTTTAAAAGAAATAAATAAAAAGGTGGTTAATCCATATAATGGAATATTATTCAGCCTTTAAAGGAGTAAAACATGGACAAGCTCAGGGAGGGAACCAGACACGGAAGGCCACACAGTGTGTGATTCCGTGTGCATGAAACGTCCAGAACAGGCTCATCCATGGACAGGAAGGGGGCTTGAAGGTGCGGGGCCTGGGGGTACGGGTGGGGGAGGACTGCTGATGGTGACGGGGTTTCTTTCTAGGGTAATGAGAATGTTCTGTAACTAGAGGCGATGGTTGCTCAACTCTGAACGTACTAAAAACCAGTTAACTGTACGCTTTAAATGGGTGAACTTTAGGGCAATGTGAAGTGCATTTCAATAAAGCTGTTATAGAACAATAAAAACCAAACCCAACCCAACCCTACCAGGAAACAAACATGCCTAATATTGTGATTTTTTTGCATAGCAATTCCAGGTCTGAGTTTTGCTAATTTTTAACAATGACATTGTTCTTAACTTTCCAAATGAGAGAAACATCCAAAAAGCCCACAATCTCAACAAGGAACCCACCCCCATGTGTTCCGTTCCCGGGGTAGGGCCCGCCTGGGGACGTTCGTGGCATTTCCTCTGCTCCTCAGAGCTGGGCATCATTCCTGTTTTTATTTCACACTCACACTTGACATTTCTTTGAGACATAATTCATCTACCGTACAACTGACCCACTCAAGAAGTGTACAACTCAAAGCATTTCGGTACATCCCAGTATGTGTGCAGCCATCAGCAGACCTAGAACATTCTTGTCCACCCCACGAAGCAGCCCCCACCACCCTGCCCCCAGCATGCGTTCAAGGGCACACTTGACACATTTGAAAGGACCCAGAGAGACAGAACTTTTTCCTTGTTACCAAATCAGATCTGCCCACATCATTACTTAACCATCAATAAAAGGTGCAGGCAATAGGTCGATGTGAATAATGGCCTCTGCAGAGCGTAGCTGCTCCCTTCCCTGGAGTCGACCGTTAAACCTGCCTTCTCCTTGGCCTCTGAGCTCTGCGGAGCCAGCATTTCAGGTTGTCAGGACCCTCGCCCCCTTGGTGCCCAAACATCCCCAGGCCTACAGAGACCTCTCCGGGATCATGTGACTCCTGGTTGCTGATTCAGGCCCATCTCCTAATGGAGATCATAGCTGTCTGTTTCCTCAAATATAAATGGGGAACAGTGCCACTCACCTTGGCGAGCATTAAGTGACCCCTGGTTCCAAGCTGGAAGGCTGGATTTGGCCCCTTGGCTCGGGTTTGTGGACCCTGCTAAGGTCAAAGCCTGACGCCTCCTGAGTGGCGCTTAGGGCCACGGCCCGTCACTCTGTCTTCGACCTGTCCTGTCCTCCGAGCAGGACTGATGCCGCCTGCCGGGTCCATGTCCCCAGGCTTTGGAGAAGAGGAACTGAGGTGCCCGGCTGGCGGACCACAAAACACCTCACAAACAGAAGACACAACCCGATCATCTGTAAAAGGCATTTATTCTGAGAATCTAAAATCTGGACAAAGAATACTGAACTTTTTAGAAAGAGCCTACACAGGATTTTGTTGTTTCTTCCTAATACATTAACAAACCTAGTAAGGAGAAAAGAAAAACTTTTAAAACAGTATCGCTCCAGTTTGTCTGCAGTTATGGGATTTAAAATATTCCTGTTCTATTGAGGTAAAAGCTGCAAACTTTGGTAAAGTTAGAAAAAAAAAAATCAACAAATCATTCCAAAAAAATACAAAACCAAAAAAAGAAAAAACAAAAAAACAAAAAACAAAAACACAACCAAACCCTAAGTTATAGCTTTCTTGGTACATATACAATAACTACAAAAAAATTTCATTCAAAAAAGTACTTAAAAAAAAAAATTCCCCTCTTAAAATTCTCAGTTGGTGAGCTGACAATTCAATTGAAAGGATCCACAGAAATGAAATCACGCCCAAACACTCACCCAGTATCAGGAAGAACTGGCTAGCCCCAGTTTTAAAATCTGGCTGGCGTTTTCAACAATTCAGTGCTAAAAGAGAGCCTCGTGTTTACAACAAAAGAAAGACCCCAAGGCACTTGAACATGGCTTCGAACGTGTGCTTCCATGGTGCTGCAGGTGGGCCGGCCCTTGGCCACACGCCCAGCCACGCGCAGAGCAGTCCGGTGGCGGCAGCAGCCCCCCACGCACCCGGGCAGAGGGCTCTGCGTGCATAACTGCAACACGAAAGCGGACTGGGGGGCATGGCTTCGGGACAGGTGTTTAAACCGGCCGGCCGGGACTTCTCTTCTCGCCACCTTCCCAGTGGGCGACAGCAGGGCCAGGCCCACCCGGGCCACCACCAGGCACCACCTTGCTGGCTTTTAGGCGGCAAAACGCCATCAGGGAGATGCGCTCGCTTTCAACTTCGGGGGCCCAAGCCACACACCTTGAAGAGACGGTTCCAGGCAGCCGGGCGCCTTGTTGCTCGGCGGCGGCGGGAACTTCTGGGAACTTGGCGCTGGGAACACAAGCAGCCTTTGCGCCAAGGCGTTTTTAATTCCATCTTCAGAAAAAATTTGTCTTTTGCTGATAAACTGCAGGCTTGGTATTTTTTTTAAAACCAAAATAAAAACACAGAGAAGTCCAACTTTCTTTGAGCATAATACAAACTCCTGAAAATTTATAGGTTAAAAAAAAACAAAACAAAACCAGGAAGACAAGGCTGTTTAGGGAGTGCAGGAAAAACTACATGTTTAAGTTAAACCCACTAAAAACAAAAGGGGGCAGAGACCCCTGTGACATGTTTTTTAAAAACTGCCGGCGAGAAGTGCTTGAGGATCACCGCCCGCTGCCGTAGCCGGGGAAGAGCTGGTTGAGGATGGCCTGCAGCGGCTGGTTCACCTGCATGGCATAGCTCCGGCCCAGGTCGTAGCGGCAGGCTGGGCAGCTGAACACCTGGGCCCTGAAGGATCTGTCCAGGCAGTCCTGCAAGAGAGGGCTAAGTGAGAAGCACCGTCCCAGCCAGCCACCCATGTCCCCTGGGCGCGGGGTGAGCAACAACCACCGACCCCACGATCCCCCAGCAGGGCGTGAGCAACAATCACCAACTTCTCACAGGGTCCCTGACCCTCGGTCTCACTTTCTACCTCTAGGCTGGCCTCCCTGGGGCTCCCCAAAGGCTCCAAGCCCATTCTGGCCTCCAGGCCTTGGCACTTGTGGCTCATGCCACCTAACGGGTTTGTCCTCTGGCTCTCCTGTCACTCATGCCTCGGCTCAAGTCACCTCCTCAGAGGACCCTTCCCTGATGACCCTAGAATATCAGAAGCAGCCCTCACCCTACTTGTCTTAAAACAGCACCTTCCACCTTCTGGAATCGCCTTGTACTAACGTCCTTGTGTGAAGCAGGCCAGACATTGCCTGCCACTTGGAGAGGTCTTGCTGACCCCGCCAGCACCGAGCACAGGACCCTGACACACACACGTTCAACAAATACGTGCTGAGAAGAAAGGGCGAAAGGAAGGCAGGATCTCTGGCCCCGAGCCAGACTTCTGGGTTCATACACCATTCTGCATGAGAGTTGCAGAAGCAAGCCAGGTGGGAACAGAGCTAAGAGGCAGACAAGCCCTGGACAGCCAGCTTCCCACTCGCAGAAACAGGGAAGACGCCACCTGCATGTGCACACACCTGAAGGATGGCATCAGGCAAGCGGGTGAGGGGGTAAAGGTCAACAAGGTGGAAAGCCTGCCGATGCCACCGCACATCCAGCCACTGGACACAGGCTGTGGCTTCTGCTCCCATTTGTAAAACTCCTCAATCCTTTTTCAATCATCTACAGCCTTGATTCCAGAGACCGAAGGCAGTTCTTTCTACTCAACACAACTAAGATTCAGGTCCACATTCAAAAATCAGGTTCTGGACTGCTGCATTATTCACAAAAGCCGAAAGATGGAAACACCCCAAATGTCCATCCGCGCACTGGAATGTTATTCAGCCATAAAAAGAAAGGGAAAGGGTGCCTGGGTGGTTCAGTCAGTTAAGCATCAGACTCTTGGTCTCAGCTCAGGTCTTGATCTCAGGATTTTGAGTTCAAGCCCAATATTGGGCTCCACACTGGGAATGGAGCCTACTTAAAAAGAAAGGGGGCGAGGAGGACATCCTGACACCTGCCATGACGTGGAGGGACCCCAAGGACACCAGGCTCAGTGAGAGGAGCCAGACCCAGAAGGGCACATCCCACAGGACCCCACTCCCAGGAGGTCCCCAGAGGGTCCCGTCCAGAAAGACAGAGGAGAGGGTGGGAGCCAGGGCTGGGGCAGGGGGTAGGGAGTCCGTGCTTCATGGGGACAGAGTCTCCATGTGGGGAGATGGAAAGTTCTGGAGACAGAGGGTGGGGGTGGCTGCAGGACCGAGTGAGTGGGCTTCATGCCGTGGAGCTGTGCACTGAAAATGGTTACGATGGCAATTTTCACTTTGTAGGTATTTCACTACAATAAGTTTTTTAATAGAGTAAAAACAAAGTCAGGTGTTGGGATACGTAGGCCAAAACCATTTTCCTAGGACGGTTCAGAGGCTGCGGTTCCTGCAGCGACCAGCGACAAACCAAACGCACAGCCCCTTCCCCAGCACCCGCACTGGCTCTGCTGAGACGCTCCGAAGCAGCCTCCCCACAACCCGCCGCAGCTCTAAGGCCTGACCCGCCGGCCCCGCCGTCTGTCCCGTCTCTGCCTGCGTGCTGGCCCAGAAGCTGGCCGGGAGGGTGTTGCCCCCACTCCTCTGCACCAAGGCAACGGGGGCTCAGAGGGCCTGGATGGCTTTCCAAGGCCACACGACTGGGAGGGGCTGAGCCTCTGCTTGGGGCGCGCAGGGCTTCTCTCCCGGGCCACACTGCCAAGGGGACTTAGCGGACCGCATGGCAGGGCAGCAGGGCCCGAGGACAGGAAAGGGAAGGGCCTGACCTGCCACACTGCTTGATGGTCTTGGAGGCCCTCCCCTGGTGGGACAGCTAACACAGGAGCCTGAACCGAGATGACCCCAAGGCAAGAAAGGGAGCCAGTAGCTCAGAGAGCAAGGGTGGCCGGGAGGCAGGGACAGTCCCTTCCACCACAACTGCTTGCCTGCACTGCCCATAAGTTCCTACTGAGCGACTCTAACTAGAAGACACCGCAAAACAGCCATTCCTGCTCACCAGCGCGCCCAACTGCGCAATTCTGCCTCCAGGGGACGTAGGTGGTGTCGGGAACCTCTGCAGCTATCACGACTGGGGGTGATCCTGGCAGGGAGAGCTCACTGCCCACAGAGACTGACCCACCCCAGCGTCAGCACGACTGCAGAGGAGACCTTGGCCACCCCATGTCGCCCCCCCACCCCCAGTCTCTCTTCCAGTCCAGCCCTCCTGATTGACCACCCTCCAGGCCCACCTCCCAGCCCTCGTCCCCTACAGGCCCCAGCTGCTCCGCCCTGCCCGCCTGTCCAGGCTTCTGCAAACGCCATTCTGCCCACCTGAGATGTCACCTCCGCTAGGAAACCCTCCCTCCTGCTCCTCTAGGAGCCAAGCACCTCACACCTCTCCGTCCCAGTCCACAGCATGCTCAATCAACATTTGTTATAATCAGACCTCAGGCTGAGACCGCCACCTATCCTCTCCTGCCCTGGATCCCCAGCCACCTAGGAGCCTGGGAGAAAACGTTCCAGGGGAGGGAGAACCAGAGAATACTCCTAAGGCAGGTAGGCTATGGCCTGCTGGAGGGACAGGCGGAGGGCCAGTGTGCCTTAAAGTCACAGAGAGGTGGGCAGGGTGGCCCAGGTGCTGCATTTTACTCTGCAGCCTGGCAGGGGCACGGGAGGGGGAGGACAGTGTCCTCTGAGCACCCCCCGCCCCCGGCCCACAGCCGCCCCTCTCACCTTGCACACGTTATGCTGGCACACAGTCGTGATGGGACGAAACACCAGCTCCTGGCAGCAGATGCACTGGAACGCCTCCTCCACCTTACTCAGGAACTTCTGGAACTGGAGGAGAGTGCGTGAGAGTGGACCGGACCTCCTCCGACAGGGTCAGAACCGGCGCCCCCACCTGGGGGCCGGAGGCAGCTCTTGCCCCACGTGAGGACAAGAAAACAGAAGCCCAGAGAGGCGGGCCATGCCCAGAGTCACGCCGAGGGGCACCCGCGGCCCAGAGCACACCCGGCTCCGAGTCGAGAGTGGGCTTATCAGTGGCTCTTCCCTCAGTACACCGGTGCCAAGCGCGGCTGCGTGAGGCCTGGGCGTGGGGGCCCATCGGCGGGTAAAACAGAAGAAACCTGGCCCACTTGGAGGGTGGAGGCCAGCGGGGGAGACCGAAGATGAGACAGGTGGGGACAGAAACGTCACGGCAGTGCTGGGGGGAGGACAGCAGGGAGCCGGGGGGGGGGTCCCTGGAATGCCAGCGGTCAGGCAGCGCTCTCTGGAGGAGGTGACCTGGAGGACACGCAGCCGGCTAGGTCATGGCCCCCAAGATGCTGCCTCTGAATCCCGGAACTTGTGCATGTCACCTCACGTGGCTCAAGGGACTTCACACAGATGGGATTAAGGGCCCTGAGATGGAACAATACCCTAAGTTACGCAGGAAGCCCACCATGTGAGAGGGACAGAGGGAGGTCTGACCCTCAGAGAAGCCCATGTGACCATGGGGGCACAGTCTGCAACGGTGTGCTGGGCCAGTGACGCAGCACCTCCAGAAACTGGGGAGCCTAGGAGCCTCTGGAAGGAACCGGCCCTGCCCACACCTGTGCTGAGCCCCGAAAGACTCATTTTTGGCCTCTGCCCTCCAGAACTTTGAGAGAAGAAATCGGTGTTGTTCAGAGCCACCAGGTCTGTGGTCATTCGCCACAGGGGCCGCAGGGGACCCCTGCAGGAGCACTGTGCGGGAAGGTACTCAAGGCTGAGGGGACCGTGAGGGCCAAGCCCCGAGACAAGGTAACCAGGACCGAGAGCCCAGGAGAGCGCGTGAGAGTAACAGGCAGACTCCAAGGGGACTGTCCAGAGGGAGGCACAGACAGCCCGTTCCCAGGAGGTATGGGCGGTGGCCAGAGGACACCGAGCAGGCGGCGACCCATCTAGGTCACTCATCCTGCTCAGGGCAGGAGGATCGAAAAAAGACAGGCCTGGTTTAGCCGTTCCGCAGAAAGCTGAGCACAGACGGACCTTATGACCCAGAAGTCCCGTGCCTGGGAGGTCACAGCAGAGGTGCAAGCCAGCCAGCGTCCCCCAACAGGTGCACGGACAAACACGATGCGGTCTACCCACGCGCTGGAATATCACTCGGCCTTAGAAAGGAAGGGACCCTGACACCTGCCACGACGTGGAGGGACCCCGAGGACACCATGCTCAGTGAGAGAAGCCAGACCCAGAGGGACACATCCCGCAGGACCCCACTCCCAGGAGGTCCCAGAGGAGTCCCGTCCACAGAGACAGAGAGGAGACGGTGGGAGCCAGGGCTGGGGCAGGGGGTGGGGAGTCCGTGCTTCATGGGGACAGAGTCTCCGTGTGGGGAGATGGAATGTTCTGGAGACGGAGGGTGGGGTGGTTGCAGAACAGGGTGAGTGTGCTTCATGCCGCTGAGCTACACACTTAGAGACGGTTACGATAGGAAATTATTTCTACATCACCACGTAAACAAAGATGAGGGGAGAGGCCACCCAGGCCGGGTAGGGGTGGGGGCGGCGGGCACTCACCGGCCCGTCTTTGAGTGACTTCAGGATCTCACTCCACAGCTTAGTGTTGCTCTGATCCTCCTTGATGAGGCTGCTCTGCTGGGCCGTGAGGCTGTAGGGCTCTACCTTGCTCTTCTTAGGTGTCCCTCCCGGGGACCCAACACCGGCCTTGCCACCTGCAGGGACAGAGCAGAGGGGGTGAGGGCAGGCGGCCGGACATGCTCACGGGGAGGCCCGGGGAGGCTGCCCGCAGAGACACCCACCTGCGGACTTGCTCTTGCGCTTGCCCTTCCTGGGGGACGTGAAGGCCCCCTCCTCTTCCATCTCCTCCTCCTGCTCCTCGGCCTCTCTCTTGCTGTTCTCCTTCTCCTTCTCCTTCCTGGCCCGGGCCTCCAGGTAGCCTTCTGGGTACTGCAAGAGGGTGGAGTTGGCCGTGAGGAGCAACGGGGGGTCCGGGCGCCCTTCCTGCCCCCGCCCTCTACCCTCACCTCGTTG
The DNA here is from genome assembly GCF_054177405.1 of Leptonychotes weddellii. Classification (NCBI taxonomy): domain Eukaryota; kingdom Metazoa; phylum Chordata; class Mammalia; order Carnivora; family Phocidae; genus Leptonychotes; species Leptonychotes weddellii. Next base: position 2,961,467 of record NC_138369.1, on the reverse strand, counting down.
ACAGTCCCTCCCCAGTCCCCACTGTCGCCTCAGAAACTTGGACTCCTTCTCCTGACTCAGCCTCCAGGGGACCTCTGGCAAATAAACCTCTACCCGGCAAACATACCAGAAATAAAAGGGCAAAGGGTGCCATCTGCGCCCAACAAGGGAACAAGGGAATGCACAGAAAATGCTCACCATCAGCTCTAGCAATGAGAGAGTCTAATCATTATCCTTATTCGTTCGTTCAGAGGCAGGCAAGCTTTCCCACGAGGGGCCAAGCCTCAGAGCTCTGCTGTAGCCCGAAAGCGGACAGGGCCCAGAAGGGAATGGATGGGCAAGGCTGGGCCTCCAGAGAACTTCCTTTACAAAGACGCGGCCCCGAGGCCTTGGCTTGCCAACCCAATTTTGAGGAGTCTGCAGGCACTATTTGATGATAACCCCATCTCTGAGGCACCTCCTATTATGTGGGATTTTCCAGTGTGTCACCTAGAAACCATCAGGTGTCTTCAGCAACACGAAGTCACAAATACTCCCACCAGATGCTGGTGGATCCTGTCCCACGACTATTTTTCTCCCCGGTTCCTCAAGCTTCTGAAATTCTCCATGGTGCAAACATCATGTTCAAAAGACAACTTCATGACCCCCTGGGGGAGGCGCTATCTGATTCTCAGTAGCAATTAAGATTCCTTAAATAGTCCCACACTGAGTTATCAGCTGGAAAGAGACTTGCCATAATGAACAGAAACACCGTAATTATGGTGCAGAAAAGGCGCGCCGCGCACCGGGTGAACTCTGGGACGTACAGCTGCCGCGAGGAGGTGAGCGAGGGCTCTGAGGGAGCATTCCTCCCCACATCCCACCGGTTCTGTGGGCTTGCCTGCGCGGGCTTGGAGGAGGCGTGGAGCCTAGCAGAAAGGAAGATCCCGGATTCCACGCGGCTTTCGCACAAACTCCTCCCTGGACACAGCTCTAACAAGGAAGTCTGGCTCTCCGCCCTCCAACTCTGAGTGCAAAGGGGACAACCACCAGCAGCCCACGGCCGAGATCTACTGGCTAAAGAGTCCGAATGCTACAGCCAGCAAGGGGCGACCAGCTCGGTGCCTGGAAATCCTTTAAGATCACAGAGACCCCGGAGGGCTTCTGGCAGAAAGCAGGCTCCCACGACCCCCGGTGACCGGCAGGAAGACGAGGCTCAGAGCAGGCCAGCTCCTGGCCCGGGCTGTGCAGCACGAGGCGGCGGACGGGCCCGAGGGGGGCGAGCGGGGATCCCAGGCCGGAAGCGACAGGCCCGGCCGGGACGCACCTGCATGGTCAGCCCCAGCTTCTTGATCCGGTCCTTCCCTTCCTTCGTCCAGGGGCCAGGTTCAGTGTCGTCCCTCCGCAGGAGGTAGCGCCACACCAGGAAGCCGGACTTGCCCTTCTCTGGCCAGTACCTCACGACCTATGGGGAAGCGCGGTGGAGGTGGGTGCCGCGCGGGGCCGGAGGGCGCCCCGCGAGGGCCCGGCGGGGCAGGCCAGCCACTCACCTTGTAGATGCCGTCGTACCGGTTGCCCTCGGCGGGCGCGTACTTGCTGTGCTTGCGACCCTTCACGTTCCGCACCACCCGCACCGGCTTCCCAGACCGCCAGTCCTTGGCCTCGGCCCCCTTGCGGTCGTTGATGGGGGCACTGCAGTTCAGAGCCAGCGCCCTGTGGGCAGAGCCGGGGCCCCACAAGGTGTAGGCTGGATCGCCTCCCCCCGCCCCCTAGAGGAGAGGGTCCCACTCTCACCCCTAGGACCTGTGACTGTGACCTTCGGAAAGTGAGTGACCGCAGATGGGAGTCAAGTTCAGAGGAGATCGGGGCGGGGGGGGGGACTAGTGCGGTGTCCCTATAAGGGCAGTGGAGGCACGGACACACGGGGAGAAGGCCCCGTGAAGGAGGCAGAGGCTGGAGGGACGCGTCCACAAGCCACAGGACACCAGAGACCAGCAGCGGCCACCAGAAGCTGGAAGTGGCAGGGAGGATCCCCCTCCAGAGGTTTCAGAGGGAGCACGGCCGCACCCAGCCCTCGAGGTCAGAGTCTGGGCTCCGGAATTATGCGAGAAGAAGTTCCACACCCCGGGTGGAGGTGTGCGAACCTGGGCAGGGCCATCCCACCAAGGGCCACAGAGGCCCGGGACAAGCAGACCGGGGCTCAGGCTCAGCACCTCCTTCAGGACGACTGCGGAGGTGTGTGCCCCCCGGTACCCCTAATGTGAGCTCGGGGCAGTCCTCACGTCGGCCAGTGCTTCCCTACCGAGGGCTTTTAACAGCTATCGAAATTAAAATATTCCAGGCGCCTGGGTGGCTCAGTTGGTTAAGCGACTGCCTTTGGCTCAGGTCATGATCCTGGAGTCCCGGGATCGAGTCCCACATCGGGCTCCCTGCTCATCAGGAAGTCTGCTTCTCCCTCTGACCCTCCCCCCTCTCATGTCCTCTCTCTCTCAAATAAATAAATAAATAAAAGAAATTAAAATATTCCACTAGACAAGTCCCTATACACTAACATGAGCTCCCCGCCCCTTTCTATTTCGTGCTCAGTTCTTCTTGCCATTTTAGATAATGATAGAATACCACCACGTATAGAATTTCCATGCCCCCGCATCTCCTGAACACATTCTGAAAGTCGACTCACAGGATCACGGGTAAGAACGTTTTGAAGGCTCTTCACACACAGAGGTAAAGAGCTTTCCAGAAAGACGACGCCCGTCTGTATTTCTACCAACAGTGGGACACTAGCCTGCGTCTTGGCATTTCTCAACATTTTGGAATTTGTGGCCAATTTTATAGGGGAAATAAACAGTATCTCAACATTGCTTCAATTTGTATTTCTTTGATGACCAGAGTCTAACTCAAGTTTTCCTGGTCACTGGAGATCTGCATTGTTCTTGTGAATGATCTGTATGTCCTATATGTCCTCTATGTCCTTTGCTTTTCTCGATTAGTTTTTATTGATTTGCAAAGCTCTTTATATAGAAGAACATAACCATCATAGATCACGTTTGTAGCAGACTCATCCCCCAAATAGTCATCTGCCCGTTCATTTTACATATGGGTTCTATTGACATAACTTATAATATTTAGGTTATCAAATCTCTATCTCTTCCCTTTGGCTTTATGATACTTTTTGTGCTTACAAAGTCCTTCCCCATCCTGCGGTTTGGGGTCAGCAATCTCTGGCCCACTGCTTGGTTTTGTAAACAAAGTTTTATTGGAACACAGGCATGCTCATTCATTCATGTGGGCTCTGAGGCCGCTTTTGTGCTATGCTAGCAGAGCTGAGTGGTTACAACAAAGGCCAGGTGGCCCATAAAGCCAAAAATATTATCTGACCTTTCAGGGGAAAAGTTTTCTTTAACACATCTGAACGACTCACAAGTCTTTAGCAAACAGAAGGGAAGAAACAGATGTTTGTCATCTCTACATTCCATCACACTCTTAACGGGAATCTAATTTCCTGGATGTACACCCCAAAAAAGAACCAACCCCCTCCCCGCGTAGCTGCCAGAGGACGAGGCAGAAGCCTGCTGGTGAAGAAAGAAGAAAACCTGCTTCTGCAAACCTGTTGGTGTTGGTGAGCTTCTGGTCACAAGACTGTTCCGCAGTCCGCTTGTTGCCAGAAAGATCTCGACCACCACTGCCCGTGTACGTGAAAGAGTTCCCGTGGTCCTGAAACAGACAAGCAGGGCAGGCTGAGCCCTCCACACACAGGAGAGGAGAGACGAGACTCAGGCGAAAACAACCCCGCACACACCTGCCAGGAGGTCAACTGTCAAAGACACAGAACGAGGAGAACCCGGGCTGCCACGTGCTAGCAGAAGGAGCGCAAGCTGGCACAGCCCACTACGGCCAACGGCACGGAGGCTCCTCAAAACATTAAAAACAAATTACCATTCGACCCAGCAGCCCCACTTCTGGGTCTATATCCAAAAGAAGTGAAAACAGGGTCTTGAAGAGACGTTTGCACACCCATGTTCACACTAGCATTATTCACAACAGCTAAATGCAGAAACCACCCCATTGTCCATGGATGAACAATACACACAGTGCGGTCCATCCACGCACTGGAATACGATCCAGCCTTAGAACAGAAGGACATCCTGACACCTGCCACGACGTGGAGGGACCCCGAGGACACTGGGCTCAGTGAGAGGAGCCAGACCCAGAGGGACACATCCCGCAGGACCCCACTCCCAGGAGGTCCCCAGAGGAATCCCGTCCACACAGACAGAACGGAGAGGGTGGGAGCCGGGGCTGGGGAAGGGGGTGGGGAGTCCGTGCTTCGTGGGGACAGAGTCCCCGTGTGGGGAGATGGGAAGTTCTGGAGACAGAGGGTGGGGGTGGTCGTACAACAGTGTGAGTGCGCTCAACTGAGCTATGCACTTAGAATTAGTTAAGTGCAAATTTTATGCATATAAAATTATTTTATACACAATTTTTTAAAAGTCTGGAACCGCCCCCCCACACACTCACCACATCATCCTCATATCCCCCAGCCAGGACCAGGGAGTAAGCCCCATCGTTGCTCCGGCCGTGGATGCCCGCCACGTGAGGTCGATGGACCCCCGACTCACTGACCTACAAAAACCACCAGGAAATAAACGGCACCTTTGGGACTGGCTGCCACAGAGCAGCTCAAACCCACCCTCCTTGCTCCCACTTTCAAAGCCAGCGGCCTGACTTTTCTTCCGAATGCATCACACCTGTTACAAGAGCCTCGCCCCCAGACACCCCAAGTCTGAGCCACACCTCGGAAGGAGCTGGCCTGAAGTCCAGCCTTGCCACCTGCCCCCAGGGTGGTCCTCGCCCAGGCGCAGGGGCCTCTGGGAGGCCAGCACCCATCGGCCCAGCCCCAGACCCCAGGAAGTCTGGGGGTACCTGGACTCTGAACCTCCACATGGTGCCCACAGGAATCCCCGGGATGGGTCCGTAGTGGTTGGACGGGACGATGGTGCATTCCTTGGTACGCCCCACGCACGCCATGCCCTGTCCGTCCAGAAACAGAGGGGAGAGTAGGGTGAGCGCATGCAGGGCAGGCAGGGCAGCAGGGGCGCGGGGCGTGGGGCCGTCTCACCTTGCCCCAGTCCCGCTGTGAGGAGGACGTGGCTGACGCCATCTTCGCCTTCTTCTTACTCTCCTTCAGCTTCTCCCCTGCCAGCACCACCTCACTGGCGTCATTCCGACACTCGGGGCAATACCTGGGACAGCAGGGACGTCACCTCTTGCCCACGCCCGCCCCCTCCCCGGGCTCCCTGCCATCCGGCGCGGTCCGGGGAAGGGGGAGCATTTCAGTTTAAATTCACTAATGTGAAGCAGGAAGTCCAGCCCCTCGGTTGCACGGGCCACATCTGACGTGCTCGGTAGCCACGTGTGCCCTGGTGGGCAACGCTGAGTGAGAACGTTCTACGACGCCAGACGTTCGTCCCTCTCCCACGGGAATTTCACGGCGCCTCCCAGCAATGAGGGTAAATCCAGCTGGGATACGGGACACCCCCGGGGAAACTCGATGGGCAGCGAGGAGGAGCCCGTCCACTCACCACTCGTCCTCCTTGGGGACGCTGCTGAGGGGCGGGCGCAGGCAGTAGATGTGGAAGGCCATGTCACACTCGTCACACATGAGCTGCTTGTCGGGGTCCTGCTTGCCCCCGCACAGGTGACAGGCGCACACCCGGCAGGTCTTGCTCTCATCGTCCTTGCAATGCTTGCACGAAGGCCCGCTCTTCCCTGGACACAGGAGGTGGGGCTCAGCTGCGGCGGGGCCGGCCGAGCAGAGCGGGGACGGGAGCCCCCACCCCACAACCGACGTGGGAGTCAGAAGGGCAGAATCAGAACTCACTTCTCATCGGGTTTTCGACGACGGGGCTCCCCTCGCCCGGGCGCTCAATCTTGAACACCTCGTCCACGAAGATGATGCGACAGTCATTGAGAGAACCACCCCTGTGAGGCAGAAGCCGTTAGAACATTCCAGCTGGCCAACCTGCCAAGGCGCCTCAGCGGGGACATGGTCCCCTAACACATTTCTCAGAGCACAGGAACACCTCTGGTTCCATCTAGTTCTATCAGGGCCTCACGCATGCACTGAGCTTCTCCCCTTGCCAGTTCAAGTCCTACTAAGACAAAGACAACATATAAACCACAGTTTCAGTACATGATGCTTCTGAGAGAATCATTTCTTTTTTTTTTTTTTTTTTTTTTTTAAAGATTTTATTTATTTATTTGAGACAGAGAGAATGAGATAGAGAGAGCACGAGAGGGAGGAGGGTCAGAGGGAGAAGCAGACTCCCTGCCGAGCAGGGAGCCCGATGCGGGACTCGATCCAGGGACTCCAGGATCATGACCTGAGCCGAAGGCAGTCGCTTAACCAACTGAGCCACCCAGGCGCCCCCTGAGAGAATCATTTCTAACCTTTCAGCAGGCAACACTGGTTAAACAAGGCCCAACACACGAAACCTAAAAGTGAAGTCTGATCAGTCTCCCTCTCTCAGAATGCAAAACTCCTCCAGGGTCAAGTGACTCCCCCCCCCCCCGGCCAGGGATCAATCCCGTATCTCCATCAACAGCATCCAATGGCAAGCCAGTGGGAGTCCCAGACACATGCCACCTGTGTAATTCTGCATTTTCCAACCACCATGCTGATGAAGTAAAAACGGATGGAATCTGGGGCACCTGGGTGGCTCAGATGGTTACACATCTGCCTTCGGCTCAGGTCATGATCCCAGGGTCCTGGGATCGAGCCCCGCATCGGGCTCCCTGCTCCGCGGGGAGCCTGCTTCTCCCTCTCCCTCTGCCTGCCGCTCTGCCTACTTGTGCTCTCTCTCTGTCAAATAAATAAAATCTTTAAAAAAACAAAAAAAAACGGACGGAATCAACGCTGGGTTTTATGTAACCTGACGTACACGGGTATTATCTCCACGGGTGACGACTAGGACCGAACTATGCACGAGCTACTTCGCGTTCTTTCCCAGCACGAAGCCCTTGACGCCAGCGTGTGCACTACGCTTCCGGTTCACCTCGGCCCGTGCTGGCCACATTTCGAGTGCTCAACAGCACAAGTGGCCGTGGCCACAGACCGGGGCCGCACAGGCGCACACGGTCCCACCAGCTCGCAGGAAACCCGGGGGCAGAGGCGCGGAGGACGTGGCGCCATGAGGTGTGGAAGGCAAAAACCCAGGCCGCGGAGATTCTGTGGGACACACGACCAGGCTTCCTCAGTAAGTAATCTGGTACGGAAAGGGGGAAGGAGGAAAGGACGAGAGGCCAGAAGATAAAAGGGGCTTAAATGATACGGATTGACCTAACTGAAGTCTGTGCGTGCTCCGTTCATCCCAACCCAACAAACGGTTAAGAAGAACAAGTGAGGTAATTGGAAGACGAACCAGTGACTGAGTACGTCGTTAAGAAATTATGACTAAGGCATAGAGAGGACTTAAAATGAATACACAAACTAAAATATAAAAAAAAAAATTATGACTAATCTTTACATTGTGATAACATCATCATAACTGTTTAAAAAAGAGTCACTTTAAAGAAATGAATTGTGGCGCGCCTGGGTGGCTCAGTCGGTTAAGCGTCTGCCTTCAGCTCCGGTCATGATCTCAGGGTCCTGGGATGGAGCCCATGTGGAGCTTCCTGCTCAGAGGGGAGCCTGCTTCTCCCTCTCCCCCAGCCACTCCCCCCCACTTGTGCATGCTCTCTCTCAAATAAATAAAATCTTAAAAAAATAAATAAGAAATGAATTGTAAAGCATGTATGGATGAAATGAATCCATGCTCGAGAGCCACCCAGTAGGACAGGGGCGGTAGCGCTCTTCAGTGAAGGACAATGAACAGAATCCATTGCCAGCAGACACACCCTTACAGGATAAGGGAGAAAGCTCCTCAAACAGGTAGGAAATGATACAGGAAGGAATCTTAGGAGCAACAGAAGAAAAACAGAAAAAGCAGAAAAGTGGGCACATACGACAGATTATCCTCCTTAGGAGTTCTTGAAGTCACAGGTGAGGATGGAAATAAAGATCCGAACCCCATCTGCTACTCCGTGAGTACAAAGGGACATAAGTAAAGATAGGTTTCTGGCAAAAGGGACAACCGGTAAAATCCAAAGAAACCATTAAGAAACCTATACACAGCAATACACTCAAAAGGCCATACACAATCAGGACAGAATCCCAAAATGTGTTTAGGTAACCCACAGGAAAGATGGAAAAAGAGAAACGGAGGAAACAAAAAGAAAACAAATGACAAACTGGCAGACGTAACCTACCAATGATCGCCTAGTGTGAATGGTCTGAACGTGCCGATCAAAATACAAGATGCCGGGGTGGATTAAAAAACAACGCACCCAGTTACATGCCGCTTATAAGAAGCTCACTTCAAATTCAAGTACACAGGTTGAAAGTAAAAGGGAAGAAAAGGATACAGCCTGCAAACATGAACTTGAAGAAGCAAAGCAGGTGTGTCCATACACGCACACACGTTGGAGCCAAGGAAACTGCTAGGGAAATCACAACATGGTGGAAAGGTCTCTCCACCAGGAAGATATAACTGCCCTAAGTGTGTGTGCACCAGACAACCGTGCCCTCCAACTGTGAGGCTAGGAGGAGAGGAGAGGAAGCCACATTCACAGCGAAGATGGGCACCCCAGCACCCCCTCAGCACCTGACGGGGAACCAGACAGATAATCAGCAAGAATCCGAAGAAGGGAGCACCACCAGCTAACATTCTGCCCAACAGAATATACTGGTTTCTCCTCAAGCAACCCCAGAATAGTCACCAACTTAGACGCTACCAGGGGCCACAGAAGAAACAATAATCAAGTCACATTAGAAATCAGTAACAGAAGAACAATGCAGAAGTCTCAAAACACTTGGGAATTAAACACAATACTTCTAAAGAAGCCAGGAGCCAGAGAGGAAGCCTCAAAGGAAATTAAAAAAAGTATATATATATATATACATATATATATAACGGTGAAGAAAAAGAAAAATACAACATAGCAAACTTTCACATGGAGATCAATGAAGGCAGTGCTGAGGACTAAATTTATAGCACTGAGTGCAGGCGTTAGGGAGGGAGATGCCTCAGATGGACAGTCTAAGTTGCTACCTCAAGAAACTAGAAAAAGAACAAAATCAACCCAAAGAAAGGAGAAGGGAGAAAATATAGAAGAGGAGAGCAGAAATCAATGAAATTGAAAACAAGAAAACAAGAGAAAAGCAAGAAAGAACACGTTAACAAGAACATAGCTGCAGCCTGGCCTGAGCCCTGGGACTCTGCCCCTAAATGCCTGTGTGGGTCTCCACCCTGGTGTCCCTGCTCCCACACTGCCCCCTGCAGTCCATTCCCCTCAGCTGCCAGAGCTAAAATTCTTAATTGTAGGTCAAAGCATGTCGCTTCTGTGCCCAAATGCTCCAGTGGCTGCCAGCTCTTAGAGAAAGAACACCAGTTCCAAACCTCTCTGGACCATGCTGCTTAGAGGCTCCCACAGTCTCAATCCCTCCCACCTTCTGTCCCTCCACTTCACCCCACTGGCTTCCTTGCTAGAAATGTACCAGCTACAACCCTGCCCCAGGACCTTTGCACTTGCTGTGCCTGCACTCAAGACACTGTTGCCCAAATATTTGTGTATATATGCATGATACACATGATGGAATATTATTTGACCACAAAAAGGCCATCCTGACACCCGCCACAACATGGAGGGACCCCGAGGACACCGGGCTCAGTGAGAGGAGCCAGACACAGAAGGACACATCCTGCAGGACCCCACCCCCAGGAGGTCCCCAGAGGAGTCCTGTCCAGAGACAGAGAGGAGAGGGTGGGAGCCAGGGCTGGGGCAGGGGGTGGGGAGTCCGTGCTTCATGGGGACAGAGTCTCTGTGTGGGGAGATGGAAAGTTCTAGAGACGGAGGGTGGGGGTGATTGCATGACAGTGTGAGTGTGCTTCAAGCCAGAGCTGTGCATTTAGAAATGGTTAAGATGTTAAGTTTTCTGTTATATATATCTTAACACGCGTGCGCGCGCACACACACACACACACACACACACAGGCAGGGTAGAATAGGGCTTAGCAAATACCTACCACACACACATACACACACACACAAATACCTACCACACACACACACACACACACACGCAGAGTAGAATAGGGCTTGGCAAATACCTACCTCCTACAATGGGCCAGGCAGTATTTTCGCCTTTGTGGGCCACACAGCCTCTCTCTCTGCTAATCGACTCTGCCCTTGTAACACCAAAGCAGCCACAGATAATCAGTAAAGAGATGGGCATAGCTGTGTGCCAATAAAACTATTTGCCACAACAGGCAGAGGGCCGGATCTGGCCTGTGGACAGCAGTTTGCTGATCCCTGATGTGGAGTACATCCTACATGTGCTTTGCTTCTGTACATGTTTATGCTTGCTTACACACAGAACATCCCCAGAAGGTGACAAGAAGAGAGTGGTCTCCAGAAAGGAGTACTAGGTGACCAAGGGATAGAGAAGGGAGAATATTCCTTCAGTACTTTCTGGATTTTCACACATTTGAGATTATTACCTATTCACCAAATTCAGAACAACACAAAAAAAGAGAAAAAAGCATCTTGAAATCCCCACTGTCGGGACCTGGGGTTCAGAGACAGTCCGCCAGGTGGAGGGATGTGAGGGACTGAGGGCCTCACCTCTGGAGCCCTGGCTGGACAGCCTCGGGGCCATGTGCCACTCACCCAAGCCGGACGTTGGCGTACAGCTCCCGCACTGTCCGGGTCTCACGCTTCCGCAGGATCTCTGCATCGTACCAGAAGCCACGTTCCTTGGGATTGTCGGGGTTATAGTTGAGCATAACCTCCTGGCCCACCTCTAGCTCGTGCCACTTGAGAATGTTTCGGGCACGAGCCCGGACGTCACGGGAACTCATCTGGACCACTCCATTCTCCGGGTAGCTGGGAGGAAAACCCCATCCTTATCAGATCCCAGGGTCACACCCAACTTCATTCCCTTGACGGGAGATAGAAGCCGAGGCAGAAAAGGCTGTGCCAACATGGGTTCGGGTTACTTGGTCACCCCGAAGATCTCATCTCCCAGTATGGAAAATACCCAGGCCAAGAAGACACAAATTACAGAAGGTGTTGTGGGTTGAACGGTGTCCCCCAAAAAGACATGTTGGGAGTCCTAATCCTTGGTACCTCACATGGAAACAGGGTCTCTGCAGATGTCATCAAGCTTAGATGAGGTCACACTGCGGGGGGGGGAACCCTAAATCCAGTGACTGGAGTCCTTAGAAGAGGGAATGAGACAGATGGAGAGCAACACCTGAAGACAGAGCCAAAGAATGGAGGGATGAGGCCACAAGCCAAGGACTGCCAGCCATCACCAGAAGCTGTAAGAGCCAAAGAGGGAGCCTTTAGGGGGAGTGGTGCCCTGCCGGCCCCTTGATTTTGAACCTCTGGCCTCCAGAACAACAAGAGAATAAACTTCTGTTATTACAAGCCACTCGATCCGACGTCCTTTGTTTTTGCAGCCCTGGGGAACAAATATATGGGACATGTGTGGAGGCCAAACCCTGCACTGCGTCCACCGGTCTGTACCGGAAGGTGCTTTTGGATAGGGGTCTACCACCTCATTCCACTTATATAACCTACTGGATATTAGAATACAATAGGAATTCATTATTCCAGATACGCAGGAATATTCTAACAGCCTCAAAAAAGGCATAAAATACTTGGACTGAAAGAAACATTCTCTCAACAACAAAGTTAAACCTCCACTGAGGAGGAATCCCTAATCTACGTCAACTCCCCATAGGGCTGAGCACTCCCTTTTCCCCAGGAAATCACCAAGAACAAGGGTTGCCGAACTTTTCCTGTAAAGGGTCAGATGCGTTGTGAGCTGGAAGGTCTCTAAATCCTCAACTCTATCACCAAGGAAAATAGCCACAGGTGAAACAGAAACAAATGGGCGACTATGGGCTTTGATAAAGCTTTCTTTACAAATCCAGGTCGAGGGGATTTGGCCCCAAGGCTGCAGTTCACAACCCCAACCAGGAGGCTGGGAGTCCTGCGCCAACTGACTCATTCATCCAACTACTCCGATAATTTCCGCAGAGCTAAGCTGAGGAGGTGCCAGAAACTGGCAGGGAAGAGGCCCCTACAGCCCCCAGAATGTGAGCTCTCAGTGGCGAGGCCCGCTTGCCCTCAGTTACGGACTGAGTTGTGTCCCCCAAAATCCCCATGGTAAAGCCCAAACCCCTAATGTGACTACATTTGGAGATGGGACCTCTGGTGAGGTAAATAGGGTTGGACGAGGTCATAGAGGTGGTGCTCTAATCCAATAGGACTGGAGTCCTTACAAGAAGAGGAAGGGACACCAGGGCACTCTCTCTCTCTCAGACTCACAAAAGAAAGACCACGTGAGGGCAGCGAGAAGACAGCCAGTCTGCAAGCCAGGAAGACGGCCCTCAGCAGGAACCCGCCAGCACCATGATCTGGGATTTCCAGCCTCCAGAACCGTGAGATCTAGCCACCTAGCCTGTAGTATCCTGTGGTGGCCACTGAGCCCGTCCAAGACCTCCTCTACACACATAGACAAGGAGTCCCTGTGCCCGGCACACGGTTAAGTGCTAAGTACTTGTGCGTGCCAGTAAGGGACAGACAACAAACTAGAGAGGCTTCATGCAGTGGCGATACATGGTATGAACAGAAGACGACAGGCAACCGGGGGGGGGGGGGCACATTTCCAACTAGATGACCTGAGGAGGGGTTCAGCCTAGCTGTGGGTCCCCATGACGTCAGTCCTCTAGCGGTGGCCTCCTGGGTGGTTAAATCCTAATCATCATCCCCAAGCCTGTGCCAAACTCCAGGTCCCACGGACACAGCCAACACCCCAGCCCACCCAACGACAGTGATACTCACTCGTCGTATTTCACATGATAAATGACGTCTTCTTCCGCCGTCAAGCTAGAGGTGGAGCTGCAGGGCTCGTCCTGAGACGGGGCCTTCCTCGTCACCCTGACAACCTGGGCCTCGAACCACGCTCCCATGTTCGTGTCCCGAGCATCGACATACTCGTTGGCCTGCCAGGAACAAGAAAACATTCTCATCCAACCCAGAGAAGACAAGTCCGACCAGCAGCACGGACCAGAGACTGCTTGGGTTCTCAGGCGCTGGATGCTTCAGGATCGGGACGCAAACCCAAGTGACTGTAATAGGATTTCCTAGCCACGGCACTGCTGACGTCGGGGCCTGGTGATTCTCTTATTCTCCTTCCACTGGGAAGGGCAGAGAGAGATCCCCGCAAAACCCAGACACGACACTTGCCGTCAAGGATCACGAAGGGATGCTGGAGTACTCTGTTTCCACAGAGAAGCCTCGGGAGCCCACCCACTGGCGATGTGCACAGCAAGACCAGGGAGCCCAGCCAAGGGAAGGAGGGCAGCTCGCCTGACCCTGCAGTTGGGCTACTGGAAAGCCAGTGATGATGGAGGGGCACAAGGCAGGCTACCTGGGGCCCTGGGGGTGAAGAGAGCGGCCACGTGGGGAGCACGCTCCACCCCAAACCTTCTGCGAGAGACTCACCTTGTACAGACCCAGCTCTGTCTCGTCCCATGTGTCTTCATCTGCCAAGCTCGCCTTCCCATCTGCCTCCGAGGCCGCCTCACCGCTGTTCGAGGACTTGTCGGACTCACTCTGGCCCAGGCAGCAGCCCGAGTCCGTGTCCGACAGTTCCGAGTCCCTCTCCTTGATGCTGCTGGCGGGGAGCACAAGGCTCTGGCGGACCAGGAGCTGGATGGTGTCATTCAGGCGAACGTCATAGTCAAAGAGAGTGTGGCCGTCCTCCATCTGCAGAGACACCAAGACAAAGGTCACCGGCCCGCCAGCCATTTAGCGCGCGCCTTCTGGGTGACAGGCAGCAGGAACAGGCTGCGAGCAAAGGACCAAATCTGCCCTCGTGGAGGACAGAATCTAGATCACAGCAGATCTAGATCAATACTGCCGGGGGCGGGGTACACACGGTCACCCCCATCCTTCAGGCCTAGAGCCTCTCGAATGAGGATTCCCTGCGTCATACGAAGAATGTCCCGTGAGCACCCAGCATGACCAGCCGTGCTGGGTACACCCATCACATGTCAGGGGAGCGTTTCTTAATATTCGCTCTTTTGTCACTTTTATTACAATAACAATACACCGCCTTTATCACTGGTGCCAACCTGAGGACAAGCCTGCCCTCCAGGGAACACTGGGTGATCTGGCTCAAAACGTCTGCAGTGTCAAGGGAGAGAAACTTTGCATTAATTATTTACAGAAAAAAAATTAAGTCCAGTCCCTGCTCACACCAGACACCAGAATCAATCCCCAACGGGTCAGACGGTGTAAACCAGAGTGACCCCAAAGTGGGAGAGTCACCCCTCCCCCCCAATCAGTGTGTATATTCCAACGTGTGCAACATCCCAGAACCTCAGCGGGTCAGATGGTTACAGAACACAGACTCCTGGGGCAGGGAGGGGGGTGATCAGTGGAATCCCCTGACCCAGGGGGTCTCACCCAGGGTGATCCTGCCCCGCCCCTCCCAGGGACGCTTGACAACACCTGGGTCATTCTGGTTGTCACGACTGGGGTGGGGCCAGGGATGCTCCCCACCCTCCCACGGTGCCCGGGACACGCTCACATCAGGGAACAATCCAGCCCCGATGTTCATGGTGCCGAGGAGAGACCCTAGCCGCTATGAACCAAAGGAGACACAGACCCAACATTCGCTGGTTTCCTTCCAGCTCTGGCTCCAGCTCCGCCCCTCTACGAATGCCTTTCTCTGAATCCCAGGCACACACGAGTCACTGACGGGATCCTGTGTGCTGACACAGCTCAGGTCTGCCACCCTGGCCGTGGCCTGGCAAGGGTGTGCGAAGGAATTATGTCATCTGAGCCGCATCCCGGTGGCACAAAAGGCCGAGGACTTATCTTTTACTATAAACTGTCCCATGGCACCCAACAAGGACCCTCAAGTGCATCTTGTTCTCTCCCGATGTCCCTAAGGCGGGTCTCCGCCCTCAGCACTGGGGGCATACAGGACCGGGCTGTTCTCCAGGGGGCCATCCTGGGCACTGTGGGGAAGCAGCATCCCTGACCCCACACACTCGATGACAGGAGCACTCCCGGTCATGAGGACCAGAGATGTCCCCCAGACACTGCCAGTGTCCCCTGAGGGCAGCACTACCCGGTTCAGAAGCAGCTTCCTAAAGAAAAAGAAGAGAAAGGGAAACAAAGACACGAATAATCAACTTTCCTTCCTTCCCAATGTTTACCAGAAGTTGCTGGTTCGAAGGCCTGGATGCCGTCAATATGCAAGCAGCCCCTGAGGTCACAGGGAAGCGAGCTCCAGGGTCCAAAGCCCTTCACTGCGGTGGCTGCTAGAGTTTATTCAGCATAAACCTGGGCATTGGATGAATGGTCGCCCCACTCCCCGAGAAAAAGGCATCTGAACACACCAACACTTGCCTACAGCCACGGGGTTTCCAGGGCCCGCTCCACGGCTTTGCCCGCGGTGAGGGGGGAGCCTCCGATGTGCCCAGCCCTGCCCACGGACCACGGGGAGGCCAGGGTGGGGGGAGACTCGATGCCAGCCCCCCCCCCACAGGGCCAACACAGGGCAGCGGTGACAATGGGTAGAGGGGACACAGATGCGAAGGAAGAGACAAGTCAACCTGCACACGCATGTTCACAGCAGGACTCACAACAGCCTAAGGGTGGAAACAACCCAGCGTCCAGCGACGGGGGGACACATACACACGTGTGCCCCACACACGGGGGCGTCCCTCGGCACGAACAGCAGAGGCGCCCACACGCGCTGCCACGGGGATGGACCCCGAGCCTACGATGCTCAGGGAGGGAACCGGACACAGAAGGCCACATGGGGTGTGAGTCCACGTGGGTGACACGTCCAGAACAGGCTCATCCACGGGCAAAGCAGGTGACTGGTTGTCCAGGGCTGAGAAGGGGATACTAAAAAGTACGTAGGTGGAGAAAATGTATTAGCATTGCCTACGGTGACGACTGCACCCCTCTGAAGACACTGGAAACCACCGAATTACACACTGGAAGGCGGTGAATCGCATGGCATGTGAATTACATCTCAATAAAGCGTTTTGTTGTTGTTTTTTTTTTTTTTCAAAAAGGAAAAAAAGGAGTCCACGAAAGGTGCATACCATATGATGCCAGCTCTGTGACATTCTGGAAAAGACCAAACTGTGGAGACAGCAGAAGGATCAGCGGGGGCGGGCCAGGGGCTGGGGGAGGAGGTGTGACTGACAAGGTGGGGCACAGAGGACCTTGGCTTCAGGGCCGGGAGGCTCCTCCCTCTGTCCAAACCCACAGGATGCACAACATCAGGAATGAACTCTAATGTCAACTATGGGTCAACGTGGGTTCATTGAATGTAACAGACGTGCCACTCGGGTGCGGATGCTGGTAGCTGGGAGGACTGGGCGTGTGGGAGGCAGGATATAGGAGGGATCACTGAACCTCCCTCTTGATACTGTTAAGCACCTAAGACTCAGAAACAAATACGTAAATATAAATAAGCCTATAAACACATAAGTTCACGATAAATGTTAATTTTTTTTTTTTTAAGATTTTATTTATTTATTTGAGAGAGAGAATGAGATAGAGAGCATGAGAGGGGGGAGGGTCAGAGAGAGAGGCAGACTCCCTGCCGAGCAGGGAGCCCGACGTGGGACTCGATCCCGGGACTCCAGGATCATGACCCGAGCCGAAGGCAGTCGCCCAACCAACTGAGCCACCCAGGCGCCCGATAAATATGTTAATTTAAAAAGATGAAGAAACACAAGCATCCCCAGTATAACTGGGACAAGGAAACCAGCAGAAGGCAGGCCAAATGGCCTTAGAAATGAACAAGACACATGTACCCTGGGGCCCAGCACCTCGTGAGGCAGACATCCCCTCGGCACTGCGGACATCGGGCCCAATCGCTCTGTGGGGGGCCGTCCTGGGCACTCTGGGGGGCTGAGCAGCATCCCTGAGCCCCGCCCACTCCATGCCAGGAGCACCCCCAGATGTGACAGCCACAGACGTCCCCAGACACCGCCAAGCATCCCCAGAGGAGCAGCATCACCCCCAGGGAGAACCACTGAGCTAGAGAGACCCTCACGTGTGTGCCCAAGAGACACGTACAGGGACCTCACAGGGCGTTCACAGCAGCCTTATCTGTGGGGAAAAGCGTGGCCTCGTCACACAGCTGCACGTGACAGGGAAATGCGGCAAAGCAGACACGACTCCCGCATGTATCAAGGGAAACAAAGACAAATCAGGGGACGGGAAATAAAGCATAAACCAAGGCACCTGGACGACGGAGAGGCAGGGGGAAAGCTGGAACCAGGAGCATGACCGGGCCCCTCACATCCACGACGGGTCAGGAAGCCAGGCTCCATCAGCTTACGGATTGGCTCAGGCACAGGCTCCGTGCAGGAAGCCAACGGGCCTACTGAGGCAAGAACGCAGACAGAGGCACAAACGGGGCAGGGAAGGGGGCATTCAGGCTGGGGGAGGCTGGCACAGGGCTCTGCCTCCCGGTACAAGCTTGTCTGGCTGCTTCCTGCGGCCATTTCTAGAACTTTCCAGAAGGGCCCTTGCAGTCAACAAGAAGGCTACACAACTGTTTTGCTACAGGAGAGGGTGTGTGCTGTGTGCCCCTATCCCTCCACCCTGCCTGCCCAAAGCTGTGCACAAACGTTTGGGAACCACGGTGGGGGAGAGAGGCCGGGCCCAGGCCTGCCTCACGCCAACGTGTTCTACATTCAGATTCATTATCAGTATCTGAAAGTTCTCGAGCACCTGGCCAGCTCAGTTGGAGGAGCACGCAACTCTTGATCTCGGGGTTGTTGGGTGTAGAGATTACTTAAAGTCTTTAAAAAAAAAAAAATCCAAAAATTCCAACCAAGAATAACGGTATTAATAAAAGCTACAAACACTGCACAACAGATGATCTGCACCTCACATTAGAGGTCCTGATGTTAAAATTAAACCTAAAATTGACAACTCGTAGAAGCAAACTTTGCACTGAAAATCCCTCAAACCGCCTGTAATAGGACACATATGTATGATTTGGGGCACGTAACCCTATACAGCAGATTCAGGTCGAAAGACAAAACTGCCCACAGTGTTTATGTCTTCCTCTCTGTTTTAATCCAAGTATGCTTTCTGGACATTTCTGGACGTTTGGAATTTTTGGCCACGCGCACCCTGTAAAAGCGAAGTAAACACGTATACAATCTGACAGCTAAGCATGTTGGTTCCTGTTGGAAACTGAGATTAAAGCTTGCCATGTCTACCGTTTCTGTCCACTCTCTGCCCCCTCGTAACATTTTCCAGGGATACTTTACAGGATGCCGGGTGCTGCCCAGAGGCAGGAAACACACGTCCCTGAGTTTGGCAAGTGGTGGTTCTTGGGTCGGCTCTATGTAGCCGTTTCGGCAAGAGGTGGAGGGGACAGTGAGCCTCATACCAAGTAGGACTTACAGCTAGAGGAGGAAAGTGAGCATTGACGAGGGCCTGTTGGGCTGAGCTGGGAGGCTGAGAGGGAGGAAGCAGGAAACGGCTCCGCCCCCCTTCCTGGGGCTGTAGTCCCGGCCCCCCACCTGTCCTGCTCAGCCTCCAGGCTCGGCAGCAACCCAACATGCAGACAAGACAGAAGGACAGCGATGTGAGAGAAGAAAACTGCACGAAGCAGGAGCCCAGATGCGGCAGAGGGAACACAACGTCCCACCTTGGGGGGAGCGAGTGGAGTGGACGGCACTTCAAAGCCACGTGTGACCCCTCCACATCAACAAGAGCTCTTTGGGGTCTTCAACTGGTTGTGGAGGGGGGAAAGGAGTCCTGAGACCAAACACTTTGCACACCCTGCCCCAGAAAAACTCTGCAACACAGTGCCCTAGGGGACCTGTTCTAGTACATTCCACAGCAGTGCTGTTCCTAACAGTAAAACCTGGATCATCAACTAAGGACGCTGGATGGAAGCACGATAGGGCGTAACTGGCGAGCTACAGTCAGCCTGAAGGTCTAGTCTGCACCTGTTTTGGTAAATAAAGTTTTATTGGACTGGGACATGCCCGTTCATTTGCATACTGTCTGTGGCTGCTTCCCCCCTCCAATGGCAGGAGTGAACCGTCCTCACAGACACAAATATTTACATGAAGGGTTTTGTTGACGCCTGGCTTAAAGCGCATGCCCTCCAGCTGGGAGCCCTCCCAGGGGAAGGGGACCCTCCCTCACACAGCCTAAGGACAGGACTCTGCTGCCCCGCTCTGCCCTTTGGGAATTCAGGGACCACACTCAGGAAAAGCCACTCTGAATTGGTGGGGTGCTAGGACACGAGTGACCCTCACGAGGCCGTTCCCAGGGCACCATCTCAGCCTGATCTTTCAGACGGACCTTAACATGGCCTTTGAGGCCAGTGAGCCGATTTCGCTGTTTTCCTAATATCAATTATCTACTAAATTAGTACCTCTCAACTGGGGGCAATTCCAGACAACGAGCCAGCCTCGCATGTCAGCAAGGCCGACAGGGAGAAACCCGGAGCTGATTCACGGTGCCTTTACCGCGAGCTGGCTGGGCCCAGCCCCTCACTGGCCACGCTGGCGAGAGCTGCGCGGAGCTCGGGCCGCGGCCACCTGGGCAGGGGACCTGGGGAAGATTACGTAAAGGGCAGAGCCCGGCACCTGAGCGTGCTGGAGTCCCCACAAATGACAGCTATTGTTATTTTTATGGGCAGCCAAGAAAAAGGCGCCAGATGCCTCTTGCCCTTGCCCAGGCTGGGCCTGCGGCCTGGGTCCCTGCCCCCATTGGCTTCTTGCACTTCCGCCAATCAAACGACATAACCGCCAACCTCTTCAGCCCAAACAAGCCGGCCACGAAACCCTCCCATATCCTGAAGAAAGGCTCAACTATGTTCTGCTTTATCTTCTCAATCAACCTCACTGCAGACCTTGGGCTGCGACGACATGTTTCTTTAAAAGGGAGGAAGAAAAAAAAGGGGGAAAAGGATTGCGGAGACGCTCTAGAACATTCTGTAAAAACCGCTCTTGCCCCGCCCACTGGAAACTAGGCTGCTTTCTATTGCTGTTAGCCTAGCCTGTTTGCAGACTCGACTCACTGGCTCACTGGGAGGTACCGCCGTATGCCTTGTCTGTCCGTGTCCCGTCCGCCCCACCCTCGCCGTCCCCAAGGCCAGGGCCTTGCCAGCATCCCCGGGAAGTTGCATCACGCTCTAGGCCTGGCTTCCTCGGCCGGAAGACAGAGACGACTGCACGTTCCCTCACGAAGCTGCCAAGCGGGGACAGAGCGCCAGGCAGGGGATCGGGCGACAGTCACAGAGATCATGGGGGAAGCAGGAAGCCTGTGCTAAATGTGAAAGCCGTGTTGTGAGCAAGCAGCGCCAAGAGCTCCGACTCTCATCGCTGATGGCCCGCCAATTAAAGGTACACCCTGCGTGTCTCCCGCCCCCAGGTGTTCCTGGTATCACCAGGCTTTATAACTTTCCAAGGGGGTGTAAGCGCTTTTGTATGGGTCGGATTTCGTGTTACAAATGAAGGGAGATGGGCGTTTGGTTACGTGGGTGTAGGCATTTGTCCAGACTCCAAATGGTCCGCCTGACGTGTGCGTTATCTCGCTATATATGTGTGTTACCTAAGAAAAATGAGACCCACAAACCCGTACTGGACCCTAGTTAATGGCAGGCACGCTGAAGCGCTCAGGGTTGGCGTGAACCTGTGTCTGCAACTTACTTTGAAACGCGCTCCAAAAACTACAACGGACTGGTGGGCAGACAGGAGAACAGAGAAAGCCGTGCTAACTGGAATGTGGCCGAGTGTCAGGGGCAAGCTCTAAGGGTAGGTGCTTGGGGGTTCGTGGCTCTTGCAACTTTTCTGCCGGATGGAAACGTGACAACAGTGCCTGGCACGAGGCAGGCGCTCCCAGATCCTCCCACTTTAGAGGACTCGATCCGACCCACCTCTGAAACACACCATGAACTGCTTAGCAGGCACACTCGAGGGTTCTAAGAAACTCTGTGAAAGGACCTGCTGCTGAACAAAGAGATCGAGTGGCTAATCGAAGTCAGTCTGGATGCCACAAAAGATGAGCCGTTGGAGGCGGCGGGAGAGAGCACCTCGGCAGAGCTTACTCACAGCCCTGCCTTTGCTCACCGTGCGGGCGAATGAGTCCGCGGGACCGGCTTCCCCTCCCCAGGCAGGGCGGGTTAACTCAGCTTCTAAAGACGTTCGAGTCATCCTGTCTCTCCCAGGAAGGAGGTGAAAGGTCCCCAAGGGCACCACGAACCCAAGAAGTTAATCATCAGGTCTCATTTCGAGTTAAGCAAACTGGATCCTCCCAGCCCCCAAAAATCCTGGCCGGGCGCAGAGTGTTTATTTCTCAATGGAGACAGCAGATGGCGGCAGTACCCAGTTCAAAACACAACAACAACAAAGTCAGGCACACGCAGCCCAACTGAAGACTTTTAATCCAGGACACCGTCCCTAAGCCACCGCTGTCCCTACCGTGCACCCCACTCCACGACGGCCCCCGCAGACGGGACCGACACTTTGTGCCGTGCCATCTTATCTCACCAGGGGAAATCCCACAGTAGGATGCTCCGTTCCCCCCCCCACCAAAGACACAGACAAAAAACGGAAACCCCCCCACTACCCCTGGAGAAAGTGTCCCAAATGTGGGCAGCTGAGAAAGCAAGGGTGGCCATTTTAAACACTACCAGGGGCCGGGGAGAGAGCAAGAAGAGAGGACACAGAAAAGCGGGGCCCGCAGACCCCGAGGAAAGCACAAGCT
Source organism: Leptonychotes weddellii (assembly GCF_054177405.1). Lineage (NCBI taxonomy): Eukaryota > Metazoa > Chordata > Mammalia > Carnivora > Phocidae > Leptonychotes > Leptonychotes weddellii. The sequence goes on along the minus strand of NC_138369.1, from coordinate 2,939,621 downwards.
CCTGGCAGAAATTCCTGCCCAGCAAGCGCCATCTCCGGCCTCTGAACAAGCTGATCCAAATTTCTCGAAAACAGACCCTGTGGAGTCAAACTCTAAATAGGTGCAGGCTGTGGGGCCATCAGTGTGTGTTTCAAAGAAAAACCTGGTCCCTTCCGTCCTACTGTCTGAGAATGGATTCTAAGCTCTTCCTCGAAATTCATCAGTCCTCCATTGGCCACCTCCAACTTCCTTTTCTAGAAATTATATTGAGAGAACCTTCAAAAAAAACAGGGGAGGCAGACTTAAAAGCCCAAAAGCGACGGACTGGAGTGCCAGCTTCCTGCCCGGTATGTCGATCTGCAAGTGGAGCCTTTGTTCCTGGCTCAGGCATTTGAGGTTTCTGTGGAGACGTGAAGCGGGACCGGACGAGGGGCGGGGAGAGTATATGTACGATGCCTGGACCAGGCAAGAACAAAGGTGCTGGGCGGGCGGCAGCCGGCAGGGCGGGTTTACCTGCTTGCCCCTGTAGAAAAGCCTCTGCAGGCCTGGCTCCACGTGGAACAGCTCCTGGATCTTCCTCCTCAGCTCCTCCACCTTGGTCAGCCTGGACAGTGAGTCCACAGTGTGGGCCACCTTCCCGTCCATGGTGCGAACCTGGATCCACATGGTATCTGCTGGTGCTGAAGGCGAGAGAGCGGGACCCCTGGGTCAGTGGCACGTGCTGCTGCCGAGACCACACCGTGCCATGCTCAGGTCATCTTGGCTTTTGTCCAGTCTGTGGACACTAGGAAACTCCCAGGACGCCCTCCCAGCGCGCTGGTCCGCGGAAGAACCACAGCTGACCAGGGCCCCGCGGAGTAAATGAAATTAACGCATTAATGACCAGCAACGGCGCAGGAACGAGGAGGGAGGGGAAGGCAAACGGCATCTCGGACCACTCAGTCCAACCCACTCCGTCTTTCACGGCGCGGACGTGGGGGGGGGGGGAGACACACAAGATCCAGAGAAGTAAGGAGGACACAGCCAAATAGCGAGGAACCAGGTTTCTTCATTCGTTCATTGATTCATTGATTCATTCATTCATTCATTCATTCATCCATTCCTTGGATTAATACTGACGCAAGACGAAAACCCAAAAGTCCAGCGCGGGTTGGAACTTCAGAAGTCCCAGTAACTCAACTAAGTGTGACCGAAGGGGAAGGACCACCCCCCCCGACCCTGGAGCCCCCAACCCTGGGTGCCCGCGGCCCCCGCCGCCCCCGCGCGCGTGCGCGACACTGCCGGCCCCCGCGGTGGCCATGGCAACCGGCCGCCCCGTCCCGGCCACCCCCGCGCGCGCCGCGCTTCTCACCTCGGCCCGGCGGCGGCCTCACGCGCAGGCTCGCGTTCCCGGGACCCCGACCCACGAGCCCAGAGTCCCTCTTATTCTCCCGCCCGCTCGCTCGGGCCACGCCAACTAGCCCACGCCCACCCCCACCGCCGGGACAGGCTGAGGGGCCCCGCGCGCCAAGTCCCGCCCCCTTCACTTGAGCCGACTCGCTCATTGGCTCCGCCGCGCCCGGCTGCCCCGCCCCGCCCGCTCCCCATTGGCCCAGGCGCGCCCGGGGAACTAAGGGCGCGCGAAATCGGGCTCGGGCGCGACAATTGAATCCCGGGGCAGCCCGCGCGCAGGCGCGGAGCCTGACATCCTCCCCTGTGGCTCGCCAGGCCCTCCCCCACCCGGCCGGCGCGACCCCCGCGGGGCTCTGGGTATGTTCCTCTCGCCCCTGCCGGCGCCCGGGCTGCGGGGGACGACTCCCGAGGGCCGGCGGGGCGGGGGCAGAGCCCGAGACGGCGTGGAGAACAGCCACGCTTCGGGGCACGCGTGCGCCGGTACTGGCCGCGCGTCCCCGGGCCGCTCCCGAAAGTTTTGCAAAGTCTCCGCGCCCGGTGCCGCCGGGCCCTTCCCCCGGCCCAGGATGGCACCCCGATCAGTCCGCAGGCTCACCTCTCCGGCCGCCCGATCCACTCTCCTGCCTGCGCGCCTGGCCCGGCTGGGGATGGCGATAGAGACGCGTGCGTGGCCCCGGACCCCGCGCGGACCTGCCTGCGACCCGGAACGCCTGGACGGCCACCACTGCCCGCCGCGCTGCCAGCTGCTCTGATTTTTTTTCCCGCGAAAACTCGGCGTTTGGGAGTTGCGGGGCCGCGGGAGGCCGCGCCAGGGGCGGGCTCCTGCCTGGTGATTGGCCGCCGCAGTGGCGGGAAGCGAGAAAGGGGGTGGGGGGCGCCCCCTCCTCCACCCACCCCCACTCCGCCCAGCGGGCCACGGCCCCGCCCAGCCCTGCGCGGTCTGCTGGGCGCACCCAGTGTGCGACCCGGCCCAGTGGCGGGAGCTGGGTCCCCCCCCGACTCTGCGTGTCCCTCAGGAGCCCTAAGGACCCCCCGGGGCAGGGACCCCGGGTAGAGTCCCCCTGACCTTTTAAGTCCTTTTCCACAGCCCCTCTCCCGGGGCACGGGCATGCGCTGACCAGTAGGGCAAGGAAGGCCGGAATCAATGTTTAAACACTGCAGTAGAATGTGGGGGCCTCTCTCGAGACCGCCTGTACCCCGATGGCCAGCCTGATCGCCCCACGCTCCATTTCCTGGCGTCAGGGCCTGCTAGAGCTCCCCACCCTACCCACCCGCAGGGCTTGTTTGCTGGGTTTTCCCGCCTCGTTTTCCCGCCTTCTCCCGCTGTCCAGGCGGGCAGGACTGCCCTGCCCCCTCCACCCTGCCTGCTCCGCTCTGGCCAGTCTTGGCGGGCACACAGTGACCCATGCTGGGCACCTACAAAGTGCCTGGACACAGTGTTCGGAGCTGGGGGGGCGGCAACAATGGACAAGGCCAACCCTGTTGGTGGTCTCCAGAAGGGTAATTTCTTCTCTGGAGAGACAGGCAAAAAATGAATAAGTAAAGCAAATCATTTCAGATACCACTGCGTGCAATGAAGACAGGACAGTAGCTGGAGAGGCATGTGGGGGTGCGCAGAGAGGACATTCTGGTTGAGGTGGGCCTCTCTGAACGGATGACATTTGAGCTGAGATCTGAGATAGAAACCAAGGACAGATGGGTCGAGGAGGGACGGGCAAGCTCAGAGGCCGGAAAAGGCTTAGAAATGTAGGGGGAGCAGCCAGGAGGCCAGTGTAGCTGGGCAGAGAGGGGACGAGGTCAGAGAGGTGTCATCTAAGGCCTCAAGGGGGCCTTTGGTCTTTATCTCTTGAGAGCAGTGAGCAGCACGGGAAGGCTGTAAGCAGAAGAGTGATGACCTCCAACTTCTGTGTGTACAGCTTTCTCTGGACCCGAGCAGAGTCCCTTCTAGGCACTGGTCCTTCTGCTGTTCTTTCCCCAAGTGGTAGGCAGAAGAATGTCCCCCCTCTCCCAAAGCTAGTCATATCCTAATCCCTGAGCCTGTGAATATGGTAGTTTCCGTGGCAAAAGGGACTTTGCAGATGAGATCAAATTAAAGATCTTCAGGTGGGGGAGAGTATCCTAGATGATCCAGGCTGGTCCAAAATCATCACAAGCGTCCTAACAAGTGAAAGAGGCAAAAGGGCCAAGTCAGAGAAGGAGAAGTGACAAGGGAAGTAGAGGTTGGAATGATGAGACCCAACAGACAAGGAATGTGGGAAACCTATAGAGGCCAGAAAAGGTGAGGGACAGATTCTCTCCTAGAACCCTAGAACACCTTGATTTTAGCTGCTTAAGACCCATTTTGGACTTCTGACCTCCAGAACTGTAGGAGAATAAATTTGTGTTTTTTAAGCCACTAAAATTGTGGGGATTTGTTATAGAAGTCATAGGGAACAGATAGAGTCCAAAATACAAAGTCCAGAATTTGCTGTTAACTTTCTCCAACTTCAGGACTGCGTCTGTGCTACTGAGTGTCTTTCTGGACCCACAGTCATCAGCCGAGTATAGACCACAATCTCAGGGACAGGTATCAGGCAGGCCTCCCTGAGTCTGGGAGGCAGATGAGATCTTTCACATTGAGAATCGGCCACGGGAACCTGGCCTGTTCCTGGTGAGAGCATATCATTTGTTTGCATATACTATTGCGAAAACCCAACAGGACCAAAAGAGGGAATACGTTCTTCAGGTGTATTTGGAGCAGGGCTCAGCCCAGGCCCCTTGGATATCTCAAGTCAAGTAACTCAAAAAGAGGTCTGGTTTTCCCTGCAGAAAGAAATGAGGGCCCCATTTCTCCAGTCATTTTGAGAAAGTTGGAGAGGTTGCCTAGGTTCGTTAACAAACATGAGTGAAAGACTATGCCAGGCCTCTCCAGAAGAAGCTTACAAACCACTCAGGGAGACAAGATGGCAATGTCTACAAAAGACATCACATGAAATAATAAAGCGAGATACAACAAAGACAATGAAGGAGGCCTGCTAGAGTCTGGAGAATGGACACTTCCTGACACCTCTTCTGCTCCAGTGGCCCTCCTGCTTAGGCATCAGCCCATGGGCGAGTTAGGCACCAGGAAACCCATCAGAGGGCGAAAGGCCTCAGTTTCCTTTTTGCAAAATGATACATTCTTGAAGGTCGTTAAGTCACTCAACAAACCTATAGACACCCCTCTTGTCTGAACCAGGCCCGGAGTAAAGCAGACGTTGGTGGGCACAAAGCTTACAGAGACTAAGTCCCACCCTGCAAGGACTTCCCATTCAATGGGGGAGACACAGGTGTAAAGAGAAATGTCAGACGTGTAAGGAGATGGTGTTCGTGTTTAGATGGAGGACACAGTGCTCTAAGCATTCAGTCAGGACACACCAGATTTCATGTCCTGGCCATATCTATAATTTTTTTCTAACGGACTGGTTGGTATAGAGAGAGAGCCATTAAAATGACAATGACTGTGTATGAGCTTAACCAGTGTATGAACCCTGAGAAGCACACATACCACATTTGGGGGCCATCTGTTAGAGCAGAAAAGACCTTGGGGCTCATTCCTCATTCCTCCCCATCTCTAAGTAGAGCTCGTAAGGAGCTCTTCCCACCCAGGCCTCTAACCTCCCGACAGGTGTTCCCTATGGGGCAGGAACGCTAGGGCCTTGCGGTTGGTTTGGCTTATTTATCTGTTATTTCCTAGGAAAAAGGGGTCAGGCTATCATTTCATACACCAGTGAGGACTTTGGAATTCCCAAGCTGTCCCACCCCTGCACAACAGCCTCATCTCCCATCCCGGCCACTAGGGACCCCCTTCCCAGAACGCTGGCTGGATGATGTCACAGACAGGTGACCTCACTGCGGCAAAGGAACCGGAAATCTCAGTGGCATGGGGGGGCAGGGAGAATATTTCTCTACCACCCCAACCCCCCATGTCTGTGGTGAAGTCGATCGAATTAGTGTTGCCCAAGGATGCAGTCTACCTAGCTGGCTCCAGCATAAAAGGGCAGGTGGTTCTAATCCTGAACAGCACCCTGGTGGACCCTATTGTGAAGGTGGAGCTCGTGGGAAGGGGTTATGTGGAGTGGAATGAAGAAATCGGGGCATCCCGTGATTATAGTAGAGATGTTATTTGCAACAACAAGGCCGACTATGTGCACAAGATGAAGACATTCCCAGTAGAGGGTAAGGAAAAAGCCAGCAGCCAACTCCAGCCATAATAGGAACCTGGGTCCGGAAGGTAAACACATCTGCTAGTGGATCAGCAAACCCCCAGGGATACCAGAAATGGGCAGAGGCCTGGTTGCTCCCCAGGAGGGAAGCTATGTATAACAATGACCATCAGATACACATTAACACGAAAATAATAAGACACGAGGAGCTGATCAGAACCCAGATATTCGAAATGAACTTTCAAAGTTGTTTCCCTGGGGGGGGGGGGGAATGCTATCCTTAGCCCAATGACCACTTGGGAAGGCCAATTAAAAAAAAATCTGTCTTGTTATTTGACAGATAAATCTCTCTCTGGCAGTGAAATGCCAAGGAGACAAAAGAAGGAGTCCTATGGTCCCAGGGAAAGAGAGAGGAGGTTATTCTAGGGAGAGAATAACCAGGCCCCAACTCCAGCAGGTTCAGATCCACGGTCTGGACAGACGTCAGGGAGGCTGAGCTGCCTGGGAGCCGCATGTCCTTTCCAAAATGTGTTCATGGGAGTGTTCCCAGGTATGCCACAACTCTCGGCCAACGCCTGGCTGAACAAAGTTTAATTTTAGACTTTTAAAATTTTTAGATTGGGAGGTCATGGAGAGGTGTCTTCGAAGAGGGAACTGAGCTCAGATCTGAGTGACGGAAAGGACACCAGCCATGCAGATATCTAGGGGAGGAATGGCAACATACCATCCCTTACTGCTCAGCAGTCCTGTTGCCTCTCTGTGTCCCATTAACCCATCTGGAAAATGGGAACCAGAAAAAGGGATCACTCATAAGATCGCTTTGAGGACTTAGTGACTGAATGGTATATAAAGGGCTTAGAATAGTGTGGGGCATACAGTAAGTGCTCTGTGTTTTTTCAACCCAAACACTTCCCATCCTAACACCCCCAGCATCAGGTACCACCCTTTCCCATTGCCAAGCATTTCCCCTCAAAAGCATAAGCCCAAGCCTCTGACAGATTCATTCATTTATTTCACAAACATTTATTGAGCACCTTCTGCACATGGCACTGGGCCACGGGCTGGGGGTGGGGCAATGGATAAAACAAACAAGGTCCCTGGAGTCACTGGGATTGCCATCCAGTGGGCAAGACACAATAATGAGAGGTTTTTGGACGAATGAAAGAAACAAATAAAATGGGGGAGGTTGCAGAAATGGGGGCCGTGTGAGTTTCTCCCGGGTCCTCAGTTGCCACTCAACCAATGTTAAGCACCTACTGTATGCTGCGCACTGAAGGCCAAGCTCTGTGAGGGCAGGGAGCTGTGCTGGCCCTGTTCACTGCTGAAAATAATGCCTAAAACAGCCTCTGGCCCACAGAAAGAGGCTCAAGAGGGGTTTGTTAAACCAATGTGCTGGACCTCCAGTTTCTCAGACCCAGAGTAGGGGTGAGCACCCCAGCCACCTCACCCACCCAGGCATCTCCCTCCAGCCCAGCTGAGGCCTAGGCCTAATATTTGTGGATCATGCAGATCCCTAAAAGCACAGAACTCAGCCTAGCTCAGGGACAGGTGGGCCAGGCCCAGAACAAAGCTCCTGCCAAAACAACAAATAAAGAAGGGGGGGGGGGTTAAAAAGGAAAAAGATTCTAGAACCTTCTGATGGCCTCGGTGTGTTTTGCTTTCAGATAATTGGTTAAGTGCAGGCAGCCACACCTTTGACTTCCATTTCAGCTTACCTCCCAGGCTTCCTTCTACCTTCGCCAGCAAAATTGGCCACGTCTTCTACTTCGTGCAAGCCTCCTGCATGGGCCGGGAGCATATTCTGGCGAAGAAGAGAATGTACTTGTTGGTTCAAGGGACTTCGGATTTCCACAAAGAAAACCCATTGCAGGTAGTGATGGGGGAGGGGCTGCGGTGGGGCTTGTCCTGCAAGCTCACCAGAGGCAGGTGGGAGGGCAGGGAACAGAGCCGGCCCCTACCAGGAAGAAGGAAAGGTGCTGATGGCTCCCCCGGGGGGTCCAGAGAGTTCCCAAAAGGTGAATCTGAAACCAGGGTAGGAACAAAGCCAGCGGGAGCCCCTCAACCAGGATAATCCTGCCGTCTGGAACATCTACAGTTGACAGGACTGGGGGGGCTGTTGGCCATCGAGGTGGTGGGGGCCAGGGGTGCTGCTCAATACCCCACAGTTCCCAGGACACCCCCCCCAGAGAATGACTGGGCCCCAATGTCCTTGACCCTATAGTAAGTCAAGGCTGTTCAGAGGCCTCCCCTGTGACCTGGGGGTGGGAGGCCTGGACGCCCGGTGACACTCCAGGGTCTTTGAGCCCTTAGACAACAGAGATGGTGCCCCCACCAAAAGAAGCAAGGAAAAGGGGTGGCTTGTGGTCTGGCTGAGCAGAGGAGGAGGTTTTCTGGATGGTTCCTGGAGGCCCAGGTGCAGAGGTAGAAGTCGAGGTGGCTGGAGTGACGTTGGCCCCAAGTCACTCCCCTGGGGACTCTGTTATTAGAGCATGGTGGCTGAGACGGAGGTGGGGGTTGGATTTTAGTTTTCAAGATCCAGGTAAAAATCCCAGAGCCCCCACCTTCCTGTTGTGCGACCCTCTGCAAATGACGTTGCCTCTCTGTGCCTCTATCTCCTCATCTGTGAAATGGACAGAGAGATAGTGCCTAGCTTGCCGAACTTCCCACAGTGCCTGGCACGGGTTGGGGGATGGGCCCCAAAAATCTTGCTGCTTCCACCACCAGTGTCACAGGGATCGTCTCCAGCCCAGCCAACCTCCTGGGATGGTCCTGGAGGGTCCCAGGAAGGGCAGATGCTTGGAGGGGTGGAACAGCCCTGGGATGACCAGACCCGAGCTCAAGGCCCGCTTGACCACCTGCTCCCTGTGTTACCCTGAGCGGACTGTGGCCCTTCTCTGGCCTTCCCTTCAGAGCTAATCTAGAGTGCAGGGGGCACGAGGCAGAAGCTGGGGTGAAATGTTGGGGTTGGGTGAGACCCAGCCTGAGATTTCGTTGACAGATACTTCATTAGCTAGATGGCCTTGGGCAATTCACAACACCTCCCAGAGCCTTGACTGTCCCGATCTGTACAATGAGAAGAATAATACCTCCCTTGATGGGTGCCCATGAAGACCGCGAAGTGCTCAGCGAGGTGTCTGCGCACCCAGGAGGTGCCCCCGTAAGTGGGAAGCTCTAAAAATCAAGGTCGTAGCAGCAACAGGAGTTATTACAGATAAGTTTTGAGGATATGAAAATAGCGTGTTTTTTCAACTACTCAGTACTGCCTTAACCAGACTGGGCAAGGGAGGCCCTTTGGAGGAGGTGACATTTTAGCAGAGAACTGAAAGAGCAGAGGCGGGGAAACCATGGGGATATCTGGGGTGGAGGGTTCCAGATGGAGGGAACAGCCCATGCAAAGGTCCTGGGGCAAGACTGTGCCTGGCGTGTTGGATGAACAGTGAGGGGGCCACATGGCTGCAACAGAGTGAAGGAGGAAGCAAGAGGGAAGAAGGTAAGGGCAGGGAGGTAATAAGAGGCCTCAGGAAGACTTGGACTTTAACCTGATGAAGGTAAGAGCCCTGGTGGGCAAGGGGTCATCATTGGATTCCCTCTGGCTGCTTTGGGGAGGGTAGATAGTGGGGGGCAGGGGGAGGGCAGGAGCTGGGGGACCAGGACAGAGGTTATCACTCTGGTGCAGTGAGCCATGATGGGGCTCAACCAGGTAGAGGCAGAGTCTTTTTTTTTTTTTTAAAGATTTTTATTTATTTATTGAGAGAGAGAGAATGATAGAGAGCATGAGCAGGGAAGAGGGTCAGAGGGAGAAGCAGACCCCCCTGCTGAGCAGGGAGCCCGATGCGGGCCTCGATCCCGGGACTTCAGGATCATGACCTGAGCTGAAGGCAGTCGCTCAACCAACTGAGCCACCCAGGCACCCCGAGGCAGTGTCCTTTAAGATTTATAAAAATTATTTGAGAGAGAGAGAGAGCGCATGCAAGCAGAAGGAAGAGCAGAGAGGGAGAGAGAATCTGAAGGAGACTCCATGCTGAGCTCAGAACCTGACATAGGGCTTAATCCCACAAACACCAGATCATGACCTGAGCTGAAACCAAGAGTTAGACACTTAATCAACTGAGCCACCCAGGCACCCCTGGGTAGAGGCAGAGTCTTGACCTCCAACAGTCTGTCCTCGGAGCAGCCAGAGACAGTCAGGTGGTGACCTTCCTCTGCGCCCACAGCCCTCCCGGTCTCCCATTTCATTCAGGGTAAAGGCCAAAGTACCCCCCGTCCAGAGAGCCCTGCATGACCTGCCCCCTCTCCCCTTCGCTTTCTCTGCTCCCGCCAAACAGGCCTCCTCGCTGTTCCCTCCAATATACCAGGCCTGGTCCTGCCCCAGGGCCTTTGCATAGGCTGTTGCCTTCCACCTGGAACACTATAATATGACCTTCCTATCCTTCCCCCTCCTCCTTCAGATCTTTGTTCAGAAGCCATGTAGGCACTCACGTGGCTAAGTAAACTCTCACAACCCCAACAGAGGGCAATTTAGCTGTATCTATTCAAATTAAAATGAACATGCACTTTGCCCCAACCATTTCCCTTCTAGAAATTTCTCCTACTGATATTCTTTCACTTGTGACGTCCCACAGCAGTGTTTTCGCGGCAAGAAATTGGAATCAGCCTAAATGTTCATTGCTAAGGGAATTAAAGTAGCAAAGGAATATTCAAAGGAATGCGCTATAGGTAAGTTAGAGAGAAACAGAGGCAGAACAAGGCAGCTCTTAGCATCAGGACCTCTACTAAGTCACTGGGTTCAGTGAGCACAGCAAAGTTCAGAACAAGCGAGAAACGTACTTCCTTGCAGGTGTAACAAACGTGTCCGGAAGGAGATCACAGAAACTAGCAACAGACATGCCCCCCTGGGAGGGGAGCCGGGGAGCTAGGAGGAGCAAACATGTTCCCCTTCCAATTGTTTTCAACAGCTTTATTGAGCTATAATTCACGTATCTTATAATCTACCCATTGAAAGTGTACAACTGAATGACTTCCCGTGTGTTCACAGAGTTGTGTGGCCATCACCAACTGTCGATTTTAGAATACTGTCATCACACCAAAAGGAAATCTTGGATCCCTTAGCTCTCACCCCTCGAATTCCCCACACTCCCTCCCCCAGGCCGTGGTGACCACGAATCCCCTTCCTCTCTCTATGGATTTGCCTGTTCTGGACGTTTCATGGAAACGGAATTGCACGATATGGACGCTTTTTGCGTCTGGCTGATTCCACTCACCTTTGTAGCATAGGTCGGTGTCTCATCCCTTTTTACGGCTGAATGACATTCCATTGCGCAGCTGGACCCCATTTCGTGTATCCATTCGTGCATTGATGGATACTTGGGTTGTTTCCACTTCTTGGCTACTGTGAATCACGCCTCTGCAAATTCCCTTACATGTTTGCATGGATGTATCTTCTTGTTTCTCTTGGCTAGATACCTGGAGTGCAATTGCTGGGTCAGATGAACACTCCCTTCAACATTTGAGGAACCCCCAGCCTGTTTTCCACAGTGGTTGGACTGTTTTTACTTTTCCTCCAGCACTGCACATGGGCTCCAATTTCCCCACCTCTTCTCCACTCTTTGTACCTTTAGAATCTTGAAAGACAGAACTGTGTTGTCTCTTCCGACAGTCGGTACTATTTGGGAAAGGAGCTTGTCCCAGAGACATTTCCTAAACATTGGCTCCAAGGGAACCCCCACCGTACCTCTCCTTAGTTCACACCCCTGGTTTGCCTCCAGCCACAACCTCATCACTGTCCGTATCAGAAATGACCTGTTTCATTTTCAGTGAGCCGACTGTGTGTCCGTCTCCCCTCCCCTCCCCGCCCCTTCGCCAGAGCAGGGACCAGGCTGGTCTTAATTGCTATGGGTTTTCCTTGGACTTGTCACCAAGAGGACAACAATAAATACTGTTTGGGTGAATCCCCCCAAAGCTTCACACATGCCAAAGGAATGCGGGGCTCCCAAACACTCCCAGATCCAGGAAATCCAGTGTTGGGTGTGTATCCCCGACATTATTGGGAATCAGGGCGCTTTGGCCACCCTGCCTGACCTCGCGAGGGAGTCTCCACTGGGCCACTGTTGGAATTGCTGGGCCCCTGTCTCAGGTGCAGGCCAGGACTACCGGCTTGGCCTTGAGTTAGGGCAGCAAGTTCCTCAATGCCCGCAGGGTCCTAACGCATGCGAGGAATTTTCGAATAAGACTGGAGGGATTTAGAATAAAACTGCCTGCAATTAGCCTCCTGGAGGAGAGGGAGGGAGGGGACCGCTGAGGAGGCAAGGGGGCTAGAGGCAAAAGGTAGAGGTGAGGTCACCTGGTGTCAGGGGTCAGCCCCAGGTCTCCCAAGAGGAAAGGCATCCAATCCGGAGCAGTGTTTTTCAAACCTCAGGTCACGACCAGATCATGGGTTGCAAAATCAGTTTAGCGGGGTGCAAGTATATTTGTATAAAATGAAAGAATACGCAAGACCAAACTAGAAAATATCAGAAAAAAAAGTTAATTTTGTGGGTTGCAAACATTGTGTGTGTTTTTTTTTCAATAGAATAAGAAAACAGAACAGAGAATAAAATAAGTAGAACAGGAAGTGAAGAAAATATGGTTGGTGGCTTGCAATCGACTTTTTTTTTTAAGATTTTATTTATTCATTTGACAGAGAGGGAGACAGCGAGAGAGGGAACACAAGCAGGGGGAGTGGGAGAGGGAGAAGCAGGCTTCCCGCCGAGCAGGGACCCGATATGGCTCCCAGGACTCTGGGATCATGACCTGAGCCGAAGGCAGACGCCTAATGACTGAGCTACCCAGGTGCCCCTTGCAATCAACTTTTTAAAAAAAAAAAAAAAAGAAAGAATAGAACAAAATATAAATACGGTGGGTTGCAACAGCTTTGTTTTTATAACATCAATGTGTTGGACAGGATATAATAGTTGTGAATAAGTCGAATATAGAATTTATCAGAACAAAATTAATTTGGTGGGTTACAACCAGCTAATGTTTACAAAATGTTGGTTTTATATAAAGCAAAATAATAGAAAAAGAAAGACTAAACATAACAGGAAAACAAATCCAGAGGGTTGCAATGAATATATTGTTTTAGGATTTTATTTATTTATTTATTTGATAGAGAGCACAAATAGGGGGAGCAAATCAGCAGCTGATTAGTTGATAGAATGGCTGCATTTTGAGGCACTGAGAGGCAGAAGGAGAAGCAGGCTCCCCGCTGAGCAGGGAGCCCGATGTGGGGCTTGATTCCAGGACTCCCGGATCATGACCTGAGCCCAAGACAGATACTCAACCGACTGAGCCACCCAGGCACCCCACAATGAACATTTTTAAATGCATACAATAAATGGAATAAAGCAGAATGTACCAGCAGGCATAAGTAGTAGTTCATGAAACACATTTCTTTCATAGATCTCGATGCAGATGAAAATACAGATTTGTGTTCTTTGCCACGATACTAAAATCTATGTTTTAACCATGAGCTGTGATTAAAAAAAAAAAAAAAGGGATAGTATATGACACATAACTGTGTGTGGCCTGCAAAGCCTAAAATATTTATCATCAGTTCCTTCCAGAAAAAGTTCACCAACTCATGGCCGAGAGCAATCCCATGATGGGTCTCAACCAGATAGAGGCAGAATTTTCTGCCCTCCCGCTTGTGCTCACTCTCTCTCAAATAAATACATAAATCTTTTTTAAAAATCCAGATATAATAAACCCCCAATTCGGGACAAAGGGAGCCAAGGAGTATAAGGGGATGGCATTAGGGAGGGGATCCGTGGGGCCTTCAACCAGATCTCTCATGTTTTTACTTTAAATTGTGGCAAAATATACATAACATAAAATTTACCATCTTAACCATTAGTGTTGAGTACATTCACATGGTTGTGCAACTCTGCAATCTTATTTTTTTTTAAAGATTTATTTATTTATTTGAGAGAGCGAGAATGAGAGAGAGTACATGAGAGGGGGGAGGGTCAGAGGGAGAAGCAGGCTCCTCGCCGAGCAGGGAGCCCGATGCGGGACTCGATCCCGGGACTCCAGGATCATGACCTGAGCCGAAGGCAGTTGCCTAACCAACTGAGCCACCCAGGCGCCCCTGCAATCTTATTTTGTAAATGAGCAGAGATCTGAAACAAATCAGGAGAATTTGTAAATGCTGATGAAGCGGGTCTTAGGAATATGGCAGGGCTGTGCCAAGAAATGGTTAATAACCAGCTCTGGTGTGGGGCAGCCGTGATGTTTCCCAATTTCCCTGGTGAAAATAACACCCATCAGGGCCAATTTCAAGTGAACAACTTGATGTCACTAATGGGAAGTGGGAGGGGAGTTTGAGCAGTATTTTTCACACTATTTTCTCTCTCTCTCTCTCTCTCTCTCTCTCTCTCTCTCGGTATGCTGAAAGAACACACACACACACACACACACACACACACACACGCTCGTAAAAGTATCAAGTTTCTCTGCAAGGAGACACCGGAAGCCAGCAAAAGTGGAGAGTGATCATTCTAAGCCCCCCTGCCCCCGCCCACATCACATCAAATCCTTTAACATATTATCCACAAATAAAAAGTAAAATGTCACCGAAGCCACTCATTAAATATAACGTATGTGTGACTTTATTTGCAAATCAGCAGCTGACTCGTTGATAGAATGGCTGCATTTTGCGGCATTTATTTAAACACACTACATACTTTCAACTCTATGGTTTTCCTTTCATGATTCAGAGCCCATAATATTTTCTCCTAAAGTCTGAACTGCCTGGGTAAGCCCCAAGTCTTGGGCTTAGACTGTGAGACGTTTCCTGTCTTCTAGAAAACCAAGGCCCAGAGAAGTCAAGGCACTTGCTCAAGGTCACACAGCAAGTGAGCATGGGAAGTGAGGGTCAAGCCAGGGTCTTGTGGATTTCTTAGGCTTATGATGAGGAAATTGGTACTCAGAAAGGCGAAGGGTATTGATTAAGGCAAGCCGGGAGATCATGCCAGGCTTTTGGCTGCCAAATCCCCAAGGCTCCAGATCCTATTTCAGTGCCTCTTACTTAGGAGAGTCCCAAAAGCTCAAGGTTTGCAGGAGCTTTGATGGAGGAATGTCAGGCAGGCGAGCAGATCTTGTGGCCACCATCCCTCACAGTTGTCCATCCCCCCTTCTAGAACCCTCTGTTGGTGGAGGCTGAGAAGAAGGTCTCCTACAACTGCTGCAGCCAGGGCACCATCTGCCTCCAAATCCAGATGGAAAAGAACACTTTTACGCCAGGGGAGAGGGTCATTTTCACCACGGAGATCCACAACCAGACCAGCAAGTGCATCAAGACGGTCACCTTCGCCCTCTACATCCACGTGCAATATGAGGGCTTCACCCCCAGTGCGGAGCGGCGGTCTCGGGTGGACAGCAGTGAGCTGCTCCGGCAGGAGGCCAACACTCAGATCACGCCCTTCAACACCACCAAGATCGTCAGCACCCTCAACCTCCCGCAGGTGCTGTCCGTGAGCAGCGGCATGCGGGACGGCGAGATCATGAGTACCCACTACGAGCTGGTCAGCACAGTCCACCTGCCTTGGTCCCTGACCAGTGTGAAGGCCAAGGTTCCCATCATCATCACCAGTGCCCCTGTGGACCCAGACAGCTGCCCACGGCTGGAGGGGGCAGCATCTCCCGAGAGCCAGGAGTGCCAGAATTAAGTGCCCAAACTTCTAAATATTAAAAGCTTTATCAGACTCTATGGGCAGCCCTTTTTTTGTCTGGCACAGATGGGCTTCAGATGGGCCGGGGTGTGGATGGCACGTGTCTGAAACTTCCCACAATGCAGCCACTTAGGCATCAGTTTCTCCCGGCCCCAGATAGTTTACTGAAGGCCAGGAGAAGATGAAGGGAACTGACAAGGTCTTCCAGTAGCCCCCTCCCTGGTTAGGGCTCCAGACCCATTTCCGTGCTGGGGTCTTACAGTGCCTTGACCCAGGGTCCCCAACTGGGGCGATTCTGCCTTCCAGCTGCACTAGCAAAGTCTGGTGGTCCTGGTTTTCACGACCAAGGGGAACAGGGGCTCCTCCTGGCATTGGGTGAGCAGGGAGGGATGCTGCTCACTGTCCCGCGATGCCCAGGCTGGCCTCACCCCACAGAATGATCCGGCCCCAAAGGTCCATAGCTCCAAGAGGGAGAAAACGTGCATTCATTATCTGGGGGAAAAATTCAGTTTGATCCCTAGCTCACACTAAATACCAGAATAAATCCCCAATGGATCAAGTGGAGGAAACCAGGGTGACCCTGCAGTGTCTGTGAGTTCCCTCCTCTCTCCCTCCCACTCAGTGTGTGTATTTAAATATTTGCAGTATCCCAGGATATCCTCAGTCGGTCAGATGGTTATGGAATGTAGTCTCCTGGGGGTCCATAGAATCCCCTAACCCAGTGGGTTTCACCCAAAGGGATCCTGCCCCTCAGGGGACACTGGACAATGTCTGGGGACATTTGTGGTTGTCATGACTGAAAGTGCTCCTGGCATTGAGTGGGTGGGGGTCAGGAATGCTGCTCAACATCCCACAGTGAATAGGACAGCCCCCCACAATTAAGAATGATCTGTCCCCTTGGGGAGCCTGGGTGGCTCAGTGGGTTAAGCGTCTGCCTTTGGCTCAGGTCATGATCCCAGGGTCCTGGGATGGAGCCCTAAGTGGGGCTCCTTGCTCAGCCGGGAACCTGCTTCTCTCTCTCCCTCTGCAGCTCCCCCTGCTTGTGCTCTCGCCCTCGCTCTTTCTCAAATAAATAAATAAAATCTTAAAAGAAAAAGAATGATCTGGCCCCCACAGACTCTTAAATACAGAGAACACACAGATGGTCACCAAAGGGGAGGTGGGTCGGTGGATGGGTTAAATAGGTGATGGGGATTAAGTCATGTACTTGCTGTGATGAGCACCGGGGGGGGGGGGGGGAGGATGTATGGAAATGTTGAATCACTATATTGTACACCTGAAACTAATATTACACTGTATGTTAACTAAGTGAAATTTAAAATAAAAACTTTAAAAAAAGAGAATGATCTGGCCCCAAATGTCAGCACTGTTGAAGGGGAAAGATGCTGGGCTGGGGCAATCCACAGGGGCAGGTGGTTGCCAAGTGCCAGGGTTGGGTCTGCGGGGGCCTCTTACCCAAGTCAGGGCATGGCCCTCCTACATTCACAGCCTCTCAGGGCTACCTCACCTCACTCAGGGTAGAAGCCAAAGTTCTTCCAACACAGGGCTTGCACATCTGCCCATGTCTCATCCATGATCATCAGTCACCTGCACCTGACCTGTCTGCTACATTCTGTCCTCCCTGCAAATAAAAATCCAGGATGCCCCATTAAATTTGCATTTCAGATGGACAATACTATTTTAGCATATGGGATATACTGAGGCTTAAAAAATCATTTGTTGTTTATCTGATATTCCAAGTTAACTGGGTGTCCTGTATTTTACCTGGTGATCTGATTCCTCAAGCAACTAGAAGACTCTCAGCACAAATCAGGCCACCTCAGCCCATTGGGTCCCCATGGCACTCACCCTGGCCTACAAGGATCTGCATGGTCAGGAATGAAGGAATGACTTCCTGATGCCACACCATTCTTACTCTTCTCCCACTTCTCAGATTTTTGGCGTCTGCTTTCTTCAAAGCCACATCATCCATGCCCCTTCTTTCAGGAAGCCTTCCAGCCATACCAGGCAGCACCTCTCACCCTCCTCTACCAGGTCCTGAAACATGCATGACTTTCAAGGGTCATCTCTGCAGATGACAGATCTAAATAATAACAGAAATAACGAGGACAATAACACCACGGCAAGGACTAGCTCTAGTCACATCACACTTTCCTTCTTCCTCCCGGGCACATGGCTAGACTACATTTCCCAGCATCCCATGCAGCCAGGTGTGGCCATGTGATTGATCTGGCCCAGTGATGTTAAGTCACTTGAGGCCAGATCCATTAAAAACTTGCCACAGGAGTCTTGTTCTCTCTTTCCTTTTTTTGCCAGCTGCTTGGGGTGGAATGTTTGAAGGGGAGCTGCCCAGGAAACTTGATTGTTGCAAAGACAAGGAATAAAACTTTATTGAATAAACAACAGCTGCTGAAATTGACAATTGCTTCTTTCAGCCCATGGTCTACCCTAGGATTCCTCCAGCTCTGCACATTGACATTTGGGGTCAGATGTTTCTTTTATGGGGGACGATCCTGCACATTGTAGGATGTTGAACAGCATCTCCTGCTTTCACCCACTAGATGCCAGTAGCATCCCCCAAGTTGTGAGAACAGAAATTTCTCCAGACGCTGCCAAGAATCCCTTGGGCGGGCAGAATCACCCTCAGTTGAGAGCCACTAGTCTACTCTTACCATACAAGTAGCTACATTTATGGAGGCCTTTGGACATTTCAGGGACATGGACTCAATGCAGCCACACAAAACCTGTCATCTCGTCTTCTCCCCACCCCTACCCCACCTGTTCTGTCTTCAGCTCCCCATGTCTATGAAGACCCCGCCTCAGCCTTTTATTCTCCCAAGTCCTGTTTTACTTCCTAAGTAACTGCTTAACCTGTCCACTTCTCTCCATCTCCCCTGCCACCACCTGAATCCGGGCCACCATCAATGCTTACCTGGATGATCACGGCAGCGGCCTCCCAGGTGGCTCTGCTCTCACATTGGATCCGCCTTTAATATCCTTCTAGACTCTTACTCTTTCCATTATCACCATGCTGGTCCCACAGCTTGAGTGTCCACAGATGGATGAGCTGATAAACAAATGTGGTCCATCCACATAACGGAATATTACTCAGCCTTAGAAAGGAAGGAAATCCTGATACACACTACAACATAAATGAACCTCGAGAATGTTACGGTAACTGAGGTAGGCCAATCTCAAACGGAACATTCCTGTCCACTTCCACCTCTAGGAAGTCCCTCGAGGCGTCCCATCCACAGAGACAGAGAGTAGGTGGTGGGCACCAGGGCTGGGTCAGGGGATGGGGAGTCAGTGTTTCATGGGGACCGAGTCTCAGTTTTGCAAGATGAGAATGTTCTGGAGAGGGATGGTGGGGATGGCTGTGCAACCATGTGAATGCACTTAACGCCACTGAGCTGTGCACTTAAAAATGGCTAAGATAAATTAAGGTAAGCTTATGTATGTGTATTCTACCACCATTAAAATGTTTTTAATCATAGCAATATCCAAGCCTTATATCGTGCTCACTGTGCCCCAGGCACCAAGCTAAGCTGTGGACGGCTTCATTTAATCCTCTCCATCCTCTGTGAGTTAGGACATGAATGCCCCATTTCACAGACGAGCCAACAGAGGCTCAGAGAAGTGCAGGAGGTGCCCAGGCTCGCAAAGCCAGGATGAGATCCCCTAACCACCCTCGGTAGTGCTTCTCTGAGCACCATGGAGACTCTTATTTTTACTGCTTCAGCTAAGGAGGGAGGGACCCATCTCAGGTTCACAGAGCTGAGGCAGGTGACATGGCCAGCCTGGGCCCCCAGTGCGTGGCCAAGCTGAGATGGGGACCCAGGGCGGTCTGAGCCTGTCTTTGGGGTTGTGGGTTTGAGTCTTCATTATATCCCCTCTTGGCACCGGGTCTCCTTCTTGCAAAGCTGACAGGGTGTTATGGAAGCAGCCAGGATTCATGTACCTGAGAAGGGCTGGGGGTCCAAAATACAGGCTCTCTGGACCTCAGTTTTCTCCTCTGTAAAACGGGTAAATAATTATTATACTTAAAATAATGTGATTAATAATAATAGCTCGTATTGTTATGAAATGTTAATTACTATTATTCACCTTGGCACAACTCTACACGTGGGGCTGGGTCACTCTATGTGGGGGTGTCCCAGGCACTGTGGGGATGGGGGGCTGAGTAGCTTCCCTGGTCCCACCTACTCCGTGACAGGAGTACCCCCGGTCGGAACAACCAAAAAGGTCTCCAGACACCCCAGTGGAGACAGAATCTCTGAGGGTTCTGGGAGCAGAACTGAACCCAGGTGGTAGCCCCTGTCCACATTATACGGTTGGAGGTCTATGTTGAGTTAGTGTATCTGATAGTAAATGCTAATGAGATTCCCAGCTCTGCTACTTACATGCTGTGTGACCTCGGGCAAGTCACTTGCGTCTCTGAGCCTCAGTATCCCCACCTGTAAAACTCAAATTCATCATTAGTCCCTCCTTCCCCAAGATGCTGGATTAAACAGTCTATAAATGCATAAGCACTTACTCCACAGGCACTGCTGTTACCGCACCTGGGGGCTTCTGGAAGATTCTGACTCACAGTGGCGGGCCCCTGCACCCTCCCCACTGGCTGCCTCCCCTCTGGGCCCCAGATTCAGGAGGCCACACAGGCGGGGCGTTGGGAACACTTCCTGTGCGGTGGCCTGTGGTGCCCACTGGGACAGGTGGGCCAACGGGAGAACACAGCTGGGACCACCCCACTTCCTGCCCTGGGGGGAGGCGCCTCTCACGTTCCCACACCCCTACCCCCAAAATAACACCTCCCCCCAGGAACCAAAGCCACCGCACCAGCTGCAGCCTCCAACTCAGGGGACACAGGACAGGCGGGGGCCCAGCAGCTGCCACCACGGCGCCTGCCCTGCTGGGAATGTCCTCCCCCCCCACTGCTGCCACCTCCGACATTCCAATCCCAAGGGGGTGACCTGGCCTCCCCCATGGGCCAGGACACTTGAGCCCTGAGCAGCCAGGGCCGGCTGGGGGGAGGGTGCTCCTTTGCCCCCGCTGGGGGGCAGGGGGCACCGTCTCGGCCAGAACCCCCAGACCCAAGGTGCCTTCAATCCTCACCTCAAGGGATCGTTCGAGGAGGAAGGGGCTGGTTGCCAGGACAACAGCCCCCCACCTATGCCTGTGAACAAAGGGGCAGCCAGGGGAGCCAAGAACGGCATGTTCTCTCCCCGCCAGCGTGACTGGTACATCCTGGCAGCTGACGCTTGGAGGGCCGTGCCCTGGCCACCCCAGACAAGGCCACCCAGTGTGGGAGCGGTCAGGGGGTGGCCGTGGCACGGAGGGATCTAGTTCCTGGTCATCTGCCCCCTAGGCCTCTGTCCTTCCGGTACATTCTGACGAGGAAGTTAGCCCGCTCTGCCTGCAGGACTTCACAGAAAGGCCACGGGGCCTCAGACGTCTGGCTCTGAGCTGGATGGGCCACCAGCACTGGGGGGACAAAGGCCTCGTGGAGCCCTTCTGGCTGCTGGGACCCCTGATCTGGCATTCTGGGGCGAGGGATGCCCAGGGGGACCTGCCTGGCCTGGGAGGGGCTGGCCCAGGGGCCAGACAGTGGGACTCGGAGCAGCTCCCCTCCCCCAAGCCCGTGCCTCCGTGCAGGGGACAGGGGGTAGCTGGCGCCACGAGGGCGGGGGTGGGGGGGCGGGGACAGGCCAGGGCCTGCATGTTAAAAGAACCCCGATTTCCCGCCGCCAGCCGGCCCAAGGAGACAAAACCTTGCCTTCTGGCCATCGGGCCACCGTTGGTCAGATTGTCCAGCCACTGGCCGGAGCTGCATCAGGTAAACAGACAGTTAAACAAAGATTTCTTAGCATAAGTATGTCCCTTACAATATTTGGGACATACTTATGCTAAAAACGGTTCATTGTGTATCTGGAATTCACATTTAACTGGGCATCCTGTAGTTTTATTTGGTAAATTTGCAACCCTAGCCTGCGGGCTCTCAAAGAGGCAAAACTAAGCCCATCAATGTCCTCCCACACTTGTTCCTCTGCTGGTCCTAGCCCTGGGGATGGCCCAGGTGTCCTCCACCTCCCTGGGTCCCTCACCAGAGGCCCTAGTCAGCCTCACCTTCTGAAGCGTGGCCTGTCCACTCCCTGCTGGAGTCTCTCCCAATCTACCCCCACCTCCTGCAGGCCTGGTCATGGGCCATCAGCTCCCCCCTGCCCTGCCCTCACCCCTGCCTTTCTCTGCATCTTGAAGACTCCACCCCCCTTCCCCAGAGACCTAAACAAGGCCTCCCTGCTTGGAATCCAGCAGTTGCTCCCCACTGCTCCAACAATAAAGGCCCAAAGCCTTTGCTTGACATTTGAAGCCCCTTCCCCAGCAGGGCTCCAAGAACCTCTACTCCCAGTTCCCAGCCCCCTCTTCCAGAAGCTTCCTGATCTTTCAGGACCCTCGCTACAGACCATCGCCCCCACCTGAGTCAGATGCCCCCCTCCTCTGCCCACAGCCCTTCAGGCTACCCACCTCCCTTGGGGTACAAGCCCAAGTCCTCTCCTAGCCCACCTGCCTTGTCCCCTCCCTCTCTCCCCTTGGATCACTCTGCTCTGGCCGCTAGGGCCTTCACTGTTCTTCAAACACACCAGGCCCAGTGCTGCCCCAGGGCCTTTGCACAGGCTATCCCTGTTGCCTGGAGCACACCTCCTCCAGAGAGCCTTTTTCTCTGTTTCACTGCTGTATTCAGCAGATCACACCAGAGGTGTTTAATAAATACTTCCTGAATGAATAATTCATCATGGTTCTTGGAATGTCCTCCTACACCCCCCTTCTTCCATCTTTCTATGACTTCCACCTTTACTTTAAGACTTACCTGAGGCAAGTGGGCTCATTTTCTTCTTCCTGATTTCCTTTATCCATAGGGCAGCCCAAGACATCTTTTCAATGCTCCAAACTGCCCCTGTTGACCGTGCTTCAGAACCTTCTGTGGCTCCCTAATGTCCTCAGGGCTCTTGACAGCCTGGCCCTTGCCAAACTGTCGATCTCGTTTCTCTTCCCTGACACCCTGCCCTCGCCACATTCTACCTTCTAGCCTCACTGTGCACGAGCGCACTCTGTTTCCCCCTGCTCGGAATACCTCTTCAGTACCTTCACCCGCCTGACGCTGATTCCTCTTTCAGGCCTCAGCTTAGACATTATTTCCTCCTGGAGGCTTCCCAGCACCACCCACAACCTGGGGCCAGCTCTCCTCTGGGCACCCCCGTGTACTTGCAGCCCCCATCACAGTCCCGATCACCTATATTTTATGCACTTGGTCACCAGAGCCAACTCATGTGTCAGACACAGGAGACCCAGGGCCCATGACACTTTTAAGGGCCGATGGAAATGGTTTGTTTTTAATTTATCTTAAAATCAGAAGAAAATATTGAATATAATACCAATGCAGTCGTAAAAGATCATTTGCAGTATTTTTTCATGGAGGGAGGGACCCACAATGGCAAAAGTGCCTTAGGGCTATAAAAGTCTTTTTTTTTTTTTTTTAAGATTTTACTTATTTATTTGAGAGAGAGCAAGTAAGTGAGAGAACACAAGCAGGGGAGGGGAGGGGCAGAGGGAGAAGCAGACTCCCCATTGAGCTGGGAGCCCAGCATGGGGCTCGATCCCAGGACCCTGGGATCATGACGTGAGCCTGAGCCCAAGGCAGCCGCTTAACTGACTGAGCCACCCAGGCACCCCAGGGCTGTGAAAGTCTTAAGGCAGTCCTGCTGGTCCCATGCATGTCTCCCCATTGGATTATGAGTGCCTTGAAGGTGGAGGTGGAGGCTGAATCCTCAGGGCTGCCCAGCATGGGTCTGGTAGACAGCAGGTGCTTAATAATTGTTTGTTGAATGACTGCATATCCAGTAAATCACTGGGTCCTCATGGCCAGGCCTGGCCTGGCTCACAATATTAGGAGATACTTGATAAATGGATGGATGGTTGGAAGGACGTAAGGGTCAGAGGGTAGATGGGGGGCGTGTGGACACCTGGGTCAGGAGACCAATCTGGGACAGCACGCCACCTTGTGGCACAATACTGGTCTGTCTCTCATTCCCCTAGGCTCAGTGGGAAAAAACTGGGGAATTTTCAGAGCCCTTCCACTGGAAAGTGTGGAATGGAGGAGGAGGAAAGAGAGGAGGAAGAGAAAAGGGAGGTGGGGAGGAGGAGGGATGGAGGGGGAAGGAGGAGAGAGGGAGAAGAGGCAGGGTGAGGAGGAGGAGAGTACATTGAGATCTCAAACTCAGGCTGTCTATTTCTGGCTGTGCGACCTGGGGCACGTTAATCACCTCTGTAATCCTCAGCTTCCTCATCCAGAAAATGGGGAGAATAAAAATGAGGCCTCTGAATAATGTAATCAAATAGCTCAGAAAACAATATGTTTCTTACATGCCACGCTGGGAATCCTGGACAGGTGTTGCCCTCAAGGAGCCCACCAAGGCTGGGAGGTGACAGTTTTCCAGGGGACACAGCTGGGGCAGAAAAAGGGATCTGAGTTTGGAGGTAGAGTTGTCAGAGTTAGCAAAAACAAAAACAAAAACAAAAAAATTAAAAGGACCCCCAGCTCAATTTGAATTTCAGGTCAGAAAGGAATAATTTTTGAATGTAAGTATATCCCAGATATCACATGGGATATACTTATAACCCCCAAGTGTATTCCCTGTTGATCTGAAATTCAAATTGAAGTGGGCATCCTCTATTTAGTCTGGCAGTCTTCACCTTGGGAGAGCCTGAGGAGGTAGGCAGGAAGACTTCCAGGAGGAGGCGGCAGTGGTGCTGGAAAGGAAGTGCTAAGGGCCGGTGGGGCAATGCCCTTTCTTTCCCCTCTCCCACCATGTGCACATGTGCAATGGCAAACGCCCTTGATTGCACTCACAGGGAACTGGAGGTGGGGGTTGAGTGCCATACTAGGAAAGATGGTGAGCATAGCTGTTCTTCTTTTGTTGAAAAGATGTGGGGCAAAATCACCAGGACTTTATTTTGCAAATCAGAATTGAATTACATCTTCTTTACCAGGAATATTTTGGCCACATCCCAGCACTGAAGGCCACTCAGAAGCTCAAGGCTACCAGACATTTCTTCCCAGTGACTTTGGAGCTGTGTGACCTTGGACAACTCTCTTAACCTCTCTGAGCTCTATACATCCAATAACTCACTCCACTCCAGCCACATCAACTTCCTGGCTGCATCTCCAACTTACCAAGCATGGTCTGCCTCTGGGCCTTTGAATGTGCTGTTTCCCCAGATCTCTAAGTGGCTCTCTCCTCTCCTCCCTCACTTTTGCTTTCATATGCCAATCTGGGAGGCCTCCCTTGACCGCCCCATTTTTTGTGGGTGTGCCACAAAAAAAATCACACCCCCGATTCTCCATCCTAGTCCTTTGCTTTTCTCAGTAACCTGACGCATTATGCGTTTCACTCCTTTCTCTTGTTTATTGTCTGTCTCTGCCCCTGACAGTGAGCACCACAAGGCTGGGATCTGTTTTACTCACTGCTGTGTTCCCAGCACAGCAGCTCAGTAAAAATTGCTGAATGAGTGAGTAGGAAAATGAATGCATGAGTAGGAAAAAAGGCCAGCAGCAAATGTGAAATCTTTTTTTAAAAAGATTTATTTATTTGACAGAGACACAGCGAGAGAGGGAACACAAGCAGGGGGAGTGGAGGAGGGAGAAGCAGGCTCCCCGCTGAGCAGGGAGCCCGATGCGGGGCTCGATCCCAGGACCCCAGGATCGTGACCTGAGCCGAAGGCAGACGCTTAACGACTGAGCCACCCAGACACCCCTGCAGATGTGAAATTTTTTAACTGTTACAGCTGATTGCTTTAATCCTTTTGGCGCCTCAGACTCACTTGAGAATCTGAGTAGCTGCATGTGGTTACTTAGATGTAAATATTCAGTTTCTTGATGTGCAAAAGCCCCTCGGTGCCAGTGGCCACCATACTAAATGGCGCAGAATTCTAGAACGTCCCCAGCATCTCAGGAAGCTCTGCTGCACGGTGCAATGTAGCCACTGTCCAAAAAATGCACTTAGTCACAGACACCAGCTTTTCTTCCATGTTCTTTCCAGAGGTTCCAGAGGCCCCGCCCTGCCCCACCCCACCCCACATAATTTAGCAGAAGTGGCACATTGGTGGCTCCTGAGCTGAATATGGCCCCGGTTGGGTTTTATTTGGCCCAACGGTTTTCTAAAAGGCAGGACACTTTCTTTACTCTGGAATCCCCATGGATATGGGAATCTCTGGGTGGGTCTTCCACAGAGCAACACTCTGCCCTGCCGCCAACACTTTGGAGGAGGCAGTTACTTCCTTTTGGCCGCTGGGGCCATCTGAGTTTGAGACTTTGTTTTATAGACCAAGAGGATAAAGGATGGGGGGAGGGGTAATCCAAGTGGTGCTGCTTCAGGAAGGGGTTGATCCAGGAGTCCTAGATCCAGGAGTTGATCCCCGCACTGCCCTAGGCCGACCGTCTCTGGGCCTCAATTTTCTCATCTGTAAAATGGGGATGATAAAAGAACAGTTTTGGGAGGATTAAATGGTGCCATGCGAGGCAGGGTGGGAGGAAAGCACTCCATATCTGTTCACCGCTGTGGTGAAGGCTGCTCATACTGCTGGGTCGAGCTTGGCTGCATAACCTTCCCGCCCAGGGTTGGGGCGCGGCTCCTGACGCGCTGGGGGCTCAGAAAACAATATGTTTCTTACATGCCACGATCTTACAGGCAACGATCTCTGAGTTCTCACCGCCCCTGCAGAAAAGGGGGACCGGTGGACCCCAGGACTCGGAGAGCACCTCCCTGGGCCGAGTTCATAGGATCCCTAGGTCGGGAGGGGGCGCCCTTGGCTGGCTCAGGCGTCTTACAGGGGTGCCCCGACGCACGCGCCGCCCGCAAAAGTCTGGCCCTTCCCGGACTTCACTTGCGGCTCCAACGTCCCGGACCGAGCGGGGGCGTGGCCCGGCGGCGGCCAGCCTCCCGATACGATTGGTCCTCCGGTCCGTCATTCCCGAGCGCCCGCCCCATGACTATAAAAGCCTCCCCAGGGCCGGCCCAAGACGGTTTCGGAGCTGGCCGTCGAGTTCTGCACGTCTCGCTGACCGCGGTGAGACGAGAGGGCCCGATTGAGGTGGGGGGCGGGGTCCGCCGAGTCCCGGGGCGTCCCAGGGCAGGAGGAAGCGAGGAGAACCTTCCTGGGGGCTCTTGTGGTCTCTGCGGCCTGGGGAAGGGTCTCCAGCTTGGGCTGAGCTTTCCTGTCTTCCCCCTCCGCCCCCTCAAAAAAACCCCTGGAGCAGAGTCAAACTTTCAAACTCTCTCCTTTTCCAATTCCTGAGACATTCGTTGGGGGGGGGGGCGTGAAAGAGCCCATAAGTGGCAATATCAAGAGGGGGGTAAATCCCCCCCCCGCTAAAAGTGTGCTTGCTTTGCAAACGCAGTTTGGAGGCGAGCCGCAGCCTATCCTGCACAGGAAATCGACCCTCCCTGGGTCCTCAGAGCGCCCAATCAGGGGGCTTTCTGCCTAGCAAGGACCCCCCCCACCCCCTCGGCAAATGGGTTTGCCGCCCGGGGCCTTAGCTCCTCCCCCGCCCGAGTTTCTGGTCCCCCAGCTGACTGCGGCGATTTCGCGGGGAGACCCCGCCCTTTCCTTTAGGCGGGTGTGGCCAGTGGATTGCTCAAGGCGGCTGGGAAGGTCTGCCCCTTATCTGAGTGCTGGGGACCTTTGTCAGAATCGTGCCGGAACTGCCAGGCCTGGGACCTCGGCCTCTGGGAACTTTGGAAGTTGTATCTTAGCGTGCCCTGGGCGCAGCTGGACGTCTACAGCCGGTTCCATATAGCTCTCGTTCTGGCCGCTACAGCTTGCAGACCCCAAGGACTTCAGTGGGGTCCTGACATCTGCAGTGGCAGCCCTTGGTTAAACCCGCTCTAGGAGGGCTTGATGGGCAAAGGGGATGGAGAATGGGCCTCCAAGATGCCCAGGTGAGCTCAGGCTCCAGGGAGGGTGAGGGGAATAACTGACTCCTGATGATCACCAGGGCCGGGCTGTGCCTCCTCCCTCCACTTCCCAGTTTGGGGACCTTAGTACCAAGCAGAAGCACATTCCTGGCTGGCTTCACCCTTGTGTGAAATGGTTCTGTTTATTGAACACCTACTATGTGCGAGGCACTGAGCTCAGCGCACCATGTCGCTCTGCCAATCTGTGGGGACTCTGAGCTGGGAATGGTTATCCCCATTTTACAGATGGGGCAAGCAAGGCTCAGAGAGAGGGTGCTGTTTTCCTAAGCTCCCACTGCTAGTGAGTTGCAAAGCTGGGATTAGAGCCGCTTTGGACTCTAGCACTTTGCTAGGCTCTGCTTGGGGGGCGGGGCCCCCTTCCTCTAGAAGGAAATGTTCAGAATCAAGGTCAGGGGTTCACAACAGGCTCACCCCAGAATGACCAGGGGAACCAGCCCTGAGGGCAGGTTCTACCTTTAACTCCTTTGTACAGGTGAGAGGACTGAGGCCAGGGAAGAGGTGGCTCTTTGCCCAACACGGTACGGCGTGGGCGGAGCTGGAGCTCTTGCAGTCTAGTCTGATGACAGTTTACCCACCTCCTCCCACCTGGCCAGGAAAACGGAGTGCACCTCTGGTGGCTCCCATTGTACCTTATGAACGTGGGCCTGAGCCTCACCTGGGAGCCTCCCTTGCCCTGCCCTCCCTCCTGAGTCTGACTTGATTGGTCTGCGGTAAGGCCCAGCATGGTCTCTCTGACGTGGTTTCTGGGGTGGTTTGGTTTTTTTTGTTTTTGTTTTTTTAAAGATTTTATTTATTTATTTGACAGAGAGAGACACAGCGAGAGAGGGAACACAAGCGGGGGAGTGGGAGAGGGAGAAGCAGGCTTCCTGCTGAGCAGGGAGCCCGATGCAGGGCTCGATCCCAGGACCCTGGGATCATGACCTGAGCCGAAGGCAGACGCTAACGACTGAGCCACCCAGGCGCCCTGGGGTGTTTTGTTTTTAATGCTTAACCTTTTTTTTTTTTTTTTTGAACTGGTAATATTATCTATTTGGCTCAAAAGTCAGAGGCCTGCCGCGTCTACCTGATCTTCCCTGAAAGGTGGTCACTGTTAACAGTTTCCTGTGTCTAAAGACCCTGTGCAAACGAAGCACAGATTTTCAGCCCGTGCACACTATTCGTCTCGGAGTAACCTGGTCCAGCCAGTGACGCGTAGGTCTCTACCCTGTGGCCACTGCCCTGGGCTGGGTCCTTGTTTTCTCTGGGTCCCTCCTGCTGGGGAACCAGGGTGTTTCCACGCTCTTCGTGTGGCCGACACAGGCACACACCTCCGCCCACGTGGAAATACAGGTGTGGGACCATCCCCTCAAGATTTCCGGGTCCCGGGGCGCCTGGGTGGCTCAGTCGTTAAGCGTCTGCCTTTGGCTCAGGTCATGATCCCAGGGTCCTGGGATCGAGCCCCATGTCGGGCTCCTGGCTCAGCGGGAAGCCTGCTTCTCCCTCTTCCACTCCCCCTGCTTGTGTTCCCTCTCTCGCTGTGTCTCTCTCCCTCAAATAAATAAATAAAATCTTTAAAAAAAAAAAAAAAAAAAAAAGATTCCCGGGTCCCAGGGCTGATGACTCTTGAAAGCAGCCACTGGCAAATGGCTGTCCGCAGAGGTGTCTGCAGGTGTCTCCCCGAAGTGTTGGCCAAGTGGAGCCCTTGGGGTTGGCCCTAGAGGTGTGGCCCTGATACCCGCTGCATCAGCAGCACCTGAGGGCTGGTTAGGGATGCAGACTCCCCGCCTCACCTGGTCCTGCTGAATCAGTTCCGGCCGCTGCATGGGCCCACAGGTGCTTGTGAATAATTGAGAGGCAGGGCTCTAAGAAACAGGGTGAGGGGTCGGACGACAGCTGTGAACGTGCGCTTCCTCCTGGAGGGAGGGACAGGGCACGCTGTACCCTGACTAGCCCGTCTGTCCACCACAGTGCCTGCTTCAAAGGAGCATGTCTACCAACGGGACAGAAGCCACCGCCAGCAGCCAGGCGACAGCAGAAGAACCGGTCCAGCAGGTGAGGGAGGGCTGGGACCTGTGGGGTGAGGCTTCCCACACTTTGGGGGGGGGGGGCAACCGATCTCTTTCTGCAGCTGATGGAGAGCCCTCACGCAGACCCCGGACAGGTGGGGGTGGGGGCAGAACTGGGAATCCCTGGAGGCTCTGGGGAGATCCGGGGTCCTCTCTGAAACCGCCTGCCTCCCCCCTCCCCCACCGCTATCCTGTCTGCAGGTGCTTGGAGGGTCATCCTAGGAAGTCAGCCCCTATTTCCTCTCTCCCTTCACAACTTCGCTGCAGTAACGACTATATACAGTTTATAAGCAACTCTATTAACAGATCATTTACATACGTTAAGATGCACCCTTGGGAAGGATGCTGCCCAGTGGTTTTTAGTCAACAACCAAGTTCTGCAGCCATCAGCGCCATACAGGGTTAGGACATGTTTCATCCCCCCCAGAGAGACCCCGCCCCATTAGTACTCCTTCCTCATTCCTCGTCCCCCCCCCCACCCCCCACCCCCAGCAACTGCTCATCGGCTGTCTGTCTTTGTGGATTTGCCTGGTCTGGACTTTTCAAACGGAGTCCTAACCACCTGAGACCCGTTTGTGTCTGGCTTCTCTCACTGAGCATCACGATTTTTGGGGGTTTATCCACTTTGTAGTGGGTGTCGGTGCTTCATTCCTTTCTTAAAATTACGGTAAAATAACATAACAAAAATAAGTACGATTTTCGGGGCACCTGGGTGGCTCAGTTGTTAAGCGTCTGCCTTCGGCTCAGGTCATGATCCCAGGGTCCTGGGATCGAGCCCCACATCGGGCTCCCTGCTCAGTGGGAAGCCTGCTTCCCCCTCTCCCACTCCCTCTTGCTGTGTCTCTTTCTGTTGAAAAGTAAAATCTTTAAAAAAATAGTATTTTTTTTTTTTTAACCAGTTCAGTGGCATTCAGTACATTCATGATGTATGAGCACCACCACCATCGAATTCCAGAAGCTTTTCATCACCCCAGATGGGAACCCCATCTCCATTACCATTTAGTCTCATTCCCTCCTCCCCCCAGTCCCTGGCACCCACTAATGTTCTTGCTCTATGAATTTACCTCTCCTGGACGTTTCATGTAAGTAGAAACATAAAATCATTTTTACGAAAGTAGAACCTTTCACATTAGGTCCCTCATAAATGAGATCCTACAGGATTTGTCTCTTTGGGCCTGGCTTCTGTTACTGAGCACACTGTCCTCAAGGTCCACCCACATCGAGGCAGGTGTCAGGATGTCCTTTGTAAGGCCGGCTAGTATTCCATTATCTGGATGGACCCCACTGTGTTCATCCGTTTATCCATCGACTGATATTCGGGCTGTTTCCACCATTTGGCCATTGTGAATAATGCTGCTTTGAACTTGAGTGTCCAAGGATCTCTTAGAGATTCTGTTTTCATCTCTTTTTTTTTTTTAAGTTTTTATTTATTTATTTGACAGAGCGAGCGAGAGAGCACAAGCAGGGGGAGCAGCAGAGGGAGAGGGAGAAGCAGGCTCCCCGCTGAGCAGGGAGCCCGATGCGGGACTCGATCCCAGGACCCTGAGAGCATCAGTTGAGCCACCCAGGCACCCTGTTTTCAATCCTTTTGTCTATATACGCAGAAGTGAAATTGGGGGCTCATAGGGTAATTTCTATTTGTAACTCTTTCTAATTCACCACATTGTTTCCCACAGTGGCTGTGCCTTCTCACGTTCCCTCCCACAAGGCCCAAGAGTTCCAACTTCTCCCCATCCTCACCATCATTTGTTAATTTGTTTCGTTTTGATAGTAGCCATCCTCAGGGGTGTTAGGTGGTATCTCGTTGTTGTGTTGGCATATTTCCCTACTGATCTGTGATGCTGAGCATCTTCCATGTACCTATTGACCATTTGGAGGCTGTAATTTTTTTTCTTTTTTAAGTAAACTCTGTGCCCAACGTGGGGTTCGAACTTAGGACCCCGAGATCAAGAGTCACATGCTCTACTGAGTGAGCCCATCTTGATGCCCTGAGGCTACGAATTTTTTTTTTTTTAAAGATTTTATTTATTTATTTGAGACAGAGAGAATGAGAGAGACAGAGAGCACATGAGAGGGGGGAGGGTCAGAGGGAGAAGCAGACTCCCCACTGAGCAGGGAGCCCGATGCGGGACTCGATCCCGGGACTCCAGGATCATGACCTGAGCTGAAGGCAGTCGCTTAACCAACTGAGCCACCCAGGCGCCCGAGGCTACGAATTTTTAAAAACATACTTTATACCACATTTTCTTTAATCCTCTCACCAAGCAGTGGACATCTGGGCTGTTTCCACTTCTTGGACATTCAGAATGAGGCTGCCATGAACATTCACTTTGCCTCCTGTGTGGACGTGTGTTTCTCTCCCGGGTTAAATTCCTAAAAGTGGAGTTGCTGGATTGCAGGGGAGACTTGGGATGAACTCCTGGAGAGGCCTCGGGGTAATCCCTGGAGGCAGATGGCCTGAGCCTGAAGCCCAGCTTTGCCACTGGCAGATCCACCTGACTTCAGGTGACTTACTCTCTCCATACCTCAGTTAACTCTTCCATAAAATGGATGAACACTCCCCACCTCCCGGGACTGGCGATTAAGTGAGTTCACACACAAGTTCTCCACACAGCCCCTGTGAGTTGAGTCTTCTTGCCGCCGCCTTCACACGAGTGATCTTTGTGACTCCTGCTGGACAGGAATGACTCCCCATGTGATGGGTGGGGAAACTGAGCCTCAGAAGGGCTGTCTCGATGACTATTCTGCTCTTATAGGGTAAATGAATGGGGGTGGCTGTGTAACAATAAAACTTCATTTACAAAACCAGCCAGCAATGGAATATTAACCACCTAAAGGAATAAAGCATTGACCCCTGCCACAACGTGGTTGGACCTTGAGGATGCGATCCTTAGTGAAATGAGCAGACTCAAAAGGACAAATACTGTATGAATCCACTCCCAGGAGGTCCCCAGAGGAGTCCCGTCCACAGAGACAGAGAGGAGAGCGTGGGAGCCGGGGCTGGGGTCGGGGGGTGGGGAGTCTCCTTTTGGGGAGATGGAAAGTTCTGGAGATGGATGATGGGGGTGGTTGCAGGACAGTGTGAGTGTGCTTCATGCCGCTGAGCTGTGCACTTGAAATGGTTAAGATGGTAAGTTTTATGTGTCTTTTTTTATAAAGATTTTATTTTTGAGAGAGAACAAGCATGAGCACGGGGAGAGGCAGAGAGAGAAGCAGACTCTCCACTGAGCAGGGAGCCCGATGTGGGACTTGATCCCAGGACCCTGGGATCATGATCTGAGCCAAAGGCAGACACCTAACAACTGAGCCACCCAGGCACCCAGTTTTATGTGTATTTTACCACAACTAAAAAAATTAAATACACGTGCTGCCCCAGGGACGGACCCTGAGCCTACGGTACTCAGGGAACCAGACACACACAGCCACACGGGGTGTGAGTCCACGTGGGTGACACGTCCAGAACAGACTCATCCACGGACAGGAAGGGGGCTCGTGGGGGCTGGAGGAGGGGAGAATGAGGAGTGACTTTTTTTTTTTTTTTGGAGTGATGGCTAAGTCCTAGAATTAGCCACGACTGTTGCACAACCTAACGAAAAAACTAAAAACCTTGGAATCGTGTGTTGTAAAATGGTGGCATTACTGATGTGTGAACTTCTCGATTCAGCTGTTAGGAAAAACCAGACAGGAATCAGAAAATCAGGTGTGGGCCCTGTGGGCCGTAGTTGTGGGGCCCAGTGGTAGACGTGAAGCTCCGTGAGAGTGGGGCTCTGGTCTGCCCGGCCCGCAGTGGGTGTCAAGTGCACGTGCAAACAGATGAGCGGCAGGGCTAAGGTGGAGGAGGTGCCATGGGCTTGTGCAACCACTTGGATGCAAGGCAAGCATGGGCTGAGCCGTTGCTTGGCTGGGAGTGAAATCGACATTGCAGGGCACCCGAGGCCCAGGACCAGCCCGCTGAGCTGCTTGTCCCCATAGCCGAGCGTGGTGGACCGCGTGGCCAGCATGCCCCTCATCAGCTCCACCTGCGACATGGTGTCGGCGGCCTACACCTCCACCAAGGAGAGCCACCCCCACGTCAAGACCGTCTGCGACGCGGCCGAGAAGGGCGTGAAGACTCTCACCGCGGCTGCTGTCAGTGGGGCCCAGCCCATCCTCTCCAAGCTGGAACCACAGAGTGAGTGAAGCCCCGGAGAGCCCGGGTCCTACCTCTTGGCTGTTCCGGGGGTGTGGGGAGGGGTTCTGCCCCACCCCCGGCCCTGTTTCCGCAAACCAGCACCGGCCGGCCTTCCAGGCCCTGAGGGGTGCGCACATGCTGGGACTGACGATTCCTGTCTTGCCCATGTAGTCGCATCGGCCAGCGAATACGCCCACAGGGGGCTGGACAAGCTGGAGGAGAACCTGCCCATCCTGCAGCAGCACACGGAGAAGGTAACTGAGCTGCGACATCAGGAGCCCCTGGGGGATGGGGGCTCAGTGGGGGTGGGGGCCTCCAGGGGGATGGAGTCTGTGGTCCCACCCCCGCTTCCATTAGAATAGACCCATATGACAGCTTCCTCCCTGACCCCTCTTCGGTCTGTCCCCACCCCCACCTTGAATCTGCTCCCCATTGAGCAGCTGGAGGAGTGATCGAAACACCAGCCAGATCTGTCCAAAATCCCCTGGTGTCTCTCACCTTGCCTGGGGCAGAAGCCAAGGCTGTCCTTACAGCCCGCGTGCCCCGATCTGGCCCCACAGTCCCCCAGCCCTCATTGCCCCCCTCCTCTGGCCTGCTCCAGCCCCGCCAGCCTCTGTGGTCCGTGTTGAGGAACATCAGTACCTGTGTGGACGGGACACGGGTAGAAACAGAGTGCCTGCCGTTGTGGGACTTTCATTCAGGGGAGGCCTGGGGAAGCAAATTCAGTGAACACGTCCATCCCAGTCCTACTCCAGGCCCTTTGCATGTGCACTTCCTTCTTCATGAACCAGACTTTCAGGTCTCTGTTCTAATCCTGCCTCTTCAGAGGCCTTCCCTTCCCTCTTAAAGAAGGTCCTTCTAGCTCAGCTCTGTCCAGAACTGTCTCCCATGTCCACACCATCCAGTATGGAAACCACCAGCTGTACGTGGCTACGGAGCCCTTAGAATGTGGCTGGTGTCACCGAGGAACTCCGTTTACCAATTTTAAGTTGAAGAGCTGCACGTGGCCCGTGGCCAGCATCACTCTGGCACACACCACAACGGCTTCCCTGAGCTGTGAGTCACATACCGCACAATGAGCTCATTTAAAGTCTACAACTCAATGGTTCAAGTATAGTCACGTTGTATAACCATCACCACCCATTTTAGAACATTTCATCACCCCAAAAGAAACCCCACATCCCTTAGCTGTTAATCTCCTTCCTGCCAAACACTCCTGGCTACCACTCATCCACTTCCCGTCCGTGGATGAGCCTGTTCTGGACGTGTCAGCCACGTGGACTCACACCCCGTGTGGCCTTCTGTGTCTGGCTCCCTCCCTGAGCATCATGGGCTCGGGGTCCGTCCCCGGGGCAGCGCGTGTGGGCGCCTGGCCCCCGTCCACAGCCGAGTGACACGCCCGTGTGTGGGGGACACACTCTGTGTATCCGTTCATCTGTTGATGGACATTTTGCTGGTTCCCACTTCTTGGCTGTTAAAATATTGCTGGACATCCGTGTACCAGTTCCATTAGTTCTTCTACAACATAAAATTTGTCATCTTTAATGACATCTCTAAGTGCACAGCTCTGCGGCGTGAAGCACACTCACACTGTCCTGAGACCACCCCCACCCTCTGTCTCCAGAACTTTCCATCTCCCCGCACGGAGACTCTGTCCCCATGAAGCACGGACTCCCCACCCCCTGCCCCAGCCCCGGCTCGCACCCTCTCTTCTCAGTCTGTGTGGATGGGACTCCTCTGGGGACCTCCTGGGAGTGGGATCCAGCGCGATGTGTCCTGTATCTGGCTCCTCTCACTGAGCACAGTGTCCTCGGGGTCCCTCCACGTGGTGGCAGGTGGCAGGGTCCCTTCCTTTCCGTGGCTGACCAATATTCCAGTGTGTGGACGGACAGTGTTTATTTATCTTTGCATCTGTAAGTGGATTGCTTCCACCTTCTGGGGCTTGTGAATCATGCTGCTCTGAATGTGGGTGTCCCAGTTATATGGGCTTGTAAGGTTCCACGCCATCTGAAGGGCTTTTTTTTTTTTTTTAATTTTTTATTTATTCGTTTGAGACACAGAGATAGAACATGAGCAGGGAGAGAGGGAGAGGGAGAAGCAGGCTCCCCGCCGAGCCAGGAGCCCGACGCGGGGCTCAATCCCAGGACCCTGGGATCATGATCCGAGCCGAAGGCAGACGCTTAACCATCTGAGCCACCCAGGTGCCCTGAAAGGCTTTTTAGCTGCGTGTTTGTCTTCCCAAGTGGGGTGAGGGCACAGACTGCTTGGTTGCTCTGTCTGGCGCCCATCAGCTAGCCTGGCGC
>NC_138369.1:2885177-2903708 GCF_054177405.1 Leptonychotes weddellii | reverse complement strand
GGCAGGCCCCCACCGCTCATGCAGGGCTCAGTGCAGCCGGGGAGGCGTGTCTCCCCAGCAAAGGCCATTAACAGGCTGGGCGTTAAAGGTGGAAACTGTCCAATTCACAGAAGGCTGGAGAAGCTTCCCCACGGAGCCACCTCCTTAGGGCCGGGCACTTGCGTTCTCCTGTCCTGCTGCCACCACACGAGGCCAACGTTCCTTCTGTTTATAGAAGGGATGAGCTCGGGGTGACGCTCTACAAGGTCATCCAACAGAGCTGCTCCCAGCTCAGAGGCGCAGTGCTGTCTGGACTCCTGTGACCTCACCCCCGCCCCGGGCTCGCCCCAGGAGGAGGTAGTGGTCCCCGGTTCTGTGAGACGTGGTGTGGTCAGCTGGGCCAGTCCCGAAGAAATGAATTCCCATGGACACGAGAGGTCTAGGTGTTCAGAGGGGGTGCCACCTGAGAAGGGTGAGGATGGGGGTGGTGTGGTTTTGAACTTTCCGGAGAGCTCTATGCATAGAGGGCTGCTCAGAGGCTTAGACTCAAGAACCTCAGGACACCCAGTGTGAGCCGTGGCCGCTTCTCTTCCGGGAGTCCAGAGCCGTTCCAGGGGTCCGCAGGTCCAGCCCTGCACCTGCTGTGCTAAATATAGTTTTCCTTGCACGTGGACACACCCACGCATTTCCGGCCTCTAGGGCCGGTTTTACTCTACAAGGGGTAGAGTTAAGGGGTTGACTTGGAGACGGTCGGTCTGCCAGACTAAAATATTTACTACGTGGCCCTTTTCCAGAGAAAGTTAGCAGTCCCGTAACTATCTGCTAACCCAGGTTAGAGGTGGTGGAGTCAAAGTACCAGGTTAAAATCCAGGTTCTGGGGCGCCTGGGTGGCTCAGTTGGTTAAGCGACTGCCTTCGGCTCAGGTCATGATCCTGGAGTCCCGGGATCGAGTCCCTCATCGGGCTCCCTGCTTGGCGGGGAATCTGCTTCTCCCTCTGACCCTCCTCCCTCTCATGCTCTCTGTCTCTCATTCTCTCTCTCTCAAATAAAAACAAAAAAAAATCTTTAAAAAAAAAAATCCAGGTTCTGCCCTTGGCACCTGGACAGCCCTCGGACAGGCTGCTTAGCCTCCCGGCCTCACTTTCTCGTGCGTGGAATGGGTACGCTCCTTCCTCTTAGGTGTTTATGTATTTTAAAAGATTTTATTTATTTATTTGACAGAGACACTGCGAGAGAGGGATCACAAGCAGGGGGAGTGGGAGAGGGAGAAGCAGGCTTCCTGCTGAGCAGGGAGCCCGATGCGGGGCTCGATCCCAGGACCCAGGGATCATGACCTGAGCCAAAGGCAGACGCTTAACGACTGAGCCACCCAGGCGCCCCTCTCTTAGGTGTTTAAAGGGTGGAAGCGGGTCCATTACCTGAAGGCTCAGAACAGCACCTGGCTGGTCCCGAGTGTTGGTTTTTACTGTTTTGTTTTTTTTTTTAAGACTTTATTTATTTGACACAGAGAGAAAGAGAGAGAGTATAAGCAGGGGGAGTGGCAGGCAGGCAGTGGGAGAAGCACGCTTTCTGCTGAGCAAGGAGCCCGATGCGGGGCTCGATCCCAGAACTCTGGGATCATGACCTGAGCCGAAGGCAGCCGCTTAACCGACTGAGCCACCCAGGCGCCCGGTTTTTACTGTTTTAATACAAGCTTTAGGAATAAGTCCACAGGCACGGTGACGTTTTGGGCACATACCCCCATTTGTCGTGGGGAGTTGAAGGTAGTTACTGTGTTCTACTGGGAGTTTGTGGAGACAGAATGTTTAGACACCTGCATGCATCCTCCGCGTCGCTTTAGTTCTGGTCCTGGTCTCCTCTCAGAGCCACTGACGTTGGGACGGGGCAGAGTCTCCGGCCCCGCCCCCTTGACGTCAGGCCCTCCCCCCGGTGTGACAACCACACCTGTCCCCAGATAGTGCCCAGCATCCCCTGGGGACAGAATCACCCTAGATGAGAACCACTGCCCTAAGGGACTTCGCACACGGATGGCCTCTCCAGCCAGGATTATGATTCTCAGAGCGTGATGGGGCGGTCACTTCTCAGGGGTATCTTAGTTTCTTCTGCCACACGGATGGAGCCCTTGAGCCAAGCACTGGTCTAACTCATCACATCTGTCCGCTGGGCCACTTACCCAGGAACTTCCTGTCCCCCAGTCCCGGAAGCCAGAAGTCCCAGAAGGCTGGTAGGGCTGCTTCCTCTGGAGGCCCCTGCTTCGCTTGCAGACTCTGTCATCACCTGGGCTCCCCTCTGTGTCCTAATTTCTTCTGTAAAGACCTTATCTCTAAATAATCACATTCTGAGGTCCTGGGGATTAGGGTTCAACACACGGCAGCCCCTAACACTATGGATAAAGAAATGGAAGCACAGAGAGGAGTGAGTTGCCTGAGGCCACACAGCTAGGACCTAGCAATCCAGGATTCACCCCAGACTCCAGAGCTCGAGGTCTTCACTGCCAGACTCTGCGTTGACCCTTCGGGGTTATCCAGGAGCTGGAACTCCTCCTTTTGGGCTTCCCGGAGGCTGGGGTGCAGGGGTAGGGGTCCCCAGGTACAAAGGGAGGACAAAGATGCTGATGCCGGCTTGTGTTGTAGGTTCTGGCCGACACCAAGGAGCTCGTTTCGTCCAAGGTGTCGGGGGCCCGAGAAGCTGTGTCCAGCGCCAAGGACACAGTGGCCACACGAGTGACGGAGGCGGTTGATGTGACTCGGGGTGCCATGCAGACTGGTGTGGATGCGACCAAGTCTGTGGTGACCAGTGGCGTCCAGTCGGTCATGGGCTCCCGTGTGGGCCAGATGGTGCTGAGCGGGGTGGACACAGTGCTGGGCAAGTCGGAGGAGTGGGTAGACAATCACCTGCCCATGACGGATGCTGAGCTGGGTGAGTGCAGCCCTCGGGCCTGGGACCCCCCCCCCAACTCCCGCCAGACCTCCCACCCCTCTCAGCCACCTAAGTCTGCCCCTCAGTGCCATCTCAACCCTGCCACCTCCCCTCAGATCAGCCCCTGTCAACGCCCACCTGGACCAGTGCAGTGGCCTCCACCCTGGCCCCCAAAGTCTGGCTCCTTGAAGCCACCACTAGAGGGCTCCCATGAGTACCCGAGTCAGGTTCCTTCCTCTGCCCACAGCCTTGGGGGCTCCCACCTCCCTCAGGGTAGAAACCCAAGTCCTCCCCGTAAACCCTCCCCCCCCCATGTACTTATCCACTTACCCTCATTCATTCTACTCCAGCCACACTGACTCCTTGCTGATCTTGACCATGCTCCCACCCCAGGGCCTTTGCACCAGCTGCTCCCTTTACTGGGAACATTCTTCCCCTAGACATCCTCTGGATGTGCCCTAGACACCCTTCTACCTCCAGCTCTGCTCAAATGCCACCTCCCCAGTGAAGCCTCTAAAATTGCCACCTCCCTTGTCCATACTGTGTTCTGAAACCTGCCCCCACCCCCTCCTGGCTGGGCTCTTTTTTGTCTCTGGCACTCATCATCAGTTCCACGAAGCAGCCTCTTCTACCTTGGTCATTGCTGTGTCCCACGTCCAGAACGGGTCCTGGCGCTCAGCAGGCGTTCAGACTCTTCTCTGCCATCCCCACCCCCAGGCACGCGTTTGTCCATTTGGATGTTCCTTGAGCATCTGCCATGTGGCCAAGTCCTGGGGACACAGCAGTGGACAGAATTCTGCCCTTGTGGAATTCACAGTATAAAGTATAAGGAAATCAGGTTAAAGGAGAGATTTTGAGGTGGAAGGATTGGGAAGATGTTTCTGAGGAGGTGACATGACCATGAATGGAGCGAGCAAGTGAGCTAGCTACGTGGATGTCAGGACAGAGAGAAGTGTTGATAACAAAGGTCCTGGGGTAGGACCTGCCTGGTGGGTTAGAGGAATAGCAAGGCAGGGTGAGAGCGAGGGGGAGATGGGGAGGGGGCCAGGGCAGGTCGTGCAGGGCCTAGGGGACCCAGGGGAGGACTTGGACTTACCCCAGAGAGGTGGGAGTCCTGGAGGGCTGTGGGCAGAGGAAGGCAGGACCTGACTCGAGTGCTCACGGGCGCCCTCTGGTGGTCGCTGAGGGGAGGGCGGACTGGGGACCAGGGTGGAGGGGACTGTGCTGGTCCCCGCTGGTGTTAAGGGGGCTGGTCCTCTTGGAGGCAGGAATAGACAAACAGACAAACCAGGGATGGGGCTGTTGAGACAAAGCAGTGTCCTGTTCGTGGTCCAGTCATGTCCTCGTACCCGTGGCTCTCGTGACTTCCGCCACGCCGCAGTGCAGACTCTGGTGCCCACGGCAGCAAGGACCCATGAAGCTGCGTGTAAACTAGACACCGTGCTCCATCCGACTTTGGCCAGAGTTGGTTTGTTTGGACGAGGAGCCAGACATTTGGGACAACTGGAAAAAGCTGAGGACAGATGAGATCAGGGGTTCCCGATGGCAGCACCGTGGGCATTCTGAGCCGGGTCATCCTCTGTGGGGGGCAGAGCAGCATCCCTGGCCCCACCCCCTCGATGCCAGGAGCACCCCCAGTGCGACCAGCACAGATGTCCCCAGACACCGTCCCGCGTCCCTTCCTGGGTGAGACACCCTGCTTCTCCTGGAACTTCATGCAGAGGGAATCGTGTGGTTCCCTGGTGGCTGAGCACCTCCTCCTCATTCTCTGCCTCCTCCTTCGCCTGGGATTGGGATCGCTCTTCTAAGTATCCCTTCTTTCTCCGTTAGATGGAAAACTGTCTTGGAGAAGGTTCTCTGTGGCAGCGTTGATGAGCTCAGGTACAGTTGGTGGAGGAAAAGCAGGGCAGGTGGCTAGCTCTCTCCCTTATGTATTTTGGCATCATGGGCTGGTTCGCCAGCCTCCTCCACTGTCAGTAGTGGGGTTTTATGTTATAGGTGTTCGTGCATGGATTCACACGACATAGTCCGTGTTACCCTGGTCCCATGTTCCTGTTCCTTCTAGTATTTCTTTGATACACTTTTTTAAATCAGCTTTTCCAGATTCTTTTAGAAAGGTAACTTTATCACTTACTGAAAACAGGACACCGTACCATCTACTATAAATTGATGACAAAAAATGACTAAATGTTCATTTGGGTGCTTCTCTGAGTACGAGATAGTCCAAATTTCACAATTCAGGCAGCTCTGACTAGGATGGTCATACAGAAGGGGGAACTGAGGCTTACTGGCAAAATCACTTTCGTGTAGAGTAGGGAATGGCAGACATTTTCTTAACCAGATGGTAAATATTTTTGGCTTTTTGGGTCAGGCAGTCTCTGTTGCAACTAGTTAAGTCTGCTGTTAACACAGAAGCATAGACGATAGGTAAATGAATGGGTGTGACTGTGTGCCAATAAAACTTTATTTATAGAGACAGGTGGCATTTGGCCTGGGGGCTGCAGTTTGCGGACCCCTGCTATAGAGCATGACAAAGCCAGTGAGTTAGGAGGTCTGGAGTCCAATCCGTATCAGGTTATTTACAAAGCTCAAGCTTATACTTACTACATTAAAGTTTAAAAGGAGCAGATAAACTAGGATAAAATCATCAGGACAGGCAGTTTCCATCCTGCCCTATTGTAATGTCATGGGCTCTTTCTGGACTAGACAGTCCTGACTTTTCCTTATGTGCTGTTAAGACGGTTCTCACGTGGCTCAGACTTCTCCCCACGCGGAGTATCATGGTTAAGAACATGGTGTCAGATGGCCTGGCTTGAAATCCTGACTTGCCACTGCCTAGCTGCGTGACCTCAGGCAAGTCATTTCATCTGCGAGTCCCTATTTCCTCATCTGTAAAAACGGGGTAACGGTGCCTCCCTCATAGAGTTGTTGGGTTTAAAGAGAACATACACACGAACCACCTAGAACCTGTGGAAGATTGGCCATATAATATGTGCTGGGTACTAATGATCAGCTTTTTTCTGCAAAGGAGCAGATAGTGAATATTTCAGTGTCCAGGGGCCAAGAGGCCACAAACCACTGTAGTTTGATTTTTTTTTTTTTTTTAAGATTTTATTTATTTGACAGAGAGACAGCAAGAGAGGGAACACAAGCAGGGGGAGTGGGAGAGGGAGAAGCAGGCTTCCCGCTGAGCAGGGAGCCCGATGCGGGGCTTGATCCCAGGACCCCGGGACCATGACCCGAGCCGAAGGCAGACGCTTCACGACTGAGCCACCCAGGCACCCCAAAATGTTAACGTTTTAACACGTGATCACTATAAAAATAGTTACCGTGTTATTTTACGCTCCTTTGTGTTTTGTTCCGTTGGTCCTGAGGCTTCGGCGTGCTGGCTGTAGCTCACGCTTAGTGCTGGCCCCCCATGGGCCGGTTCTTCGGGGGGACCTCAGTCCCTGGATAAGCTGAGCGCTGTGATGGGGTCGGGGACGCTAGCCGTGGAGGTACCTGGCGCTTAGTGGAGACTGGGCCCTTCCACCCAGGCGCCCCACCACTGTAGTTTGAAAGCAGCCGTAGGAATAGATAATCGACGTGCAGGGCTGTGTTCAGGCGTGGTACAAAACCGGAGGCCGGGCAGATGTGGCCCGAGGGCCTTGGTTTGCAGACCCTCACGCTAGTCCAAGGCCTCTTAATCCTGGGGAGTTCGGTTCCCATCATACCCATTTCGCAGATGGGGAAAAGCAAGGCAGGGGACTCTTCCGCTCCAAGGCTTCCCGGCTCGTGAGCGGCAGCCCCGGGACGGAAGACCCCGGGCATGGGGAACAAGCCCCCCTGCGCCGGCCACGCGCCCAAGTGCGCGCGCCGCGAGCCCGAGCTGCACGCGCGCACCGCCGCATCCGGGCCTTCACGCTGCCTCTCCCGCCTTCCTCCTCGCAGCCCGCCTCGCCACGTCCCTGGAGGGCTTCGACATCGCTTCGGTGCAGGAGCAGCGGCAGGAGCAGAGTTACTTCGTGCGCCTGGGCTCCCTCTCGGAGCGGCTGCGCCAGCGGGCCTACGCGCACTCGCTGGGCAAACTGCAGCTCACGCGGCAGCGGGCGCAGGAGGCCCTGGTGCAGCTTGCGCAGGCGCTCAGCCTGGTGAGGCCCCGCCCTCCCCAGCCCAGGGGCCCCGCCCCTCCCCAGCCCAGGGGCCCCGCCCCCCCGTGTACCTCTGCCCGAGCCCGCCGGCGGGGCCCCGGTCCCGGAAGGCTGGGCTACCGTTACGAGGACCCCCGACCAGCGGGCTTCAACGACAGAGGCTGTCTGCCAGGTCTGCAGGCGGGAGGTCTGCGATCAGGGTGTCCGCAGGGCCGGGTCCTCCTGGGGGGCCTCTCTCCTGGACGTGCAGAAGGCTGTCTTCTCCCCACGTCCTCACGGGGCGTCCCTCTGCGCGCGTCACATTGGAGTAGGGCCATCACAGTGACCTCACTGTAACTTCATTGCATCTTTAAAGACCGGATATGCCACCACAGGCAGATCCTGAGGTCCTGGGGGTCAGGGCTCCAGCAGAGGAATCTGGGGGACATAATTCAGCCCACGACAGGTGAGCTGGCCAGCGGAGGCTCTCCCGGCCGTCGTCTGAGGGACCGACGTGCAGCTCGAGCATGACCTGCAAAGCGTGAGCAACGTTTTGGTGGTGGTTTTGTTTAAAGTCAGCTTTATGGAGGTGTAATTCGGGGACTACAAAAATCAGCTGTTTTTAAGTATATGGTTTGAGGAGTTTTACAGACATGTAACCAGCACCCCAATCAAGAAGTGGAACAATGCCGTCACCCCAGAAAGGTCCGCCTGCCTGTCTGCAGTCACATCCTGCCCCTCCCCACCAACGTTCTCTTGTCTCTTCTCTAAAGAGCTGAATTCCTTTCATCTTCCTCTTTGCTTAGCTTTCTCCACGCAGTGCTCTCTCCTGTCTGTCTTTTTATTTTTTTTAAAGATTTTATTTATTTATTTGACAGAGAGACAGAGAGACAGCGAGAGAGGGAACGCAAGCAGGGGGAGTGGGAGAGGGAGAAGCAGGCTTCCCGCGGAGCAGGGAGCCCAATGCGGGGCTCGATCCCAGGACCCCAGGATCATGACCTGAGCCGAAGGCAGACGCTTAACACCTGAGCCACCCAGGCGCCCTGTCTCTCTTTTTAAATTTTTGATTGGGGTAAACTACATATGACATGAAATTCACCATCATAATCATTTTCAGTGCACAGCTCAGTTAAGCACATTCACACTGTCGTGCAACGACTCCCACCCTCCGTCTCCAGAACTTCCCATCTCCCCACTCGGAGACTCTGTCCCCATGAAGCACAGACTCCTCACCCCCTGCCCCAGCCCTGGCTCCCAGCCTCTCCTCTCTGTCTCTGTAGACGGGATTCCTTCTGGGGACCTCCTGGGAGTGGGGTCCTGCAGGATATGTCCTTCGGTGTCCGGCTCCTCTCACTGAGCACAGTGTCCTCGGGGTCCCTCCACATCATGGCAGGTGTCAGGGTCCCTTCTTTTTTAAGGCTGAATAACATTCCATTGGAGCACTTTTTACGACCCTGCTCACGTTCCTCCTGCTTACGTTCCATTGGCCAAAGCCAGTCCTGTGGCCTGGGCCCAGTCACAAGGAGAACCAGACAAAATGGGAGGAGCTGCGGAGAATTTTGGCCACTTTCTTTGCACATGACAGATGGTGCATGCTCATGTTGGTGATGAAACCATAGTGGTGGAAAGCCTGTCTGAGAACAGCATCCCTCCTACCTTCCTCGCCTTCGCGGACCATCTCATCTTGGATAAAAGGAGGGCTTTGTGGGCCTCTCCTGGGATGTGAGCGGGGCTCTGCCGACCTTGGTCAGGTGCTGGAGGCAACCTCTCTCCTGTGTCACTCTCTCTCTCCTTGCTCTCCTATTCCAGATGGAAACCGTCAAGCAAGGAGTCGATCAGAAGCTGGTGGAGGGCCAGGAGAAACTACACCAGATGTGGCTCAACTGGAACCAGAAGCAGCTCCAGGGCACAGAGGAGAAGCCAGCCAAACCAGAGGTACCAGGTTGGGGGACCCGTGGGATGCTTAGGGCCCTGACTTCCCTCTCCATGCCTCTGCTGGATGGACCTACCTACCGGGAATACTTTC
Source organism: Leptonychotes weddellii (assembly GCF_054177405.1). Taxonomy (NCBI): domain Eukaryota; kingdom Metazoa; phylum Chordata; class Mammalia; order Carnivora; family Phocidae; genus Leptonychotes; species Leptonychotes weddellii. The sequence continues at coordinate 2,894,675 of NC_138369.1, read as the reverse complement.
CCCAGCCTCTCCTCCCATTCCCTGCCTTTAGGACACAACAGCACCTCCTCTAGGAAGCCCGCCTGGATTTTCTCTCTTGGGTGTGGGTGTTGCTTCTAAACTGTGGGACACTTGATAGCGACGTCTCTCAACCTACTAAAATTCTGAGCCATGTCTCACTTATCTTCTCCCCTATCTCGGTGTCATGAGCTCTCCATACTCCTCTGCTTCGCTCCTGGTGACAGCTTCTCACTAACGTTCTCTGGTCCCTCCCATTTGAGCCATGCATCGGCCTCTCCTGCCATGCTCAGACTCACTGCTTCCACCGTCGCTCACGGAGACTTTCCTTGAGTCAGTACCTCACGTGTCTTTCATGCCCATTATGAACGTCCCTCGGTCTCAGGACTGACCTAGCACTATAGCTTCTCAGCTTAACTTCCTTGGGCCTTGGTTTCCCCATCTGTCAATGGGATGAAGACTTGCAGGGCTCTTCGGGCAAAGTGAGCCAAACCCGCACGCCGTGTTCCCAGCAGCAGGACTCACGGTCGCCAAAAGTGGAGGAGACGGGCCAGGTGTCCCTTGGTGGATGAGCGGATCAACTGCTTAATGCAGGGTTGACTGCTTAATGGGGGTGAGGTTTCTTTGTGGGGAGTGATGGAATGTTCTGGAGATGAAGGTAGTGGTCACACAACCTTGTGAATACACTAAAAACTATGGAATTGCACACTTAAACGGGTGAATTTTCTGATCTGTGTTATACTCCTGTATAAAAAAATTGGGTTGCTATGTCAAGTACACATAGCAGTACACAATTGGTATTTATGCAGATAGGACCAGTATCTCTAAATCCAAAACTGTTAGCATTCAGACCCAAACCACCTAAAACCGTCTCCCTTCCCCCCAGTGCTGAGCGCGGTGACCAGATGATGCCGATGTTGACTCTGGTCGGCACCTCCCTGCCACGTTCAAGTCCAGAGCGCTCTGTCATGGGTTCAGGGCCAAGTCCTGCCGCCCAGCCTGCCCTCTTCCCCTGGGGAAGGAGGTTAAGGTCCTGATTTATTACGCTGCGGTCTCTCCTACCACGTATGGCTTCTGCCTGGAAAGTTCCTCCAGACCTTTTTTTTTTTTTTTTAATAAAACGAGATAGAAAATGCAGTATCTTGTACTTTAAAAAAAAGATGTTTTATTGAGTTATAATTCACGTACTATACAAGTCACCCATCTGTACAATTCCATGGTTTTTAGTGTATTCACAGGGTTGTGAGACCATCACCACGATCCGTTTAGAACATTCCCACCAACCCAAAAGGAGATCTTGTCCCCATCAGCAGTCACTCCCTCATCCTCCCCAGCCCCCGGTCCCCACGAGCCCCCTTCCCGTCCGTGGATGAGCCTGTTCTGGACGTGTCACCCACGTGGACTCAACCCCGTGTGGCCTTTTGTGTCTGGTTCCCTCCCTGAGTGTCGTGGGCTCGGCGTCTGTCCCCGGGGCAGCGCGTGTGGGCGCCTCGCTCCTGCTCGTGGCCGAGGGACGCACCCGCGTGTTGGTGGGTCATGTGTATTTACCCGTTTACAAGGTGGTGGACATACGGGCTGTCTCCACTTGGCCTCCCGTTTGCTATGCCTTGTGAACCAGCCTTGTATGGACGTGCGTTTCCATTTCTCTTGGGTGGATTCCTAGGAGTGGAGTTGCTGGTCGTATGGTAACTCCGTAGTTGGGACAGTTGGGGGGACCACCAGGCTGTCTTCCGAAGTGACTGTACCATCAGCAACGTATCAACACTTGCCACTCCCGTCGTCTTGATCCTGCTCGCCCAGTGGGCGCCACCTCGTGGGGCTGCGCTGCGTTTCCGTGACGACTAGTGAAGTCGAATCTCTGCATGTGCTTGTTGGCCAGCTGCATTTCTCCTTTGGAGAAATGTCTCTGCCTCTTTTTCATTTTGGTACATCGGTCACGTGGTTCAAAACTCAAAAGAGCTGGTGTCCCAAACCACCGTCCTGGATGGGCTCTCCTAGAGAGAGATTTTCCGGAAGGTTGGCGGGAGAAGCCCCGTTTTCTGCCCCCCCCCCCTTGGGATCCAGCTGCCCCCAAAGCGCACGGTCCTGATCGTCCGCCCCTTCTCAGCAGGTGGAGACCCAGACGCTCACCATGTTCCGGGACATCGTCCAGCAGCTGCAGAGCACCTGCGCCTCGCTGGGCTCCAGCATCCAGGGGCTGCCCAGCCACGTGAAGGACCAGGTGCAGCAGGCTCGCCACCAGGTGGAGGACCTCCAAGCCACCTTTTCTGGCATCCATTCCTTCCAGGACCTGTCCAGCACGATCCTGATGCGGAGCCGAGAGCAGGTGGCCAAGGCCCGAGAGGCCCTTGACCACACAGTTGAGTACGTGGCCCAGAACACGCCCATCATGTGGCTGGTGGGACCCTTCGCCCCGGGAGTCGTTGAGAAAGCCCCGGAAGAGAAGAAATAGGACGGGCAGGAGGAGGCGCGAGGGACTGTCTCTCCCGGAGGGGCTGGCCCCAGCACTGGACCCCCTCGCCCCCTCGGAACATGCGTCCCTCCCCATGCCCCTAGCTTATCTTAGCTGCCACCTCAGGAAGCTGAAAATTGACCAGTCCCTCCGCCACTGCGCACTCAGAGGAAGCGTGTCCTGAGCCTCACCTCCTCAGTCATTAGGGGGAGGTTTCCAGAAAAAAAAATGTTCTCCAATTTCTTTTTTCTTAAAAACCAGGGACAGATTTCTTATATCCCTGCCTCCTTTTCTGCATCAGGGCCCCTGGGTATTAGCCTTTAGCTAACAGACTTGGGATTTCTGGCCTCCGAAGTGGGCCTCCTGGGGGCGGGGTGGCTGCAGAGTTGCTGAGGCCCGTTCTGGAGCAGAGGGGGGCTGAGGTGCCTGAGGCTTCAGTGTTGCCTTAATAAATTTTACCTGCAGCTAAGTGTGGGCTGTGTGCGCACACGTGTGTGTGTGTGTGCGTGCGTGCACATGCGTGCTCCCTCCCCCAGGAGCTGAGCAACGCAGGGTCCCTGTATGGCCGCCTCAGCCCCTTCCTTGCTCTGCTCACAAGGATGTGAACAGGACAGGGCCAGACCTGGAGTGGGGCTTGAAGTTCTCGGACAGGAGAAGAGCAGGGCGTGAGGGTCCTTCATCTCCCCCCAACGAGTCTTGCCCCCTGTGCCGTGTCCGAGGGATCTGGCAGGAGCAGAAGGCCTGCTGCTTTTCCCCGACCGGGGAATGGTGTGGCAAGCTCCCCCCAAAGATGTCCCCGTCCCGATCCCCAGGATCTATGAATATAGTCCCTCACGTGGCATAGGGAACTGTGCAGTCGGGATTCAGTGAGAGATCTGGAGATGGGGGGCGGGGTGGTCCTGATGGATCCGTGTGGGCCCTAACGTCATCACGAGGTTCCTTATGAGCGGGAGGCTGGAGGGTCGGTCGGAGAGGGTGTGAGGACAGAGGCAGAGGTTAGAATTTGAGGTGGGTGGATGTTCTCTTCACCTTGAAGATGGATGAAGGGACCCCGAGCCTGGAGAAGCCGGAGAAAGCAAGGAAACAGGATCCCCCAACCCTGAACATCCAGAAGGATCCAGCCCTGCCGACACCTTGATCTTAGCCCCATAAGACTCATTGCAGACTTCTGACCTCCAGAACTGGGAGGTGATAGGTTTGTGGTGTTTTCAGCCTCTGAGTCTGCGTTCCTTTGTTAGAGCAGCCCTGGGGTACTCATCCCGGGCCCAGGGAACTCCGGGTTGTCCCTGGACAGACCCCAGCTGGGAGATTCCCGAATTTCTGTCCCCTTCTGTGACTGGCCGTATTCCCACTGCTGTGCTCACATCTCATTAGAAAACACTGAAACCGAATCCTCTTGTCGTGCCCACTCTGGCCCAGGGCTGTCCCACTCGCGTCACACGCCAACCCTCTTAATCGCCTCTGCTCTGTGGGTTAGGTGTCCCCGCTTTACGGCCGAAGGGACAGGAGCACAGTGCCAGGCGGGGGCTTGCCTCCCTCGCTGCGTCCATGACGGCACAGTCCTGCTCCTTCTGCCTGTTGCACGTTCCCAGGGGCTGGCGTCCCGTGCTCCAGCTTGGGGTTGGGGCGTGGGTGCACCAGCCGGCTCCCTGGTCCCCTCATGAGTGACCCTGGGCGGGCCTCGGCCTCTCTAGCCCTCAGCGTCATCATCCCAGACCAGCTTCCACGTAGATCTGGAGCAAAGATCGTGTAGGACTGCACATTTGAAAAACCTGGTACTTAGGTTCTCTTAGGGTCTCCCCCTCAGTACTTCTGACATCAGGGCCGAGTCGCTCTCTGGGAGCCGCCCCGGGCATCTGGGTGTCGGGCAGCATCCCTAGCCCCCCCACACTTGATGTCAAAGGCACTCCCCGTCCCCCAAGTCGTGACCACCACGGGTGTCCTCAGACATGGCCCCCTGGTGAGAACCACCAAGTCAGCTGGCTTCACCCCAACCACTTCTTTTTCTGCGTTTTTGCTTAAATGAATCCCCGAGTTTCCCCATACGGCCCCACTAATCTGTCAGGGAGCAAGTCTCTTTTTGCACCTAACAACACTAAGCTAGCATTGGGTGTTACCGGGAGCCGGGCGCTGCTTTGAGCACCCGGCCCATGTTAGCTTCAGCCTCATCTCAACCCTCTGGGCTGGGTGCACTGAGCTTCCGATACTGTGGATGGGAAAACTGAGGCAGGGAACATCAGATCGTTTCCTCAAAGTCTCCTGGCCAGTAAGGGTCTGACAGGCTGGTCTGGGCTCTTGTCTTCCTGCCTGCACCCAGACTTGCTGGAGGAACTTAGAGGGCGGGCTGGCCCTCTTCAATCCTCCATGGCTCCCTCCGCAAATGGGGTGTACTGATTAGCTCTTGATTCATGACAAGTCAGCACTAACTTCGTGGGTTTAAACACATTCGCCCCCATTCTCTCATAAAGTCATCATGATGTCGTTAGGGGACCATCCCTTGTCACAAGTAGCATCCATTCTATTCCTTTGTGTCTGTTCCCGTTCTGACAGACGAAAGACTGCTTTTCTTTATGTAAAAAAAAATATGTCGATGGCCCTGGGAGATCCCCTCTAAAATAAAGGGTGGGGTGGGAGGTGGGAGAGTCTTCTCTTTTGTCTGAGCTCTTGGTTTGTCAAATTGTGTGTGTGGGGGGGTGTGTGAGTGGCCAGATTGCCAATGGGGAGGGCCAAGGAAGGGATGGCAGGTACAGGAGAAGGCAAGATGGGTCTCCTGCACACCTTGATCTTGACCTTGGCTTTTTTCTGGAAGTTGGGAGGTCTCTGAGCAGATTTGCACTCTCCTTGGTCTCCCCATTAGGAGCTGGACCCTCTGAAGTGAACCCTTAAATGCTCCTCTTACCTGCTTAGCTCACTCCAGTAACTTGTCCAGAAAACACATATGGAAAGAGCCCAGCCTGGCTTGGGGAGATTAGAGAGCAGCGTATAAGGATGTAGGCTCTGAAACAAGCCCCAAGGGAAAATTTCAGCTCTACCCCTTTCCATGGGAGTTGGCCAGGTCACCTCTCTGAAACTCAATAGAGTGGGTATGAAAAGCCTCTTCTCTGGTGGATAGAAAGGGCTTGGCACAGTCCCTTTCCCTCTCGAGACCCCCATGCTCACTGCTCTTAATGCCTCATGCATGTTTGGACATACATAAAGTGGATGGTTAAAAGAATTGGCTGTATCCCCTTTTGCTGGATCTGAAGATTAAACATTGTGGGTGGAAGGTGGGAGAAATGGGTGAGGGGGGATCTAAAGGTACAGACCCCCAGTTAGAAATCAGTCCCGGGGATGTAAAAACAGTGTGGTGACTGTAATCAACACTGTACTGTAAACTTAAAAGTTGCTAAGAGAGTAGATCTGAACATTTCTCACCGCAAGAAAAACAATTGTAGCTATGACAGACATTAACTAGACTTATCAGGGGTGATCATTTTGCAACATATACACCTATCAAATCGTTATGTTCTACACCTAAAATGAATACTGTGCTCTCTGCCAAGTATATCTCAATTTAAAAAAAAGATTCAACATTTCGGGGCAATATGAGAAAAAGAAGATGCAATTACAAAATCAAAATCAGATACACCAGAAAACCTGCCTCTCAAACTTAGTAATGACTACTTTCTACATGCAGTCACTGAGCAAAATGATTTAGACCAAAAGTGCAAATCCTCACATGCCACCCAAAGGGCTGTTCATTCGCTTGTGTGTTGGCATGGCCCATGAGCTCAGAACAGTTTACATTTTTCTTTCTTTATCTCAGTAAGCTCTACCCCCAACAGAGGGCTTGAACTCGTGACCACAAGATCAAGAGTCCCATGCTCTACCCACTGAGCCAGCCAGGTGCCCCACAAAAGTTTACCTTTTTAAAGGGTGTTAAAGCAAACAAAAATATGCAAAAGAGACCGTCTGTGCCCCCAAAGCCTAAAATATTTACTACCCGACCCTTTACACGGAAAGCTTGCCAGCCCCTTCTTGAGACCTTCCTGTCACGTCTTACTGCTTAGACAAGAATATTTCTCCCAGTGCTTAAAAGCTGCAATGTGGGGCGCCTGGGTGGCTCAGTTGGTTAAGCGACTGCCTTCGGCTCAGGTCATGATCCTGGAGTCCCGGGATCGAGTCCCATATCGGGCTCCTTGCTCAGCAGGGGGTCTGCTTCTCCCTCTGACCCTCCCCCCTCTCATGTGCTCTCTCTCTCTCATTCTCTCTCAAATAAATAAATAAAATCTTTAAAATAAAATAAAATAAAAAGCTGCTGTCCCGCATCGGGCTCCCTGCTCGGCAGGGAGTCTGCTTCTCCCTCTGACCCTCCTCCTTCTCATGCTCTCTGTCTCTCATTCTCTCCGTCTCAAATAAATAAATAAAATCTTTAAAAATAAAATAAAATGAAAAAATAAATAAAAAGCTGCAATGTGTTTCGCTGCAGTAACTAAACATCATGAAGTCACACTTACATGTTACTAGGGCTAAGGGTGTGGGCACATCTCCAGCAGAGGGTAACAGTGTGGTTTTGGGGGTCAGGGAAGCAAATGCTTGGTGCTGGAGCAATGGGATAGACCAGTACAATGTCTGTCCCCAGCCAAGACACAGGCGTGAGAAGGGAGATTTGGGGTCTCCCTCCAGCCCCACTAGAGAACTGAAATGACCCTCTATGCTTTCTCATCAGCAAAGCGGGATGCTGTCACCTTCTCCCAGGGCCTCTGGGTTTGGACAAAGGTTTACAAACCTTTACAAACCTTTACAACCTGGGCACCTCCCCTGTTCTAGCTCTCAGTGTTCCTGAGTTTATACCCAAGCTCAATGTGACCAGATGTCCACACAGAGGACCTCAAATGGTCATGGCCACTTTATTCTTAATAGCCTCCAAACCCAAGTTTGTAACCAAAAGAGAGCAGATGAAAAAACTGGGAGAGACTCACATGGTGGAATATTATGCAGCAAAAAACATGAATAAATTACTAATATTCACAATATGAAAACTAATAAAGAGGTGCCTAGCTGGCTGTCAGTGGAGCTGGGGTCTCTTGCTCTCGGGGTCATGAGTTCAAGCCCCACACTGGGTGTGCAGTCTACTTTAAATAACTAAAATATATTTTTAAAAATCAAGAAATACTTGTTTAAAAAGAAAAACCTTAAAGAGTGCCTGGGTGGCTCAGATGGTTGAGCATCTGCCTTCGGCTCAGGTCATGATCCCAGGGTCCTGGGATCGAGTCCCGCATCAGGCTCCCTGCTCAGCCGGGAGCCTGCTTCTCCCTCTGCCTCTCTCTCTTATGAATAAATAAATAAAATCTTAAAAAAAAAAAAAAACACCTTAAAAAATTAATAAAGAGAAACCTCATTTAGAATGGAGTCAGGAAACCCAGAAAGGGGGAGCTCTCACACAGGAACTTCTGGCAGGAACAAGCCTACTTTACTACCCTAGCAGGAGCAAGGTTTTCTCGGGCCCAGCAACAGCCCAGCCAGCCAATGAGGAACCACCACCACTCAACCAATGAGGAACCACCACCACTCAGCCAATGAGGAACCACCACCATTCAGCCAATGAGGAACCAGCACCACTTAATGAGAAGTCATCCTCTCCTCCAATGGACTTTCCTTCAAAGCAGCCCCTCCCAGCTTCCTGCTCCCCTTTGTTCTCTGGACTTGGCTATGATTTGCCATGTCTTGCCATCCCAAATTGCAATCCCTCTGTTATTCCTGAATTAGCTCGTTTTGCTGGTAAAATAACTGGCTGTTTCATTTTTTTAAGATCCAGAGCAACATCATGGGTGAAACTCACAGGCGCCATATTGAGCAAAAGAAACCAGACCCAAGAGAACCCATACCCTGATTCCATGTCCGTGAAATTTCAAAACACAGGCTCAGCTATGGTGAGAAAAATCAGAAGAGAGTTGCACACGGGGCTCAGGGCATTCCAGGGGCTGGAAATGACATATACGTGTCTCAATCTGCATGTTGGCTACAGGGAGTATATATGGATGCGAAAGTCCGCTGAGCTGTCCGGTTAAGATTTACACTCTTTAGGGTCTATGATTTATCCTTCAATACAAATTAAGAAAGAGAAAGTAACATGCGGAGGTGATGGGGGAAATGAGCCCTTTTGTTCACTTCCGGTGGAGTGTAACCAGGGAGCGCTAATTTGGAGAACAGTCGGGCAGTATTTAGTAAAAGTGAGAATGTATATTCTCCACGTCTGAGGAGAAGTCTGAGAAGTTCCCCTTCTCCACAGCCATCCTAGAGAAACGCTGTCCGCTAAGTCACCTAAGCCTATCATCAACCCCTGGAGAGAGTGCTGTTAGCATCTCCAGGTTACAAGGGAGGGAAACTGAGGCACGATTCAGCGGGCTCACCCTCGGCCCCAGCTCACAGCTATAAGATGTCAGAGTGAGGATTTGAACCCAGCACTCAGACATTCCCTGCACGGTGTTCACAACCACCACCTTAGTGCTGGCCTCCTGAGATAGCTTTGTAATTGGCATTTTCAAATAAGTAGTTCACTATTTTCCCCACAGACCAAAGTGCTAACTTCTTAGGTATTAAAAAAAAAAAATTTGTGTCAAAACATAAGAGGAACATATATAAAGATCCTTTGGGGGGCGCCTGGGTGGCTCAGTTGTTGGGCGTCTGCCTTCGGCTCAGGTCATGATCCCAGGATCCTGGGATCGAGCCCCGCATCGGGCTCCCTGCTCGGCGGGGGAGAGTCTGCCTCTCCCTCTCCCACTCCCCTTGCTTGTGTTCCCTCTCTCGCTGTGTGTCTCTCTCAAATAAAGAAATAAAATCTTAAAAAAAAAAAAAAAGATCCTTTGGTATTCTATAAGGAGATGATCACTAAATTTTAATGTTTTACAGTATTTCCATAGAATGTGCCCTCAGATATTTGTACACAAAATCAATATTTTGATTTGAGAATATTGTGTACAAATACATGTTTAAGTTCAATGCTTATATATTACATATAATATTTGTCATCATGCTTGTCATCACTTTATTTTCCAAAATATTTAAGA
>NC_138369.1:2829845-2884677 GCF_054177405.1 Leptonychotes weddellii | reverse complement strand
CCGAGGGCTGAAGCCAGAACCACCCCCGCCGCACGTGTTTCATTTAATTGTATTTAACTTTTGTTCTTAATAAAATATTTTGTTATTAATGTTTTTAATTCCAGTGTTGTTAATACAGTGATAATTCGTTTCTGGTGTACAATCCGGTGATTCGACACTTGTAGGCATTACTCGGTGCACATTGTGTCAATTTCATCTAACTTTTAGAAGAACCAGCTTTTCGGTTGATTTTTCTCTTACCGTTTGTGCATTTTTTAAAATTTTTAGTTTTTTTATTTTTTTATTTTTTATTTTTATTTTTTTTAAAGGTTTTATTTATTTGAGAGGGAGAATGAGTTAGAGAGCATGAGAAGGGGGAGGGTCAGAGAGAGAGGCAGACTCCCTGCTGAGCAGGGAGCCCGATGCGGGACTCGATCCCGGGACTCCAGGATCATGACCTGAGCCGAAGGCAGCCGCTTAACCAACTGAGCCACCCAGGCACCCCTAAAATTTTTAGTTTTTTTAAAGTTTTATTTATTTAAGGAATTTCTATGCCCAATGTGGGGCTCAAACTCACGACCCGAGATCAACAGTCGCTCACTCCTCTGACCAAGCCCGCGGGGCATCCCTTGTTTGTGCATTTGTTTCCCTGATTTCCACTCTGTTTTCCTTCCTGGCTTCCATGTACTCGGGGTTTAATTCGCACTCGTACTTCCAGCTTCCTGAGGTGACACTTAGACCTCGGTGCAGCCCCCCTCCAGCCTGTTCCTGCAGCTGCAGCCGGTGACCTCCAAGCTTCAATCCAGGCACATCTCTCCTCGCCCTGAGGGTGAAGCGCAGACCGCTCACCCTGCACCGCCTGCCTGAGCTCCCCCAGCTCCTTCCTCCCTCACTCCATCTGGCCACATGGGCCTCCTTGTGAATTCATTTATTCATTATTCATTCAGCAAACTACCATGTGCCAGACCCTCTTCTAGGCAGGGACACAGCAGGGAATGAGCTGGTGCAGGTGACATTCTAGGGAAGGGGACACAAGGAACAAATAAGGAAGCAAATGAAGAAAAGGATCAGGATCATCTCAGGGGCTAAAGTTACGTACGGGCTGAGAAGGAAATACCTAAGGGGGATGTGATGGCTGAGATGCTTTCAGTGATCAGGGAAGGCTTCATGGAGGAGGGGGACATCGGGTCAAAATTACTGATGAGCTTTTTGTAGAGGACACTAAGGCATTGGGCAGGGGGAGAGGTTGCACTGGGGAGTCTCAAGTGTCCCATCCAAGGCAGGTTCAACGTCTCTCCTGCAACCTATGGGAGGCACAGGGGCCGGCGGCCGGACGGAACACTGCCTCCCTCCGCAGGGCTGGTGGTGGCAGCGCCCAGATCGGGGCTGGGTGTTGCCTAGGGCCCGTGGTAACTGCTCAGTGGAACGGCCTCCCTGTCCACTCCCCGCCGAGCCTCCTGCAGGAATCCACACCCGCTCGCTCCGGGGACAGAGTCAGCGCCCTGCTGTGCCGGCCCGGAGTGCCCGTGCTCCCAGGGACTGGTCACCTCCCCTTTCCAGCCTGTGATGTGATTTAGAGCCATGCTATCTTTAACCCCGGGCTGGGACGCTCTGCTCCCCTCCCTGTAAACACCACTCAGATGACAGTCCTGGAATCCTGTGGGGGTGGCGGGCCCCAGGCATGCGGGGCCCAAGCTGGAGGCCCCGGACTCCCCAAGGTGGGAGACACTCGCCCATGAATTCACCCACCCGTCCACTCCCTTGGCACAGGGGCTCCCAGGACCCAGCCATGACTGACACCGCCCAGGGCTCTGGGAGGTCAGAGACAGGAACGCACTGAGCGGCCGGCCAAGCGGGCAAAATGGGAGGCACTGATCCCAGCTCGGGGAAGATGGGCAGCGGCTCCCACGGGTGGGGGGCTGCATGCGTTCAGCACCTCCACCCTGGGCTCCCAGCCTGCTCAGCTTGTCAGCTCACCTGCCAGGGACTTGTCACCACGTCTGCTGGGTGGCCTTAGGGAGCCGTGGCACCCATCCCTGCATTTCACACAACCCTGCCTTCACTCAGACTGCAGAGGTTTGGGGACACGGGGTGGAGCAGTGCGCACACCGCACTCCCAGCCCACTACGACTGGCTGGGTCAGGGAGCTCTGACCCCAGCTGGCAGAGAGATGCCCTGCATCCTGTGGGCCACCGCCTGGGGACACCCCCCCGCCCCCAGGAACCAGATCCTCTGCCACCGTTCGGCGCAGCGGGATCACCGCTCACCTGGTCTGAGTGGCCTTCGTGAGACTGGGGCTGAAATCACAATTCTCAGTTCTAAGCTCGGTGGGGGGGGGGAAAGCATGTGGCCTGGGTGGGCTTTCCTCTGTGGCGAGTCTTCGAACACACCGTAGCCGGCTTCCCCCACTTGCGAAACGGGGAGAACACCTACTTCCCTGAGCTGCCATGAGTGGCCCACAAAGGCACGCAGGATGGAGCCTGGCATACAGCAAGGGCCCAATAAATGCTCTGGCCGGTGTTGTGTCTCCTGAGGCCACTCTTGAGCACCTACTGATTCAACGCCCACTCCTTCAAGGCAACGATGTGTTCACACTACAGGGGGGCGGGCAGACACCCCAGTGAGGCCAGGAGATGAGCAGCAGCCCCCCACCCAACACGCTGCTGGAGGACGGGCCTTCCCCAGCCATGCGGGGGTCCACCCCCCAACACCCCGGCCTGAGGACACACAGCAGGGCTTGGGCCCAGCTAACTGGAGAGAACCAGATCTTCCTCCCCAGACGGAACGGCTCCAGGAAGCCCACCGAAGTCACCCGCAGCCTCTTGCCGCCCCCCCCCCGATCTCTGGAGGGCCACGCCACCTCTTCTGTGGCAACCCTACCACAAAGCAGGGGTTTGGAGGAGACCAGTGGCTTTCCTGTCTTCCCCCCACCCCCCGCACAGATCAGGCCACTCCCCTGGGGAAACCTGACACAGCAGCCCCAGGACACCCCCAGGAACTCCCCCAGTGAGAGACGGTGGCCTGGGGGCTGGGGTCTCCACTGACCCACACCACAGGCCTCTGCGCTCAGCAGCTGCTGATGGCCCCGTCGGAGGACTTGAGCGTCAGCGCAAAGACTCACAACGTAAACTGCCTCATTGCTTTATTCCGTAAACTGCCTCATTGCTTTATTCCGTGCCTTCAAGGGACAGTGACTGTTTCCTGCCTCAACAGGAGGTCAAGCCTGGCCTTGTAAATAAATAATATCCTAACTAACACTGCAAATCCAAACGAGGCCAAGTTTCCTTGGAGGGGAGGGACACCCAGGGGCCCCACACGGGGCTGTGTTGCGGCCGCCCGCCGAGGCTGCGGGAAAGGTGCGGGGAGGGGAGGACGCCCCTCTCCCGATGTCCCCCTCTCCTGAGCAGCTGCTTCTGTCCCCTTCTACTGTCCCCTGCTTTGCGGCTGGCTGCCGGGGTATGTGCAGGGTCGCTCCAGAGATCGCAAGATCTCGAGGCGGCAGTTTCTCCAGCACGGGCACGAGACCCTGAGGGATGGGAAACCAAGATTCTGCAGTTGGCAACTTGTGGACATTCACCGTCTTACCTGGCTGACTCAGCAGCGTACTTGCAATCTGCTCGGGAACGCCTGGATCCAGGCTTTCAAGCAGCTACAAAAAAAAAAAAAAAAAAATGGCTAGAGCCGCTGGGCTGCCCATCACTTGGGATCTGCGAGGCTGAGGCAGCCTGCCGTTTTTGGACTCAGTAATTGTGAGAACCGTACCCAAGCCAGCCACGCTAGTTCTCACTGGGTGGGGGAGAGACGCCACACCAGCTCCCTCAGCATCTGGAAAATGCTTCTCTTGCTAATGAGAACGTCGGGAAGCCCGAGTAGAAGGCAAATGAGTGAAGTTTTAAAAAAAGACGTAGTCACTCTTACTTTTGGGCCCGACGCTGGGGACTTCTACCTGCCTCACCAAATTCTCCACACCGCAAAGCTCACTCCTGATAGCCTTGCCATCTCAGGCACGACGGAAACCTCCCTGTGTGAAATTAACTTCTTAAATCTGACAAAACATTCTTTAAAAAAGAAAAAAATATATGGCAGCAAAACCTCGGGACTCCTGTGCCCCACGTGTAACCTGCCCACTCATGAATCAAGAGAACACCAAACCAACGAAAGCAATGCGAGGAGCAGGCTGCCCAGGGCAGGGAGCCCGGCCCATGGGCTCACAGGCCGTGGTCACGGTGGCGTAGCAGGGAGCGGGGTGCAAGTGTGCTGCTGGAAGAAGGGAGTCAGTCTTGCTTCTCGAGTCTCCAACTTTTGACCTCAGGAGCCCCCGGTCCCGACGCTGCTTTTGGCGGCTGGGTTTCTCTGGCAATGTAGGGGCAGAGAAGCATGGACCCGATTCTCAGCTTCTTCCTGTTGCTGGGAGAGAAAGAAGGCAAAAGCTTCAATTCCTCTGCCTCCAGGCAAGGAGGCGAAATCCTCTGGAACCCAGGCAGATGGGATGCGGGGAAGGGCGTGCATCTTCTCCTGATGAAAGACTGGCCCGTTGGCTGGCCAAAAACAGCTCTTTGAACACACGATCCTGAAGGCTGTGAGCACCAACAACCTGCTAGTTCCTTTCCCCTCCCCGCAGATGTGACGGGGCTGCGGAGGCTAGAGAGCCCTTCTATGTCACGCCACCCAAGGGCTCATGAAGAGAGGGTGAGAGCACGCGTGGGCTCCGCCCCTCCCGGATTCTCCTCTCTCTGAACCCCGTCAGTGTAGCTCAATGAAGGCCTCCAGCTCCTCAGGGATGAAGCCCTTGTAGGGGATCTTGTTCTTGTCCAGGGCGCGGGCTGCAAGGCACTGCAGGGTGACATAGTTGAAGGGCTGAATGGTGCTCTTGGCCAGCAGCTTTTCATCCAGCAGCTCGTAGGCGGTCTTCTTGAAGGCATTGGTGGCATCCATGTGGGCACCCGCTTCGATGAGGGCGTTCATGATCCCGGGGCAGTTGTTCTGGGCCGCTATGTGCAGTGGGGTGTTGTTGTCAAAGTCCCGGCTGTCCGGGTCAGCCCCACAGTCAAGCAGCACCTTGACCACCTGGAGGGAGGGGAATCGGCCCACCGGGTAGCGGCCAACGTTGGTGGTGTCCTTGTCCACGGCCATGTGCAGAGGCGTGAAGCCATTCTTGCCTCGGGGGGCACACTTCAGCAGCCGGTAGACGGTCTGGTGCTTCAGGTGCTCCTGGTCTGGCGTGCACTCCACTTTCTCCAACAGGTAGAGCAGGTGGAGGATGATGGCCAGGGCCTTGGTGAACTGGGCCGAGTCCCCAGGTTCCTTGGGCAGCTGCAGGGCCCTCTCCACTTCCCGCACTCCTTTGCACAGCACCCCCATGAGGTCTGCAAAGCCGATCTGTGTGCCCAGGCTGCCCTTGGCCGCCCGGTCCTGGAGCACATAAGAGAAGAGTTCGGCAAAGGACAGGAAGCTGCTGGCGGTCATGGGGCTCAGGGGCTCCAGGTTGCTCTGCTGCATGTCCAGGGCGTACTTCCACAGGCGGATGCAGCGCTCAAAATTGCCCGAGTCGGCGTACACCGCACCCCGGTAGCGGATGTAATAGGAAGTGTCTGGGTGAGAAGGGCCCAGGATGCGCTCCCGGATCAACAGGGCCTGCATGCGCATCTCATCGGGGTCAGTGATCAGCGCTTCCAGCTCCTCGGTGGTGGTTACCTCCCTGGAATAGTCATAGGCCAGGACCAGCTGCGGGGGCTCTGGCTTGGGCAGATACGCTCCGCCCTGGTGCCGCAGCTCCATAGCCCGTCTCCAGTGCTTCAGGGCCCCGAGCAGATCCCGCTTCTTATCCACATACGTGGCTCCCAGCAACTCTAGAGCTTCCACAGCAGCCTCCCGGCTGGTGGGGCAGCAGCTCTCGTAGGAATCGCTCAGCGGCTCCTCTGGGGAGGAGCCACAGCCGCGGGCCCCCTGCGGCGGCGCGCACCCCGGGCCGGCGGCCGAGGGGCCCTCTCCGGACGGCCCCGGCTGCACCTCCTCGCCGGCAGGCTGCTCCTGGATGAGGTACTCCACGATGTTGGTGTGGCCCGTGACGCTGGCCGCCAGCAGGGGGGTCATGCCGTAGCCGTCGCGCTCCATGCGAGCATTGCACCCCAGCAGCAGCTGCAGGATCTCCAGGCTGCCGGACTCGGCGCAGTCGTGCAGGGCCGTGTTGCCCTTGGCGCTGCGCCGGTTCACCTGGGCGCCCTGCTCCAGCAGGTAGCGGGCGATCTCGCGGTGGCCCTTGTAACAGGAGATCATGAGGCACGTGTGCCCGTGCCGGTTGGCCACCTCCAGGTCGGCCTGGTGCTCGCCCACCAGGTAGCGCACCACCTCCAGGTGCCCGTCAAAGCAGGCGGCGCGCAGGGGCGTCGAGTTGGTGCGCGTGGTGCGGTTCACCGAGGCCCCGCGGCGCAGCAGGCTGCGCACCACGTCCAGGTGGCCGGCGGCCGAGGCGGCCCACAGCGGCGGCGCGCCCTCGATGGTCTCCCCATCGAAGTGCACCGAGCCGCCCGCCTCCACGCTCGCGCCGCACCGGTCCACCAGGTACTCGACCACGTCCAAGTGGCCGTAGCGCGCGGCGATGAGCAGCGGCGTCCCCCCGCCGGCCACCTCGCCCGTCAGCTCGTCCAGCTCCTCCCGGCTCCGGCCGCTGAGCAGCTTCTGAAGCAGCTGCAGCTTGCCGTCGCGGGCGGCGTTGTACACGGCGGTGCGGAGGTCCATGGTCCGGGCTTCCGCCAGGCCATGGGCCGGCCGCCGGGGGACGCGGAGAGCGCGGACTAGCGCCCGGAGGGGCAGGCGGCAACCTTCACCGTCTCCCCCGCCGCCATCTTAGGGGCCTCTCCGGAGGAACAAAATGGCTGCCGCGGCCGGGCGCCGCGGGTGTTGGCGGGTGCGCAGGGAAATGTAGTCCTGGGGGCCGGCCTCCCCCGCAGGACAGAAGAGGAACGGAGAGGGCCAAGACTACCACTCGTAGAAGGACGCGCACAAGCTGAGGCGAACTGGGAGCACGGTGCATGGTGGGGATTGTCGTTCCGACCAAGAGAATTAAGGCCGAAACTGCCAACGCCTGGACTACAATTCCCGTCGCGCAATGCTATCACTATGACCTCTGGGACCCGGGCAAGTTTGGCTACGTACTTCCTGTGGCTCCCTCAGGGTTCCAGCCCACAGGAAGCGCAGGCGCGGGCCGAGAGACTCCATTCCCCGAAAGGCATCGCGAGCAACTCGGAGCCAATCAGGAGCGAGAACGAGGGTTTCGCCGGCCGAAAGGCCCTGTCTCATCTAGGTTTGGCGTGGCCGAGCCGCTGGCCGGCAGGGGGCGCTCGGGAGAGGCGGGAAAGCTGACGGCGCCGGGACATTAGGGGCGCAGGGAGTGCAGGTGGCCCTGGGTTCACAAGTGATAGGATGGGAATTTGAACCCAGCTCCTCCAGCTCCAGACAGAACCTGTGCCCTTAGTCACAGCACGGTAGGTGCCAGCAATCTATGTTATCTTTTATGCCATTGACTGAACTTAGTTTCTACAGTGTTTCTTGTTGCGTAAATGTTATATATTCTCTACAGAAAAAACAAAACAACCCAAAAAACCAAAAACAAGTCAGGAAATGCAGACAAGCAAATGAGAAAAACTGTGAAAACCCTTTCTTTACTACATCCCTAGCCAGAAACAAAACTGTGATTGATCTGCAAACATTTTTTAAAGATTTTTTTTTAAGATTTAATTTATCTATTTGATACAGAGAGAGAGAGAGAGAGCGCGCGCACACAAGCAGGGGGAGCGGCAGGCAGAGGGAGAGGGAGAAGGAGGCTCGCCGCTGAGCAAGGAGCCCGATGGAGGGCTCGATCCCAAGACCCTGGGATCATGACCGAGCCGAAAGCAGACGCTTAACCGACTGAGCCACCCAGGCGCCCCGTAAGATTTTATTTTAGGTAATATCTACACCTAACATGGGGCTCGAACTCACAATCTTGAGATTAAAAGTTGAATGATCCACCAACTGAGCCACCCGGGCGCCCCGACCTATAAACATTTATTCCCTCTTGCATCCTGTTCTGTGCACATGTCTGAATTTCCTTCACTCTTAATTGCCATTAGTTGTTGAAAACAACACTCTGAATTTAATAACAACTCTTCAGGGGCAAACAAACAAACAAAAACCAAAAGAAACACCCACAAAACCGAAAAGCACCCCACACCATGCTAAACATACACATGGCTTTAAGTGAAATATAGTTCAGGTTCCTTTCTGATTCCTGAAACAATAAAACATGGAAAAGTGGTCTTTTGGGGGGATCAAGAAAATACAGGTGTGGGGGTGCCTGGGTGGCTCAGTCGTTAAGCATCTGCCTTCGGCTCGGGTCATGATCCCGGGGTCCTGGGATCGAGCCCTGCATCGGGCTCCCTGCTCGGCGGGAAGCCTGCTTCTCCCTCTCCCACTCCCCCTGCTTGTGTTCCCTCTCTCGCTTTGTCTCTCTCTGTCAAATAAATAAATAAAATTCTTAAAAAAAAAAAAAGAAAATACAGGTGTTACATTACCTGCTTTTTTGCACTTAACATTATAGCTTGAAGATTTTATCATTCATTCAACAGGTGCCACGTTTTATGTAGGCAGACTCCTGCTGGTGGGTATTTATCGGGTGCCCAGTACGTGCAGGTACCTCTCTGGACATCAGGGGTATGATAGTGAACAAGACAAACAAAAATCTGTGCCTTGGCAGAGCTGATATTCAAATAACATAGATTTTCCGGCAGTACTTTCAGTATAGTATTCCATAGTGTGGAAATGTGCTACGATTTATGTAGGTAATCCCCTGCTATCAAAACCCCCACTAGCTGCATACTTGTAGCCAAATACTTCTGTGCTTTCTTTTCTTTGTTTTTTTAAATTGGGGCACAATGTATGTAACATAAAATTAACCTTTTGACCATTTTTAAATGCACAGCTCAGCGGCATGAAGCACACCCACACTGTTGTACAACCACCCCCACCCTCCGTCTCCAGAACTCTCCATCTCCCCACACGGAGACTCTGTCCCCATGAAGCACAGACTCCCCACCCCCTGCCCCAGCCCTGGCTCGCACCCTCTCCTCTCTGTCTCTGTGGACAGGACTCCTCTGGGGACCTCCTGGGAGTGGGGTCCTGCAGGATGTGTCCTTCTGTGTCTGGCTCCTCTCACTGAGCAAAGTGTCCTCAGGGTCCCTCTGCGTTGTGGCAGGTGTTCAGGACGTCCTAACCCACTTCCTGTCTGTGGATGTGCCTGCTCTGGACATTCACATAAATGGAATCACACACCACGTGGCCTTTTGTGTCTGGTTCTTTTACTGAGCGTCCTGTGCTCGTGGTCCAGCCACACTGCAGATTCAATCTTCGTTAAGCCACTACAGTTCTGGATTTTCTGACCCACACTGGGGATGCATCCTAACTCACCCACTCTTGGGAGAAAGCCAGAGGCCAGGGAAGAAAGGGCTGAAGTTTGAATGAGATTGAGGGTAACTGATAAGGCAGGACAGCAGAGGAATTTTGGGTGGGGGAGGAATCCAGGATGTGGGAGGAACCGACCGTGGACTCATCTACCCTCTAGAGAGAAGACAGAGAAAAGAATATGGGCATGGGAAAGGGGAGAGATTTGGGGGGGATCCCCAGGGCCCGGAGCTCCCTTAGCTGTGCTCTAGCTCTAGAACAGAGTCAGGACATGCCCACATCAACTTTTGATTTCGCTGGCCCCTGCTCCCAACTGTGGAGGAGGACCTCAGTCTCCCCTCCAGGTTGGGCTGGAACCCCTGTGTACTGGCTTCTAAGAGCTGACTGTTACGGATTTTTGACAACTAGAAGTTAAACCCAGCCAGTACCGAAAATTAAATTATAGGTACCTAAAACTTAACCAATCATGTAAAAAGAAAGTGATAAATACTGGACCCACATCACCTCCTCATTACTACATATTGCTATTAGCCACGCTCTCCAGGGGATTCGTGCCTCCTGCCTTTACATGGTGGAAATGCTAGGTGATGGTGTGGCCCTGCGCATCTCTTCCTAATTTCCTGCTCTGTGACTCCACCCCCCGAAACTGGAGATCATCCGTGGTGGAAGTATCTGCGGTCCGGAAACGGGCTGATGATAAAAATCAGCAACCCTTCCCCTCAAGGCCCCCTGACTTTGCCCTGTCTTTTCCTCCCCACCGCACGCAGACCACTGTGCATCCTAACCCACTACATAATTTATATATTTCAGACGTTATTCTCAGTCTGCCCATTGCAAAGTCGGCTTGGACTAGCAGAGATTTTTGTCGATGGTGCTCAATGCCATGTTTCTAGAACAGTGCCTGGAACACAGCGGGCGCTCCACACGTTATGTGGAATGGATAAAGGGGTCCTTCCAGTAAGCTCATCTTAACCACAGCACCACCCCGCCTGAGAATGATGGCTGATGCCCTGGAGCTAGCACGTTCCACCCTCTCTTTCATTCTGATTTTTGTCTGCCGCCCTCAGGTTCCGGGGAGGCAGCCACGGGAAGACAGAGTGGGGGCCGCTATTTGGCCGTGACTGTGGCCCAGGCCAGGAGACTGCCTCTTTCCCAACCCCTCCGCGTCCGGGGGAGCCTGTTGTCCCGCTACCTGTCCCCGCGCCCCGGCCCAGCTGGCTGCAAACATCGGGCCGCCGTGCGCGCGCACACCTGGGGCGGTCGGCCAGGTGCGCTCCGCGGGCCCAGGTGCGCTCCTTTAGCGCCCCACGCGGCAGGCACGCGGGGGACCGGGCCACCTGCGCGGGGCCGCGCTCCGGGCGCACCAAGCTGGGGGGCTTTCACCCGAGCGCGCCTTAAAAATTTTTTAATGAGAAAATATTTTAAAACATTCAGAAAAATCGCGAAAATAAATATAATAGACCTCAAATAGTAAAAGCCAAAGGTTAGGCGGATTCATTCATTCCGTAAATACTTTATGAGATGACCAGGTGTCAGGCACTGGTTTTAGGAGCTGGGATGCAGCTAGTAGAAAAAAAAAGATAAAAACCTCTTAACTCCAGGGGCGCCTGGGTGGCTGAGTCGGTTGAGCATCTGCCTTCAGCTCAGGTCATGATCTCGGGGCCCTGCTCAGCGGGGAGCCAGCTTCTCTCTCTCACTCTCCTTCTGCGTTTTTTGTTTGTTTGTTTCTCTCTCTCTCAAATAAATAAATAAAATTTGTATATAAAAAAGATTTAAAACCTCTTACTCCAGAATCTGGTGTAAGTGGGGGAGGCTGGTGAGAAATTACATAAATAACGATATTCATTTACTAGTACTGTTACCGGTTGAATGTCCCCGCCCCCCCCTTCAGATGCTGAAATCCTAACCTAACCTGTGAAAGCAATGGTATTAGGAGGTGGGGCCTCTGGGAGGGGCTTAGGTCATGAGGGTGGAGCCTCCATGAATGGGGATGAGTGCCCTTCGAGAGAAGCCCCAGAGAGCTCCCTGCCCCTTCCTCCCGCGCACGAGAAGTCATCCACGATCCAGGAAGAGGGCCCTCACCCCAACCATGCTGGCACCCTGACTTTGGACTTCCCAGGCTCACAGACTGTAAGAAATAGATATCTGTGGTTTATAAGCTACCCAGACAGACTGCCATAACAAAATATCACAGATGGCGGGGGGTGGGGGGGGTGGCTTACAACAGAAATGTATTCTGGAGGCTGGAAGTCAAAGATCAAGGTATCAGCAGGGTTGGTGTGTCCTGAGGCCTGACTCCCCGCCCCCCTTCCAGACCAGCCATTCACTAGCTGCCCCTACCCACGGGTAAGGGAAGAAGCCCCCCAGCTGAGACCTGCCCAAATTCCTCACCTGCAGAATTGGTGAGATACAAGAAAACAATGATTATTTTAAGCCTGCGTGTTATGGGGTAGCTGGTGATGCAGCAATAGTAACTGGAACTGCATTAAATGTAGCTTGTGGCTTGAATTTGCATGTCTATAATTACTAACCAAATCACACAGTTCCCCCAAGAGTTTGTTTACTATGTCTGTCTCCTCCCTGGGGGAACTGCCTGCTCACTGGGGAAATCTGCCATGGCTTCGTTCCTAAGAAACAGTTTCAACGTGTCGCTGAAGGGAGTCGACAGATTTCTGTTGCCGAGCACAGACTTTGCTCCGTTCATCCTTTCATCCACAGTTATTAATCTTCTGGCCACCTACTATGTGCGGGGTCACCTGTTGGAAGCTGGGGATACAGCAGTGAGCAAGCCAAACGCCCTTCTCAAGAGCCTGGAATCTGGCAGAGGGCAATAACTCAACTCCTGCTGCATGCGTGGTGAGGGACGCAGGGGCCCAGGGGATGGACAGACTGTCCCTGGCTGGGGAGGGAGGGAGGAAGTTGGGAGATGCTTTTTCTCCAGGTAGAGTTGTTGCAAGAAGTCATGTTCCACATCATTCTAGTTATCTTTTGGCTTAACAAATGACCCCAAGCTTAGTGACTTCTGTGGACTGCATTGTGTCCTCCCAAAATTCATATGTAGAAGCCCCATACCCCCAGTGTGGCCGCATCTGGAGATGGTCTGTAGGAGGTAACCCCCAGCCTTTGATGCCACACGGTGTCACTTCTATTCTATTTGCTGGGAGGTAGACACTAAGTCTGGTCCGCTTCAAGGGGAGAGAATCAGATGCCACCCTCTCAGGGGAAGGGAATTTAATGTGGGAGGGATGTCCAAAAGTTTATAGATGTTTTTAATTTTTTATTATTTCTTAAAGATTTTATTTATTTATTTGAGAGAAAGAGACAGTGCACACAAGCAAAGGGAGGGGCAGAGGGAGAAGCAGGCTCCCCGCTGAGCAGGGAGCCCGATGCAGGGCTTGATGCAGGGCTCGATCCCGGGACTCCGGGATCACGACCTGAGCCGAAGGCAGTCACTTAAACAACTGAGCCACCCAGGCGCCCATGTCTTTCTCTTTTAGTGTAGGAGTATGAACTGTGAAGGCACCCCCAAACTCACACACATTTGGGGTTTGGAGAAAGAGACAGGAGCTTTCCACTGGAGACAGTTGTGGAACATTTTAGTTATTTCTTCTGCAAGTGGAGATTGACATCAGTGACATCTAATGATATATATATATATTTTTTTTTCTTTCTCATTGAAGGCCTTAAAAATTGACCCTCCAGGGGCACCTGGGTGGCTCAATCAGTTAGGATAATTTTGACTCTTGATTTCAGCTCAGGTCATGATATCAAGGTCATGAGATGGAGCCCTGCATTGGGATCCTCATTGGGCATGGAGCCTGCTTAAGATTCTCTCTCTCCCTCACCCTCTGCCCCTTCCCCCCACTTGCACACACTCTTTCTCTAAAAGAATAAAAAAAAATTTAAAAAAGGAAGAAAGAAACGATCCTCCAATCTCAGCAGAAATGTTATTGAGTAATAGGAGTGTATGTTTCCTTATGACAACAAGCAAGAGAGACATTTTTCTTTGTGTTTGTAACTTTTTATTTTTTTGAAATATTTTATTTATTTATTTGATAGAGAAAGACACAGCGAGAGAGGGAACACAAGCAGGGGGAGTGGGAGAGGGAGAAGCAGGCTCCCCGCTGAGCAGGGAGCCCGATGAGGGGCTCTATCCCAGGACCCTGGGATCATGACCTGAGCTGAAGGCAGATGCTTAACGACTGAGCCACCCTGGCGCCCCTGTGTTTGTAACCTTTTAAATTGAAATAAATTACCCATGTGAAAGCATACAATGACACATTAAAATAACCATCTTGAAATGTATGATCCAGTGGCATTTAGAACATTCACAATGTTGTACAACCACGACCTCCGTCTAGTTCCAAATATTTCCATCAGCCCAAAAGGAAGCCCCATCCCCATTAGCAGTCCCTATCCCACTTTTCTGGATTTGCCTATTCTGGAAGATTCATGTAAATGGAATCACGCACCTTGTGGCCCTTTTGTGTCTGGCTTCCCTCACTGAGCATCAGGCTTCCAAGATTCATCTACATTGTATCATGTTTCAGTACTTCCTGCATTTTTATGGCTGAGTAATATTCCAGTGTAAGGATGGACCACATTTTGTTTATCCATTCATCTGTTGATGGACATGTGGGTTGTTTTCACCTTCTGTCTATTGTGACTAGTGCTGCGATGAACATTGGTATCTAAGTATTTGTTTGAGTCCCTGTTTTCAATTCTTTTGGGTGTAAACCTAGGTGTGGAATTGCTGGATCATATGTTAATTCTATGTTTAATATTTTGAGGAACCACCCAACTGTTTCCCTGTATCTATGATTTAAAAAAGAACAGCTGTATTTTTTTTTAAGATTTTATTTATTTATTTGACAAAGAGTGACACAGTGAGAGAGGAAACACAAGTAGGGGGAGTGGGAGAGGGAGAAGCAGGCTTCCCGAGGAGCAGGGGGCCTGATGTGGGGCCCAGGACCCTGGGATCATGACCTGAGCCGAAGGCAGACGCTTAATGACTGAGCCACCCAGGGGCCCCAAAAGAACAGCTTTATTGAGGTAAACTTGTTATATAATAAACTATGCATATTTAAACTGCACCATCATGTCATCCATGGATAAAGAATTTTTTTTTGGTTTGTTTTTTTTTTAACTTCCTTCCAAAGTAGATGCCTTTGTTTCCTTTTCTCATTGCCCTGGCTAGAACCTCCAGCACACGATTGGACAGGAATGATGGGAGAGAACAGGCCTGTTTTATTCCCAGTCTTGGGGGGGAAGCAACAAATCTTATACCCTGAAGTATACTGTTCACTGTGGGTTTTCATAGGTATCCTTCATTGGGTCAAGAAAATTCCCACCTATTACGCTTATCCTGAGGCTGTAAAAAAATTAAGAATAGATGCTAGATTTTGTCAAATGCTCTTTCTGCATTTATTGAGATGATTCTGTGGTTTTCTTTTGGTCCTTAATGACATGGATGGCTTGACATGAATCCAGTCCATTCATAGCGAATGACATGGATTGATTTTCAAATGTTAAACCACCCTTGTATTGTTTGTAACTTCTTCTTTTGATATAATTTCAAGCTTGTAGAAAAGTTGCAAGAAGAGGCAAAGTATTTTTGTATATCCTTTACCGAGATTCCTCAATTGTTGGCACTCTGTTACTTCTGCTTTATCTTTCTCTCTCTCTGTAATAGTATACATATATACTATTGTATAGTCTACTTATATAGAGTCTTGTATAGACTTATATAGAGTCTTATAACATATATTTATCATATATAAGTATGCAAATATACATAAGTATATAATATACATAGTATTTACATTATAATTTATAACAAAATATAAGGTGTTATAAATAATATATTACATAATTATATAAAACATACAAAATAATACATAATGTATAAAGTATATTATTTTTTTAAAAGATTTTATTTATTTATTTGAGAGAGAGAGCACAAGAGGGGGTAGGGTCAGAGGGAGAAGCAGACTCCCCGCTGAGCAGGGAGCCCGATGTGGGACTCAGTCCCGGGACTCTGGGATCATGACCTGAGCCAAAGGCAGACACTTCACCAACTGAACCACCCAGGCGTCCCTGTATAAAGTATATTATAAATTCATATGACACAAAATAAAATGTAATGCATTTGTACATATACATATACACATACCTATATACACACTATATATATATGTATATATATATACACTACATATGTATATATATGTAGAACATATATATATATTTTCTGAACAATTTGAGTCAGGTCTTGACCAGCTTTACTCTTAAGTACTTCGGTGGACATTTCCTAAGAACAGGACATTCCCTTACAGAACCATAGTTTGGTGATCAAAATTAGATTTACTGCTGAGTCTGAACCAGGTGGGCTACAAGGATGAACTTTTCTCCAACCATTCCCTTCCCTGCTGTCTGTTAAATCTCTCTTCTCTGCCCTGAGGAGCACATTCTGTGACCTGTCTGGTCACTGCCTGTTAAAGGGTCTCACCCCGTCCAGCCCTGTTAGCAATTTCCATCTCAGGGCTTTCTCCATCTTCTCCTTGGTGGGCTAGACATGGGGCTGGGAGTGGCATGGAAGTGCCTGGGATGCCCTCTCTGTGCCCTGTCCCTCCTGCCTCGCTTCGCACCTGTGCCCAGCATGTGCTGCTTCTGTCCGTCCCTCCCTGACTCGCCTGGGGCAGGGCCAAAGAGCAGGAGCTCTGAGTGTACCAGCAGGCGTGAGTGCTGACCACCCACACAGATGCCCTCCCTACTCTGGATTGGGCACAGGCTGGGCTCCTGGGATCCAGAAAGGCAGGGACGGAGGGAATAGATTCCAGAGCCAGATGTGGGTCAAGGGAGGAAACTCAGCCATCTCCTTGTGATGCTGCCTGCCAGTTGTCATGGAAACTGAAGCCGCTCTCTCTTGAAGGACCCATTAAGGTACGGGATGTAATCAACTCTCTCCCGAGTGGACCCCCACCCTCCCTGGTGGGAGGCAACCACCCTCAGGGCCAATAGGAAAAGCAGGCCCTGGATAACGCAGCATCTGCGGCGTGCCCTCACCACTCCTCCCCAGCCCTGGCTGCAGATGACTCGCTGGGTGACCACAGGTCTGCTTCTGTTTGCATCTCAACATGCCCCCCCCACCCCGATGGAAAGGACAGAGGGACACGTCACATGGCCACATTGTCTCTGAGTATCAGACTCTGAAAGGGGCATAAGGTAATGCCTCAACACTCAGACCCTGGCTATAAACTGCCCGCATTCAAATACTGACTCTGTCACTCACTAGCTGTGCAGCCATCAGGAACTTGCTCCTCTCTGGCCCTTGGTTTCCTCTCCTATAAGATGGATTATAATAATAGTACCTACCTCATAGGAGGTATTGTACCTAAAAGTTGTTAAAGCAGTGTCTGGATAAAGGAAATGTAGTATATTCATGCAATGGAATATTATTTGGCCATAAAAAAGGAAAGAAGCATCACTCTTGATACAATATAGATGAAGATGGAAACATTATGCTCAGTGAGAGAAGGCAAACACAGCAGACCACAGAACATATTATACTATTTATATGAAATATTCAGAATAGGCAAATGTATAGAGACAAAACAGATTAGTGGTTGTCAGGAGCTGGGGGGGAAGGAGCCTGGGAAGGGACTGCTTAACAGAATGGGGTTCCTTTTGGGGTGATGGAATGTTCCGGAAGTAGGTAGTGGTGATGGTTGCAGAACATTGTGAATGTACTAAATGTCACTGGATTGTTACTTTAAAAGTGTTAAAATGCAAATTTTGTTATGTGCATTTGTTTTACAAGATTTATTTTGTTTTTTTTAAGTTTTTATTTATTTGAGAGAGAGACAGAGTGATAGAGAGCACAAGCGAGGTGAGGGGCAGGGGCAGAGGGAGAAGCAGACTCCCTGCTGAGCAGGGAGCCCAACGCAGGGCTGGATCCCAGGTCTCCGGGATCATGACCTGACCGGAAGGCAGACTGAGCCACCCAGGTACCCCTACACGATTTATCTTGATGGCAGGACACAACACAGTGACACTTGGAGAGATGAAAGGTAGAACGCTTTGCTACTTGGTGTTCCAAATAAGAAAGGGTGTGCACTGGGGGACAAGGGGACAGCAAGCTGGAGCTGTAGGGGCAGCTTCTAAGTGGCAAGCTGTGTGGAGTTAGCTAGGTTTCTTGGACTTCTTGGGATTGGCTAATTTGAATAACTTCCTGGGCTCCTGGACTATGGGGCTGTCCCTAGTTGCCTGGTTCCTGATCCTGGGGCAATCAAAGCAGGTGCGTAATGTCCGTTGAATATGAGAGCTGATAGGGAAGGAGTCCAGGTGTGGATTTCATCAGCTGCTCAAGAGGAACTGATGGGCCTCTGACCTGGGGCTCAGAAAAGGGTCCCTCTCACCTACCCTTCCTTCTTCCTTTTCCATCTATCTATCAATCCATTATTTATCCACCTTTATCCTTTTCTTCCTATCTATCCACCTACTTCTCTGTTATTGTTGCCATTGTCCTCATTGTAATTTATTGAGCACTTACTATGTACGAGGCATGGTGCCACGCATTAACACATTCTATCTCCTTGATCTTTACAACAGCCTGAAGAGAGAAGCCATAATCGTCACCATTTTTACAGATAGGGAAGCTGAGTGGGAGGGGAAGGTCTTGCCCAATGTCCCTGCTCATCGTTCTTCACCTCCCTGCCCCAATGACCCATGAAAAGTCTCTAATCCCATCACAGGACTAGAAATTTGTTTTTTTGTACCTTCTTTACCTGGTGCTCTCCAAAACTTATTATAATGCCAAGAAACAGTCATGTGCCAAAAGTTGGCTAATTTTAATTTTCAACCCACATCATGCTTCAACGGCAGTGTCTCATATGCTTCCCATGAGTCTCTGAGGCACTTTATTCTTGCAATGTTACCTAAGTGGATAACTCCGTACTGCAAACTCTTCATTTTCCCACAGGTGCTTTTTGCTTTGAGAACTGTGTTGTGTCCAGTGTAGACTGGATTATCTGTTTTATTTGTTCTGTCCTTGTCTATCTCTCCAGGGTCTTGAAGCTGCAGCCAGGATATGGGTGTCTCTTTTAGGCAGATCTGCCATGTTGCCCATTCATATGCCTTTCCTCTTCAGGAGCTTACAACTCTATTTTGAAATATGAGCCTGGAGATACAAGCTTATGGGAGGTCTCAGTTGGAAACTGGCTTGGAAAATGTGAATGACATTGGATGGATTTCCAACTGTTTGAGATATGTGTAGCAGAGATTGCTAGCTATCCTCAGCAAATGTTCTCTCCTTCTCCCTCAGCACTAGAACCCTCGATTTTTAGCTGAGCACATCTGACCTCAGAAACAATATTCCAATAAATCATGCACCATATTGGACCATGTGGGCGAGGGTGACAGGATAGTCAGCAATGACATAGGAACCTGGACCCTGCCATCATGAGACACCAAACCCTCCCTGAACTGCATAGACCCAGACAGTTATGTGACATAAAATAAATATATTCAAGTTTTTTTTTACCAGAAAAATTAAGTTGGATTTTTCACATAGTAAAATGCACAGATCTTTTTTTTAAAATATTTTATTTATTTGACAGAGAGCAAGACAGCGCGAGAGAGGGAACACAAGCAGGGGGATTGGGAGAGGGAGAAGCAGGCTTCCCACAGAGCAGGGAGCCGGATGCGGGGCTTGATCCCGGTACCCTGGGATCATGACCTGACCGAAGACAGACGCTTAATGACTGAGCCACCCAGGTGCCCTGCGCAGATCTTAATTAAGTGCATGGATCAAAGATTTTTGGCAACTATACACCCATATAGTCAATACCCTAACCAAGATAGGTAACATTTTCAGAACCCCGGACAGTTCCCAGGACCTATTTCTGATGGATTCCTACCCACCCCAGAGGCACCCAATGCTCTGACTTCTTCTTCTTTTTTTTTTTTTAAAGGTAATCTCTACGTCCAACATGGGGGCTCAATCTCGTGACCCCAATATCAAGAGTCACATGCTCTGCCAACTGAGCTAGCCAGGTGCCCCAGCCCAATGTTCTGATTTCTATTAATATAGATTACTTTTGCCCATTGTTCAGTGTCATATAAATGGAATCATGCATATGTGTTCAAATTCCTTTTGTTCAGCATGACTTTTCTAGTCCTCTATGCTGCTGTTTATATCATTAGTTTGTTTCTTCCCCCCCCCAACCAAGTGCGTACATACCATTATTTGTTTCTCCACTCACCAGTTAGTTTTGGGCTATTATGAATAAAACTGTTAAAGCTGTTTCTGTAAATTTCATTCTGTGGAAATACATATTCACTTCTACATAAATCTAGGCATGGGATTGCTGAGCTAAAGGGGAAAAATTTATTTCCATTGTGTTTTAGAACTGTTATTTTTGAATGTATCAGAGTAACTGTAGTACATCCCTGTATATCAGTTTTCCCTGCTTCTTTGCCTCATTCTCTGGTCCCTTGACTCCTACTCTCTAGGACCACCTTCCTAATAAACCACACTGTCTGAGCCTCTATTTTCATGGATTCCCAAATTAAGATAAGTGGATACTGATCAAATATGATAAGATAGCTCAATGGGTTGTACCTTCAGTCCAGAAGCAACTCTGCGGGTGCTGGTTCATGTTTATAGGTGTGTATGGGTTCCATCCTTCTGTGTCTGGTGAAGGTAATGGGGCTCAGACACCAGCATTCATATCTCAACTGAAGACTTGCTAAGTACTAGCACTTAGCTGGGCATGAGGGGGTATGAAGATGAAACTCATGAGATTAACTGAGGTGTCTCCCCAGAGGTCTTTTGGGGGGACATAAAAGGTTGGTGGGGTCTTTTTAAAAAGGATTTATTTTGGGGGTACCTAGGTGGCTCAGTCGGTTAAATGTCTGCCTTTGGCTCAGTTCATGATCCCAGGGTCCTGGGATCAAGCCCCACATCAGGCTCTCTGCTCAGTGGGGGGTCTGTTTCTCCCTTGGCCTCTGTGATCACTTTCACTCTCTCTCAAATAAAATAAAATCTTTTTTTTAAGATTTTATTTATTTATTTGATAGAGAGAGACACAGCGAGAGAGGGAACACAAGCAGGGGGAGTGGGAGAGGGAGAAGCAGGCTTCCCCCAGAGCAGGGAGCCTGATGCGGGGCTCGATCCCAGGACCCTGGGATCATGACCTGAGCCGAAGGCAGACACTTAATGACTGAACCACCCAGGTGCCCCTAAAATAAAATCTTTTAAAAAAGATTTATTTATTTATTTCAGAGAGAGAGAGAACACAAGCAGGGGGAGAGGCAGAGGGAGAGAATCTCAAGCAGACTTCCCACTGAGTGGGAAGCCTGATGCCAGGCTTGATTTCACAACCCTGAGATCATGACCTGAGCTGAAATCAAGAGTAGGCTGCTTAAATGACTCAGCCACCCAGGAGCTCCTAGTGGGATCTTTTTTAATCAAAGGAAGAATTCCCTAAGAATCAGTGGAGAAACTGATCAAAATGCAGATTTCGGGATCTCCCTCCCCTCTGCTTATTGAAATTAGGAGGGTCCTGGGAATCTGCATTCTCTGTGAACTTCCCAGGGGAATCATTCTCATATTAATATTGGAGAATCCAGGTAAGATGTGGTCTTGAGTGGGCTAGTTGTTTGGTGTAGCTGGTGGGACAATGATAGGCAATTACTCTCAGTAGGGAGGTCCTAGATCATGCAGGTTGTGTGAGGATATTGGGATTTTATCCTGCAGGTAATGGGAGTCTTGGAAGGGTTGAAGGCAAAGCCAGGACTTGATCAGATTTGTGTTCTAGAAGACTCCTTAATGTATGTGGAGAATGAGTTGGCTGTGTGTGTGTTGAGGGAGGAGGGAAGAGATCACAAGATGACCAAACAGTGGTGGAGGCAGGGGGCTGGAGAAGAGGATGGATTTAACCAGAATGACTTACCTTGGGGGAATTCAGGGAAGAGGATTGGTGGATATGAAGAGGGGAGGGTCTCTGGGATGTAGAGAGACTGCCACATTGATGGGGACACGGAAAGAGGGGCATACTGGCGGTTGGGTGCATTGGGTGTTCAATTTGGAATGATTAATTTGGAGTAAGTGTGAGACACTCAGAGTGAGACATTCACAGAACTACCAGGGTAGAATCTCCTCTTTCAATGGGGTCCCTAATTGGGGGGGGGGGGCAGTATCTGGGTGTCTTTTCCTATCCAAAAGCTCTCCAGTTCCCAGAGGGTGATTCTAAATATACCAGAACATCTCTCACAATTAGCCTTAACCCAGACATTGAACCCCCTCTCCCCACCCCATTCATGAACCGCCTCTGGCATTTAGGTGTCTTGTAATCGTATTTTCTCTGCTTGTTAATGGACCCACTGAGGCAGTACTCCTGGGAGAGAGAAAGATTTCATTTGTCTGGGGCTGAAGAGGGAGACAGGGGTTGCTGGAGCTAATGAGGAATCAATGCCTCGTAATTGCTAATTAAATGAGCCTGGCTCTCTCCTGGGGCTATTAGTTGACTGGCTGGCCCTTGAGTGTCCACAAATTTAATTATACTCCCCAATAAACACCTGCAGCAACCATCACCCTATGGTATCTCTGTCGGGGAGACTAAGGAGAAGCAGGATCTTTATGTG
The DNA here is from genome assembly GCF_054177405.1 of Leptonychotes weddellii. Classification (NCBI taxonomy): domain Eukaryota; kingdom Metazoa; phylum Chordata; class Mammalia; order Carnivora; family Phocidae; genus Leptonychotes; species Leptonychotes weddellii. The sequence goes on along the minus strand of NC_138369.1, from coordinate 2,862,615 downwards.
TGTGCTGAAGCCATCAATTCACTTATTGATTGATGCATTGGTTTATTCTCTGATGCCTTTGTTGATTCAACAAATGTTTATTGAGCACCTGCTGTGTGCCAGGTCCTGAACTGGGTGCTGGGAACACAGCAGTGAAAATACAAACACAATCTCTGCCTTCATGGAGCTCACAGTGTAATGCAGGACAGACAGTCCTGCAGACAGATAACAAAAAAATAACTGAAGTGATGGAGAGAAGATATCCCAGGTCTATGAGAATGTATAATATAGACTTGACACGGGGAAGGGGGCAGTGTGAGGCAACAAGGAAAACTTCCCCCAATGACATGAAACTTCGGTAAGAAGGTAGCGTGAGCAGTGGGGTGCTGTGGGGGGCAGAGCTTTCCAAGCTGAGGGAATAGCAAAGGCTCTAAGTCTAGAACAAACTTGCTGTGGTGTCTGTGACTTGATTAGGATGTCATAGGGAATTGGGGGTGAGTCTTGTTGAGGTCACAACTCACCTACCAGGCACAAACTTACATCTGTCCTATAATTGGTACATGGAACTGATGGCAGGATAGGGGAGAAAAATATCATTCCTGGAAATGTTATTGAGAAGTCTCCAAAGAATTCTGGCCTAGGGAGGGCTTCAAATGCCATTCCTTCACTGATTTCCCCAGGAAAGTGTAGTAAGATGGGTATGGTCCCTGGGTTCAGACTCAGATACTTTGTATCTCCTGGCCTGTGGGAGTGTACAAGTAACATGGTCGATACAATATATGGACATTGCTGTATATTTATGGGGTGCATGCCCCTGTTTTATTCCCTCCCTTATCCTTGTGCCATGGAATTAGCCAGCCCTCCCCCTAGATGTAAATTGTTCTTCTCTGATTCCCCCGTCCCCCACGCTTGCTTGTCCACCTCAGGCGGAGGTCGATGGGAGTCCACGCTATGAGGAAGCTGTGACTTGTTGTCATAGTACATCAGAACAACAAAATCACTAGTCTTCCACACAGCACTAGACCACAACCACTCCAGTCTTCTTCGCCCCCTCTGCCCCACATCTGAGATCCCCCCACCCAGCTCTTACCCCTCACCTGAGCCAAGCCATAACATCCGGGCTTCCTGCTTCTCCACTGCCTCCTCTTTTCCGTTCCTGGTCCCCCTGGATAGAGGCAAGGTCTGATTCCCAAGGGCCCAGCTCCCACCCAGGCATGTCAGAAACATGAAATTTGGAGTTGGACGGATGTGGGGTTGACTTGCAGCTTCATTCACCCTTGGGTGCCACTCTCTGGGTCTCAGTTTCCTCAAGTGTCACCTGGGCATAAAAACACCCATGTCCTAGGGTTGAAGATGGCATATAATGTATATAAAACGCTTGGCGCAATGCTTCTACAGAAGTCTGGAAAGAGCACAACAATGTCATCTTGGCAAGCGCGCGTTCCCCCACAGTCCTACCGATTGGCCGTCTCACCTGCTGGGAATTACAGATTTATGTGTGCGGTTTCATTTCACGTGCTGATCTAGAAAATAATTCGTTGAAACATCCATTAAATGAGGGGCAAGTCTCCAGAAGCGAAAGACGTCTCAGACCACCCTCTCTTCCCCAGGCAGGGTGCGAGGTCTCCCTGGTTACCAGGGAAGCTGTCCAGTTTCCTGGTGCTGAAATGAAGTCGGCCCGCGAACCCCGCTGGAAGCTGTCCGGAGCTCTGGTGCTGAAGCAGATCGCGGTTCCCTTCGCGGACCCCGAGAGGCGCTGTCCGCGGCATCGGTTCCGAAACAGAGAGCCATTTCCTTCCGTGGTGGTCGGAGAGCTGTCCTCAGCCTCGGTTCTGAAGAAAACTTGCTTCCCTCTCCTCCCTTCGGTCACCCCATTCCCCTCTGTTCTCTATCCCTCTGACTCTCCCCCTCCCCCAGATTTCTTTATCTTTCGATTCTCTTCCCGGGGCGCTTCATAATGGCAGTGGGGGAGACACGGAGAGGTCGCAACCAGTACTCATACCTACTTCCCACCTCGTGGCTGTCCCTAGACTTACCTCCCAGGTAGTCAGCCCTGTTGGTCTCCCGCTTTCCAGACCGCCAACTTTGCCGTCTTTGTCACTTTCTTGGAAGATGTCCATGCGCTGATCTGTAAACCGGGGGTCCCTGGTCCCTCAGACCACCCCTCCCCCACGGGGCAGTGGCCTTTCCTCTGTATGCCTCACCTGCTTCCAATCTTGTGGGCAGATGCAGGTGACCAGTGGCTGCCGAGGCAGGGACGTGCACTTTTATGGGCTTTGGGGAAGGCGGAGCACCGGGAACCCGAGGAGGGGCTTCACCAGACGGCCAATGGGACTCCGCCTGGAATGCATCTCCAAAGATTACCTCATAGGCTGTGGTCTCGGCTTCAGAATAAAAGCCTGGCATCTGCCCAAAAACTGGGTTGGGATTTCCTAGAGTGGGGAGGAGCACTCACTGTGATCCTCAGGGTCTCCCCACTTGGCTCAAATTCCTCCTGGGTCTCTCACATCCAGCTTGGCCCAGAAGCCCTGGCTGGTACCGGCTTCTTCTCATCTCCACATTGTGCTATAGCTGACTCAGGAGAGAGAAAACTAGTAAACTGAGTTGGGGAAAGAACAGGGCAGGTTCAGAATATTTAAGTTCAGTTCCAGATAGGGAAACTGAGGTCTGTGAGAATGGAGGGCTCAGAAGAGCCTGGGGCAGAGGTGAGTCTCAAGACCAGATCTTTTGATTCCTCAGCTCAGAACCCACTTCATAACTTAGTTTATTGTTTTGCTTTACTGAGCAGGCTCTGAGTAAAAAAACAACCAAGCTTGAGTTCAAATCCAGATATTTCTCCTTCCTGCTGTGGGACTTTGGGCACAGTTGAACCTCTTTGTGCTTCAGTTTCCTCACCTGTGAAATGATGATAATGGTACTACCTTCTCAGAGCATTGTGATGAGAAATTCATGATATGGTGCGGATGGATGTTAGAAATAAATAATGTGGGGGGCGCCTGGGTGGCTCAGTTGGTTAAGCGGCTGCCTTCGGCTCAGGTCATGATCCTGGGGTCCTGGGATCGAGCCCCGCATCAGGCTCCCTGCTCCGCAGGAAGCCTGCTTCTCCCTCTCCCTCTGCCTGCCTCTCTGCCTACTTGTTCTCTTTCTCTCTATCTCTCTGTCAAATAAATAAATAAAATCTTTAAAAAAAAAGAAAAGAAAAGAAATAAATAATGTGGGCCAGGACTAAGATAAGCAAACTACCTGCCACAGGTGTAGAAATTCAAGACGGCACCAAAAAAACTCAGTAATCAAGATAAATAATGTTTCAATGCAATGGGTTTTTTTTTAATTTTTTATTTATTTATTTGAGTGAGAGAGAATGAGAGCACGAGAGGTAAGAGGGTCAGAGGGAGAAGCAGACTCCCTGCTGAGCAGGGAGCCCGATGTGGGACTCGATCCCAGGACTCCAGGATCATGACCTGAGCCGAAGGCAGTCGCTTAACCAACTGAGCCACCCAGGCGCCCCTCAATGCAATGTTTTAAGGAATCAAAATTAATGTAAAAAATCGGCAATGAATACATTATCAAAATTTTAAATAAAGATAGGATCCACATTACTGATTTTTCCTTTTACCTCAGGCTCCAGTGCAGCTTGGCATGGCAATAGAAACATTGTCTAGACATGGTAAGTTTCCCAATAATGAAGCTATTATTATTTTCTGAGACGTTCCACCCCTTTACCTAATCAACCAACTTCTGTTGTATTAGGTATGGGGTGGGTGGCACATACATGAATTCAACAACCAAGCTTGTCTTTAGGGAGGGTGAAGACATGAAAGTATAACTATACTCAGATGTAGTATTTTGACAATAGAGGGATTTGTGTCCTAGCTTGTGCTCTCCCAGTATGAAAGTCCCCTAAAGGGGCTGCTCATTTTGTGGAATTTGAACTCACAAATGAGCCGTCTGAATATCACCCATGGAACCAGGAGCATCAGATGAGGCACTTAGCATTTGTCAACTATGAAGCCCCATCCAAGGGTTAATTCCAGTGATGCACTGGGGAAAGTTTCAGTCAAATCCATGGGGAGTGGCTGCAGAAGCTATGTGGAATTCTGACACATAGTAGGTACTTAACAAGTCCACTGTCAAGTGTGTGATTCCAGTGAGCTCATCTGAAACGCTCTAATTCCTCCATTCTGCTTCCCACTCAGAGGCCAGTTATGGCTTCACAGTTCCAAAAGGAGGAACAGGGAGCTTGCTACAAAGGGAAGAAGAATAAATGGGCATGCAGCCTAGAGATAGCTGCCTTGTTTGTTTATTTGTTTCCCCCCTTTTTCTTTTAACCATTTTATTTATTTATTTTTTTAAATGTTTATTTATTTGAAATAAAATAAATAAAAAAATAAAAATAAATGTTTATTTATTTGAGAGAGAGAGAGAAAGAGAAAGAAAGGGTACAGGGAGGAGGGGCAGAGGGAGAGGGAGAGAGAGAATCTCAAGCAGACGCCCCGCTGAGCCCGACTCGGGGCTCGATCTCCTGACCCTGAGATCATGACCTGAGCCTAAATCAAGAGTCAGATGCTTAACCAACTGAGCCACCCAGGCGCCCCTAACCATTTTATTGTGAAAAAAAAAAATTCCAACCCACAGGAAAGTTGCAAGAATCGTGCAATGAACTTCCACGTCATCTTTATCTAGATTCACCCACCCATTGTTAACATTTTGCCACATTTGCTTTATCTTTGTCTATTTCTTTACGTATATCTTTGTATCTGTCCCAATCCTGTAAGTTGCAAACAAAACTGCCCCTTCATTCCTAAATACTTCAGCATGCATCCCCCAAGATCAAGGACAGTCTCCTATGTAACCCTAATTTAATGATCAGCCAATAAGTTAAAATTGTTACAACACTCCTGTCTAATCCCTGGCCCACATTTCAGTTTCACCAGTCATCCCAATATTGTCCCTTATGGCATTTCTCCCCAAGCTGGGATCCAAATCAGAATCATGCATTGCATTTCATCATCCTGTGTTTCCCGTCTCTGTCACAGAGAGGTGGGCTTTGTAGTAGCAAGTGATTCTTAGACCCTAGGATTCTCCTCTCAGTCCAGGGATCTGGCTTATTCACTGTCCTCCATGAGGGTGTGCTCTATACCCTGTGTCTGCCCCCCCTTCTTTACAACAAGAGGTTTTTTTAGAGGATTTCTTAAGTCTCTTTCTCCTCCAACATTCTAGAAAGACACAGCCATATATACACAGCCCCAAGCCTACTTTGTGAATTCAATCACTCCGTAAAAAATATTTTTGAATGCCTGCTATGTGCTATGTGAGAATACAGCAGGGAACCAAGCTGATGTGATTTTTGTCCTCCATTTAGTGCAAAAGACGGACAATAAGCAAGTAAACAAATAAAAGAACAATATAACTTCACACAGCAATGACTGCTATGAAGATAATAGATTGGGGGATAGAGCAAGAATTTCTGTCAAGGGCCAGAAAGTAAACATTTTCAGCTTTGCGGGACAGCCAGTCTCTTGTGGCTACTTCACTCAAAAGCAGCTTTGGAGAATACATAAATGAATGGGTGTGACTGTGTGCCAATAAAACTTTATTTATAAAAATAACAGCAGCTTATTTGAATCAAGGGCTGTAATTTGCTGGCCCCATGGTAGCACGTGAGTGGCTGGTGAGAGGGACATTGTATTAGCCTGGATGGTTGAGGAAAGTCTCTCTGGGGTAGGACCACTTGAACTGAGTCCTGAACTATGAGAAGGACATGGCCAGGAGGAAATGTAAAGGGCAAGTATCAGGCTGCAGGAACAGTGACTGCCAAAGTTTTGGGTGGCGGTGCAGGGATTGAGGAGGAACAGGCCCTGATGGGTGTGTAGGAGAATGATCAAAGGTGGAGGGGACTGGCAGGAATCATAACCAGAGGGAGGTCTGGTCATTCATGCTGGGAGCAGGTCACACCCGAAAACCTTTCTTCCTTTCTCTCTTTCTCCCTGAGCTTTTACTTTGTGCCGGGCTCCATTTCAAACCATCTACATGCCATGAATTCCTAAGGCCTTGGGACAACCCCATAAGGTAGCTACAATTGTTGTCCCCATTTTTAAAAGATTTTTATTTATTTATTTGAGAGAGAGAGAGCACCAGGAGGGAGAGAGGCAGAGGGAGAAGCAGGCTCCCCGTTGAGCAGGGAGACGGATGCGGGGCTTGATCCCAGGACCCTGAGATCATGACCTGAGCCAAAGGCAGACACTTAACCGGCTGAACCACCCAGACACCCCTGTTGTTCCCATTTTACAGATGAAGAAACTGGGGCTCAGAGAGACTAAGTAGCCCAAGGCCACCTGGAAAGTGAGCAGCAGAACTGGGATTTGAACACAGCCCTGTCTCTTGGCTCTAAAACTCATGCTCCTGACCATTCCCCACCCTATCATTGTCTTCTTCTGGGGTCCCCCTCGTACCTCCAGGAGAGCAGAGAATGACTTTACACCTAGGATTCCAAGACTCTCTTGCCAATTCCTCTAAGCTCCAGATATGATAGGTACTGGTTTTAGAGACATGACAAGAGGCTCAGAAAAGGGGAGGGGCCTGCCCAGAAAGTGCAATGAGAAGGGTTTGGAGCTGGGATGCAGACCGTCGTCCATGAACTCCAAGATCAAAGCTCTTGTCAATTGTCCACTCTCTTCTCTGTCCCTTTCCAGAGGTCCTTCATGAATATATAAACTCCCACATCATTCTCCCCCACCACACACACATCTTTTTAAAACCTTTTTAAGAGTTCTTTTTTAAAGCCAAGTATATTGGAGTTAACTGATGCATAGCAACATTCATATTTTCAGATGTACAGTTCTATAAATTTTGACAAATGCACAGTCATGGATCCAATGCCATAATCAAGATACAGAACAGTTCCATCACCCCAAAAAGTTCCCTCATGCCTCTGTATCGTCCATCCCCACCCCACTCCCCTAGTGCCTGGTAACTGCTGATCTGATCTCCATCATTATAGTTTTGCCTTTTCCAGAATGGCATTTAAATGGAATACACGGTGTGCAGCTTTCTGTGTCTGGCTTCTTTCACTCATAATGCTTAGGACATTCATCCATGTTGTTGTGTGTATCAGGAATTAGCTCCTTTTTATTACTGAGTAGCATTCCATTATGTGAATGAACTACAGTTTGTTTATCCATTCACCAGTGCAGGGACATTGGGTTCAGGAACATCTCTAGGTCTTGGAGATTATGAATAAAGCTGCTATAAACATTCATGTACAGGTGTTTGTGCAGACAGTATGTTTTCATTTCTCTGGGGTAAATACTGAGGAGTGGGTTGGCTGGGTAACACAGTAAGGACATATTTGACTTTATAAGAAACTGCCAAACTTATTTTCCAGAGCAGCCATGTGACTTTGCATTCCCGGGGACGGTGGATGAGATGTTCCAATTGCTCCACGTCTTCATTAGCACTGGGCATTGTCAGCTTGTTTTTTAGTCACCTAATAAGTGTATTGTGTCTTCTCCCTATTTTAATACAGAAAGTAGCATTCTATACACATTTTGTAAAACGTGTTATCTTTAATTTATTAGTTTATGTAGGAGAACAAGACATAATCCTCAACAAAAAGTCTAGTTGGAGGGACAGATAGTCCCTGTCTATTATAACTCAGATTGAACAAAGCTGTAAGGGAGGAACCTCTGGGCACTGGGGGAGCCCAGGGGACTCACCTGCTCCAGTCAGGGTTGAGGAAGGAGGGGGTAAACCAAGGATGGCTCCCTGGAGGAGGTGCCACTGTCTAAACTGAGACCTAAGGCTGAGGAGGAGCGAGCTGGGTGAAGTTGCAGGAAGTGTATTCCTGACAGGAAGAACAGCATGTGCAAAGGCCAGGAGGAGACTCTGGACGTGGCACATTTGGACCCAGGACCACTTGGTTGCAGAGTCCTTCCTCCTCCTACCTCTTTCTGCCTGCTTTGGGTCAGACTGATCCATTTAAACAGAGGTGGTGACCTTCCCTTGCAAACACTGACACCTTAGGAGGCCCCATTCCGCCTTCCAGAATAATCATAGCTGGCATTTTTTAATCACTTGCTGTGTCCGCACTAATTTGGGCTCTGCCCTCGCCATCTTGCTGGGAATCTCAGCTTCACAGAGAGTCCCCTTTGTTCCATTTTCTCCCCTCTGGGTCCCCGGGATCTGCAGCATTTGCCTATGTTCTAGGAGAAAGGCAGGTGCAGGTGGGCAGAAATGAATGAATCTCTTTAGAAAATGTCCCCCATGAGACTCCAGTTAGGAACAGTAGCTAATTATCTCCTGGGATAATAAACCAGCAGTGAGTATTAATTAATAGCTCATCATGGTAGAAAAAAAGGCTTAAGAATAAGGGTCTGGGATGATTCTTCCTCCCTGTCCTCTGCCTTACACATACACACACACACACACACACACACATACAGCCCCTTCCTCATCCGTTACTATAGAGACCTCTCTTTCCTACCACCCTCATGAGCATTTACAAATCGAGACTGCACAGATGGTGGCCTCAGCAGGCCTGTTGTTCTCTCTTCTAAGGACAATTTCTGGAGCCCTGAGGATTAAGGAAACAGGGCTACTCTGGACAACATCTGCCTGGGGCCCCGAAACCTGACCCTCAAGCCCAGGCAGGGGGAGATTAATGGAGGCATTTACCCAGAAGGAGCAGAACACACAAACAGGACCACACACAGGTCGCCCTCCCCACCTGAGGCTTCCAGGGAATCCCTAATGAAGGTCTCAATCCGCAACCCCCTGAATGAGAATCACAGGCACTTTTAACACTTCAGACTCTGAGAGAGGAAAGAATCTTGCAGTGTGTGTCCTGGAATTATTACCATATATAAACTAGTGTTTCCTGAGCATCTATTTTGTGCCAAGCCCTACACATTTTATGCATAACAAGTGCATTCTGAAGCCTTTTGTGTATAATAATCATGATGATGCGGATGCTCTTTTATTTGAGCTATATGCTAAGAGTTTTATATACCATGTAAGGGCAAGAATCTGACCCATTTTAATGCCCATTTACTTCCCAATGTGTAGAATGGTTAGTCACTGAATGAAAGACTGAATGAATGATCTCAGTTGCTCTTCACACCCACCCTGGAGCATGTTAACTAAATCCCATTTTTCAGATGTGGAAGCTGAGGTTCAGAGAGGGGGGGAAACTCCCACCAAGAATGCCTAGCAAGGAAGGGAAGAGGAAAGGTCCGAAGGAGGTCTTTCTGTTACAGAGCCCCCTATCCCTCATGTTGATGAGGCCCAGAGAGGGAAAGCAACTTTGTTCAACTCACAAAGCATGTCAGGGATCCAGCCAGGATGAGAATCCAGCTTGCCCACCCCTTCTCCTGTGTGTTTTCCTTTGGTCCTCTCTTAATCCCTTGCAGCCTTGGCACCAAGCGCAATGGCCCACAAAAAATACTGGGTTCCAATAGATATCTGCAGATGATGCTGTGAGTGCTAGGTTCGGGCCTTCCAGAATCTCCCCAAAACCCTTCTCAGGCAGTTATCTGTTTCAGTCTCACATTCCTCCGGGAGGCCAGGACACGGAGAGCAAAGAAGTGGGGAGAGCTGCCATTTGACGCCAGAACGCCCACTTATAGTCATGTTCTGTGGCTGGTGTCTGTGTCCTGAGTGGGACCAGCCCCCAGCCTCTGAAAGGTGGCTCTCGAGCTGCAGAGTCAAGGACGAAAGCTAACTCTCTCCGGGCCTGGTTTCCACTCCAGCACTCAGTCCTGGAAGAACCTGGAAAGAAGAGCAGAACAACGGGTTCTACCATCTCAGCTTTTGGAGGTGCTTTAGAAACGGGTATTGACAAAATTTCTGGTACAACCCTCCCCCTCAACTGTCCTGCCTCTGACTCTCCATCCTAGTGGGGGGGTGGGTAAGGGATGGGAACAGAATTGCTGGCAACCACAGTGGTAGAGGGGAGCACATCCTTAGCTTAGGCAGAGACTAAGATGTGTGTGTGTCAGGAAAGTCCCTCTGAGTCTGTGCCATTGGTGCAGAGACAGAAAAGGTAAGAAAGAGCCAATCAGCAGGCACAGACTTCCAGGCCAAGGGAGCAGCAGATGCAAAGGCCCAGAGGTGGGCAGCAGATGCACTGGAGAAACTGAAAGCAGGCCAGACATACCCTCCTCTCCACTGAGATCCTGGGCCACTTCCTGTGGCCAGTGACATAGTTGGTCCTTGGAGCCTGCATTCTCCATAATGAGGATGAGGACTCAGACCCACAGCAGGGCTCAGTCCACAGTAGGTGCTCAATTAATGTTTGTTGTTGAAAGAAAGAAGGAACAGTGCAAGGAACCAGAAGGGATTGAAGGGATTAGCCAGTCCAGGAATCAGAAACTCAAATGCCTGCAGGAGCCTTTTACATGAAGACCTCCCAAAACAAAAGCATTGCATAAGGAAACAGACTCCGGGGGCAGCCAATTCAGCATGGGGCCTCTTACCCCATCCCTTTATATTATCTACGGGGGTGGGGGTGGTGGGGAATAAAACAATTCAGAGCCATTAAACCGCACTTGGAAGTTCTCACAGCTCATAACTGAGAGCTGGACCGTGATGATGATTAGCTTCTGTTTACTGAATGCCTGCCATATGCTTCACATGCATTCTCTCAATAAATACTTACAACCCCCACGAACAAATACCGGCATCCCCCGATTTGTTTTTTTAACTGATGAGAAACCAGAGGCTCAGAGAGGTTAAGGGATTCGTCTAGAGTCACACAGCGGTAAATGGGAGAGACTGGATTCGAGCCCCGTCCGCTCAGAGCTAAGTCTTTATACAGTTCCAGTCCCTTCAAAAGCTAAGCTTTCCATATTTTTGTGCCGGAGGAAACCGACACTCAAAGGAGTGTGTGTGTGTATGTGTAATTCAATACAGCCAACAGTTTTGAGACCCCAAATCTTTTTGGGTTTTTTTTTTTTAAAGATCTTATTTATTTATTTGACAGAGACACAGAGAGAGAGGGAACACAAGCAGGGGGAGTGGGAGAGGGAGAAGCAGGCTTCCCGCGGAGCAGGAAGCCCGATGCGGGGCTCGATCCCAGGACCCCGGGATCACGACCTGAGCCGAAGGCAGACACTTAACGACTGAGCCACCCAGGCGCCCCGTGAGACCCCAAATCTTAAGAATCAAACCCATTGATCTGATTCGCGCCCTCAAATCCAGATATCCAAACTGGAGGCTAGGGTTCCCCACCCCCACCGCAAGCGCTCCAACCCCCCCCCCCCGCCCTCCCGCACTAGGTGTACACAGTAGGCGCTTAATGAGCGCTTTGATGGCGTTCACCCACGCAGCGGGCGAGAATGCTGGAGGGAGAGGGTCCTGCTTCCCCGCCCTCCGCACTCAGCTCCTCGGGGCCCGCCCAGCCCCCAGCCCCAACCCCCGCGCACAGCGGAGCTCTCCCTCCGCAATTACGGTAATTAGCTCCGAGCAGCCCGCCGGGGAGGGAGGAGGTAGGGAGGCGGACTTTGGCCCGGGCTGACCTGCTTCCTCGCGGGCCCCCGGATTGGTCCGCGCCGGGCACGTGACGCGCGGCGCGGACTTGTTGCTGGGCATCCCGGTGTTGCCGGGGCAACGCCTGCCGCGTGTCCTCTCCGCCAAGTGCCGCGGAGAAGTGGCTGAGACCCTCGGCGGGAGGCGAGGAAGGGGGGCCGGGGGGAGTGAGGCTAACTGCCTCCCTCCCCTAGCTCTCACCAGGCTCCAGTCCCCCCAGTCCAGTCGCCTTAGACCCCCACGGACGTTGACATCCACGTGGGTGGTCACAGCCCGAACCAGGGGGCACGCACGCAGCCAACAGGAACAGGACCCATGCCAGCGATCCCCCCGTCCCCATTACCACCATGAGCAGACAGGGTGTGCAGACAGAACACAGACGCACAGAGCCTGCATTTTACAAACAGTTACTGAAAACCCACGAGGCTCACAGCCTGTGTTCGGAGGGGGGTGACACTAGACAAGAAATGAGACAGTCCCCATTCCCAGTCATCATCCTCATCACAAGAGCCCCTGCACCTGAGCACCCCCATGTGCAGGGCCTCAGCTAAGCACTTTACCTGTATCTCCTGCTCATGACCCTCCTATATTAACCCCATTTTACAGATGAGGAAACCAAGCTTAAGCATGGGACCAGCACCTAGCTAGGAGACAGGGACTCCACCTCCACGAGTGTCTAGTAAAGCTCTCACGGTCACTTTATAAAACTTACTCTGATAATAATAATAAAGTTAGCTATTGCTGCCTAACAAATTACCCCAAAACATAGTGGCTTAAAATATTTATTATCTCACAGCTCTGTGACTCAGAAATTGAGGTATGGCTTAGCTGGGTGCTCTGCCTCACAGCTTTGGAGACTGTACTGAAGGTGTGAGCCAGGATTGAGGTATGACTGGGGAAGGATCCACTTCCAAACTCACGCGGTTGTTAGCAGGACTCAAGTTTTTGGAGGGCCCTTGGCAGGAGGCTGCCCTCAGTTCTTTGCCACGTGGGTCTCCCCAACACGGTGGGTTGCTTCATTAAAGCATGCAAGTCCAGGAGACAATAGTCTGCGAGCAAGATGGAAGTCGCTGTCTTTTATAACCCAATTATGGAAATAGCATCATATTACTTTGTGTGTGTTTATTGTAGATACATATATAGCTCAGAGCTAAGCTCCTAAAACCCTTGGAATTTCCTAAGTGATAAGAGCAAGAAAGGTTATCCAGTGGCTGGTGATTTAATCAATTGTGCCTACATAATGCAGTCTCCATAAAAATTCCCTAAAGCGTGGGGTTTGGAGAAGTGGGTTGGTGAGCACACGGAGGCACTGGGACGGCATGGAAGCTTTGGACCCTTCCCCGTACCTTGCTCTGTGTGTCTCCTCCATCCGACTGTTGCTGGGTGTATCCTTTTGTAATAAATGGTAATCTAGTAAGTTAACTGTTTTTCCTGAACTTTGTGAGCCTCGCTGGCAAATTATCCAACCTGTAGCTGGTAGGTCAGGAGCACAAGCGACAACTTGGACTTTGGATTGGAGTCTGAAAGGGGTAGTTTTGTGGGACAGAGCCCCTACCTGTGGGATGTGAGGCTGTCTCCAGGTAGATGGTGTCAGGATCTAGTTAAATTGCAGGACAACCAGCTGGTGTCTGAGACTTGCTTCATGTAGGGAAAAAACCCCACAATTTGGTGTCAGGAAAGTTGAGCATGTTCCTTTCCTGCTCTGCCTTCTAAGGTTCCCTATAGCGCTCAGGGTAAAGTCTAGGCCTCAGTTTACTCATCTGCAAAACGGGGCTACCACCAGCATCAACCTCCTTGGGATGTAGTGAGAATAAAATTAGTTAACACAGGGAAGGCACTTACGCAGTGCCAGGCACAGAGTTTGCACTCAATAAATGATAGTGATCATGATTATAGTTATCTTCATGACAAGTATCATCTTAAGCACAGTTTTTGTAAGCCTTTACATATCCCCGTCTCATGCTCCCAGAGATTCTGGTGTGCTGTCCCCCTAGTCAAAAACTTCCCTTTTGTGCCTCGGATATTTAATTTCTTCTTCTGTAAGATGGACATAGTGACAGGACCTACCTGACAGGTTTAAGTTTAAAAAAAACAAACAAAAAACCCATGTGTGAAGTGGTTAACCAATGCTGGGGACATAGTAAGTGCCCAGAAAAATTTTGGTTAGTATTAAATACTTCTTTTTAAACTTCTAATTTTTTTTTAAATATTTTTTTTAAAGATTTTATTTATTTATTTGACAGAGAGATACACAGCGAGAGAGGGAACACAAGCAGGGGGAGTGGGAGAGGGAGAAGCAGGCCTCCCGCGGAGCAGGGAGCCCGATGCGGGGCTCGAGCCCAGGACCCTGGGATCATGACCTGAGCCGAAGGCAGACGCTGAACGACTGAGCCACCCAGGCGCCCCTAAGATTTTTTATTTTTTATTTTTTTTTAAAGATTTTATTTATCAGAGAGAGACACAGCGGGAGAGGGAGGAGCAGGCTTCCCGCCGAGCAGGGAGCCCGATGTGGGGCTCGATCCCAGGACCCCGGGATCATGACCTGAGCCGAAGGCAGACGTGTAACGACTGAGCCACCCAGGCACCCCTTAAACTTTTAATTTTGAGGTGACTGTAGATGTCATATACAGTTGTAAGAAATAACCCATGACCCAATGATAACACCTTGCAAAACTGTGGTATAACAGCAGGTCCAGGACACTGACCTTGAACATTTCTGTCAAGTTCCTCCCATCTCACCCCCTTAGCCCCTGGCAACAATGAATCCTTCCTCCATTTCCACAAAGTTGCCATTTCAAGAATGTTCTATAAATGGAAACATACACCATGTAACCTCTTGGGATTGGCTTCTCTCACCCCTCATGATTCTCTGGAGATCCATTTAGGCTGCTGCATGTTATCCCAAGCTGGTTTCTTCTAACTGCCAAGTAGTTCCATATATCGATTTTTCATTTTTATTTTGAAAAGAATATCAAAAGTTGCAAGAATAGTATCATGACCTCTTGGCTCCCCACTGCCCCACTTAGTCACGTTCACATTTTCATATCCGCACCTCGTCATTGCCACCAAGCCCCTTAAGAGACTTGGCGCCTCTAAGAAAAAGGCCGTTTCTTTTCTTTTCTTTTCTTTTTTTTAAGATTTTATTTGTCAGAGAGAGAGAGAGCACAAGCAGGGGGAGCAGCAAGCAAAGCAGGCAGAGCAGGCAGAGGGAGAAGCAGGCTCTCCATTGAGCAAGGAACCGGATGTGGGAATCAATCCCAGGACCCTGGGATCCTGATCTGAGCCGAAGGCAGACGCTTAACCGACTGAGCCACCCAGGCGTCCTGAAAAGGCTGTTTTCTTACATAATGAGGATACAACAAATTCATGAACTCTAACATTGAGTCTATATTACTATCCAGTATGTAATCCATATTCAAATTCTGCCAACAGTCCACATCGTACTCTTTATGGCTCTTTTCTTTTCCAATCTGGGGTCTAAACAGAATCATACATTGTGTTTGGTGTTCCTGTCCATGCCGGCTATCTTTGCTCTCCATTACATTCGAAAAGAGCAGAGAAGTTGTTTTGTAGATGGTTTTGTTTTGGATTTGTCCAGTGGTCCCTCCAACTCCTTTTATTCTTTTAACAAGCACTTATTGAGTACCTACTGTATGCCAGGCACTGGTGTCATGCAGGACACAGGATCTCCCAGCTGTGTAATAAAACCATTGAGTGGATGGGTGGTAGTGACACCTTGAAATTTCCAGCCCTTCCTGGCCAAATGTCTGGCTCTACCATTCACTCGCTGTGTGACCTTGCATTGGACATTTTCCCTCTCTGGGTTTCAATTTCTCATATGGAAAATGTGGCTGATGCTAGTCTTTATCATTCATGGGGGGGTTCTGAGAAGCCAGTGGACTAGCATCATGGCGAGACTGGTAAATACTGAATGCACACTAAAGAAAGTTAACTCTTGGGGTTTTTATTATTCTGTGACTCTAGTTCAGGGTCTCTCCATCTCGGCATTGCTGATATTCAGGGCCAGATCATTCTCTAGGATGGGGTCGTCGTGTGCATTGTAAGGTGTTGAACAACATCTCCTACCTCCACCCACTCGATCCCAGGAGCTCCTTCTCCTAAATTGTGACAGCCACAAGTGTCTGCAGACCACCAAGTGTCCCCTGGGGAGGAGAATCACCTGTGGGTGAGGACCACTGACCTACGATACGTGATTTTAAAGAATGCCAGTGATTGGAACAATCCGCAGTTAGATAAAACACAGCTAGGATCTGAGAGGGGCCAATGAGTCTAACGTCACTTTCTAAACATCCTGTAGCTTAGGGTCTCTGGTTGCACAGGGTAAGATTTCCCAAGCAGTGGTCAGACACTCCACTTGCTCCCCAGCTTGCCTGGGCCCCCAGAGCACCACCCCAGCCCCCAGCTCATCTGCTGTATCTCTGAGGGTCTGGGTGCCCCAGCCGTGAGAACAGGGGCTCAGGTTTCTGTTCCGGGCAGCTGCTGAGAGGCCCCAGGCAGGTGAAGGGTTTGGGAGTGAAGTTCTGCTGACGAGGATGGAGTCCGGTAATCCCTGGGTTGCTCTTGTCTCTTGCAGAGTGTCCCAGCTCACCTGTGACAGCCGGCTCAGGGACCCAAGAAACAGGGAGAGTCTGCGTAGGTGCGCGGTCACATAAGGTTGTGTTCCGTGTTTCTGGAGACATTTTTGGTGGGAGGTGCTACTGGCATATAATGGGTGGAGGCCAGGGATGCCGCCAAGCATCCTACATCGCACGGGATGGTGCTCCCACAAGCAGGACACCTCCAGCCTCAAATGTCAATAGTGCCGAGGTAGAGGCACCTCAGTCTGTGTCAGTGGGAAGGGGTCAAAACCAGGTCTGCACACACATCCTGCCTTCAGCCAAGCACAAGCACACGCAACCACTGGCCACAGCATTCTCTTCATCTTTTCAAAAATAATCTTATGGGTTGTCTTTTCCTCATTCAATGAGTGCATGTTCTTTTCAGATAATTTAAAAACTAGGGAAAAACAACAAGGAAAATAAAAGTCACCCACGACCACCCCATGAGAGGGAGTTGCTGCCAGCAATTTCTGACATCCTCCCCCACTTGTCCCTAATATATCTGTTCTCCTTCCTGTGTTTACAAAAAGGGAATCATCTAGCACATTATTGTCCTTTGTAGATGGAAAATGTCTTTTCATGACTTTAAATTCTCTCCTATGCTTTATTTCCTGATTCAGCTCTCCCACAGTTTAAGTAATGAGTGCCCATTGCTGGACATCTAGGTCGTTCAGTTTAGGGGTGAAGCAACTTTGTGACCGAGCTCTTTGTACAAGTTCACATTTCTTTCTTTAAGGGTGAGTTGTCAGAGATAGAAATGTCATATCAGCAAACATGTTCATTTTATTTTTTATTTTTTAATTTTTTTATCAAATGTATTTTTTAAAAAGATTTTATTTATTTATTTGAGGGAGAGAGTGAATGAGAGAGAGCACAAGCTGGGGGAGGGGCAGAAGGAGACGGAGGAGCAGACTCTCCACTGAGCAGGGAGCCTGATATGGGACTTGATCCCAGGACCCTGGGATCATGACTTGAGCCAAAGGCAGATGCTTAAACTTCTGAGCCACCCAGGTGTCCAAACATGCTCATTTTAAAGTATTGCTTAAATGACAGCTTATCTACCATCCCCAACTGCAAGACAGTTGATAACCTCATTATTCAGCCCAAACGCAATTTGTGAATAAAGGTAAAGAGGGACATGAAGAGGAAAAGTAAATGTTTCAGTTAGTCCCACCACCCAGTGCAATCTCTCTTGACAGTTTGGAGCACATCCTGCCAGAGCCTTTTCTGTATGGACGCAAACCCATGTTCATGAACTTCACTTCTGCAGAAGATGAACTCACTCTGTTCTTAACCGTAAAACCCCCCTTTAAAATGAGTAAGACCATCTCCACTCCCTCTTTTTTTTTCTGTTCTAATCACACCAGAAGCCTGGGCCCCATCTGACTCATGTTTCTCTTGGTGGCATGACCTGATGGTTGGAAATCTCTTTATTCATTTGCTCGTTCAGCAAACATTTATTGAGCACCTCCTGTGTGCCAGACATTGTTCCAAATGAGCAATGAACAAGATAGACAAACATCCCTGTCCTCATGGGGTTCATTATCTAGAAAGGGAGCTATAAACACTAAACAAGGAAGCACCTTAACATTGGGAGTTGGAAAAAAGTATAGGGTAACATGAGTTAGCACTTAACAGGTGAACAGGGCAGGCATCTCTGACAGGGTGACGCCGGAGCTGAGACGGAAGAATGCATTGGCACAACTAAGAGAAGCAGTGAGGAGATTAGTACTGGAGGTGAGCACAGCATGTGCAAAGGTCCTGGGATGCAAGGAATGTGGCCCAAATGGGTGCAACCAGGCCTGTGTGGAGCAAAGTGAGTCAGAAGGATCCTGGCTGGAAATGTCACTGGGAGGATCCTGATTTTGACACCAGCTGAGACTAGGCTAGGTGTGGAGAAGTGGGACTTGGGTTGGAAACAGAGGAAGTATCAAGGGAACTCCCAAGATTCTGGCCTTTGAGGCAGGACAGATGGTGGTGAGCTTTCATAAGGGCTAGGTTTATAGGGGATGGAGCATGAGTTCAGGTTTGAAGGCACTGAGGTATCTGTTAGTGGAGGGGCTGCTGAGGAGGGATCAAGAGGCCAGGTGGGAAGTGGCTGAGAGACTGGGCTAAAGGAAAAACTCAGGAGTATCAAAAGTATCGCAGAGGGACAGGCAGGGTGAGGGGCAAGGGGGTCTAACAGCCTGAGCACCTGCTTTGGGGCCTGGGAGAGCAGCCCCAAGTCCCCCCCGGCCACCACCACCACTGGGACCCCTTCCTCCAGCACCAGAATAAGGGCAGAGCCTGGAGAGGAGCCTGTGAAGGTTACACTTGTGGATCCCAGTACAGCTTTATTTCTTTTCCCTTCCAGAACTTTCAATATATTACTATGCTTACTAAATTCAAAGCCAGAAAAACTTATAGAAAGGCAGCAAATGTTTTCTTCAAACACAGAGACAGAGACAGAGACAGAGAGAGAAGGGGAGTGGAGGGGAGGAGAGGGCAGGGGAAGAGAGAGACAGAGAGAGAGAGAGGGCAGGGGAGGGACAGAGCAAATGGCAAATGCAGGTGATGTCCTCCTGAAACCATGGTGACCAGTAGGATTTGGTGGGGGGCACTGGTCATATTAAAAATAACTCACTGTGTGGATTTTTCCAGCATGGGTTAGTGCATGCACAAGGCAGTGTGTGTGTGCATATATGTGGAGGTTCTGAATGTGTGTGTGTAAGTGACTGCATGCATGGATTGCAGGCCTCTGTGTGTGTGTGTGTGTGGTGCATGGATTTCACTACATGGGTGTGACTTTTATAGAGATGTTCAAAGCTGGGTGTGGACACATAATGAGTCCCATGTGTTTTTGAGTGCTCCTTTCCAGGCACTTGTGTGAGAAGTTGCAGGCTTATCTTCATGGGTGCATGAATGGGTTATGTATGTGCAACTCCAGAAGTGTATACACAACATACTTAGGTGTGTGTGCACGAGGGGAGCTTAAAGTAAAAATTGGGAGATGAAAACCCATGGTCGAGTTAACAGTATTGTAGCAATGTCAATTTCCTGATTTTGAGAATGTGCTAGAGTTATGTGACAGTGCTACTATGGGGGAAGTTGGGGGGAGGGTACACAGGACGCTGTGCTATTTTTGCAACTTCCTGTGGAACCTATAATTATTTAAAAAGTGAAAGGTTAAAAAAAATCGGGATGAGAAACATGAATTTCACACGTTTGTGTCTCCTCAAAACAAGTAGGAGAAAATGGGGAAAAAACATAAGCAGCCAACCTATGATTTTTTTTAAAGTAAGATTTTAACTGAGAACATGGTTGATGCCCCAAGTCTCCCAGGTGGAGAAGGGAGATGCAGGCACTGTGTGTGTGTGTGTGTGTGTGTGTGTGTGTGTGTTGGGGTTGGGGGGTGAGAAGCTCAGATTCTACAACCCAGGCAGGTGCAGCAGTGTTATCAGGCATGTGGCCGTCTGGTGACCCAGGAGGACCTGGAGGAGACTGGGAACATGTGCAAAGTGAAACACAGGATCAGCCACGGTGAACGGTGAATGAGTGGGACTTCACAGGTGAAGACGAGGAAATTTAATCAAGGTGGAGTGAAAAAGGTAGGGGCATCAAATCCCTTGGGGCATGGGAGAGTGAGGGGCAGAGCAGCTAATCCCCCAGCGTATCAGGTTGTCTAACCACCTGCCTCAATGGGGGTTCTCTCCAAACCCCAGGGTCCCAAGCTTACAGGGGGCAGGAGAGAGAGGGAGGCAGAGACACAGAGAGGCGAGGGGAGAGGCAGGGAGGGAGAGAGAGAGAGGCCAGGCAGAACAGAGAGAGACAAAGAGACAGAGACAAAGACAGAGGGAGAGAGAAAGAGAGACAGAGAGAGATAGAGAGGGAGAGAGATAGAGAGGGAGAGAGAGACAGAGAGAAACTGTTTAAGCATCTTCAGCTTCTATGAAGCCGGTGTCTGCTTGCTTAAAAGGACCAGTCAATTAGTTATTCCATTCAAAAGCATTCTCTCAATAAGCCAGTAATGTATCAGTTACCTATTGCTGTGTAACAAACCACCTCCAAAACTTAAAGGCTTAAACAACAACAACAACTTATTATTTGTCATGATTCTGTGGTTTGGCTGGGTGATTCTTGCCTGGGCTCATTCATGCAGCTGCATTCAAAGGGCAACTGTGCTGGGCTGGAAGGTCTAAGCTGGTCACATCCATTTGTCTGGGGCCTTGTGTGGAGGCTGAGGGGCTGGGACTTCTCTCCGTCTACTTGCTGCCCTGCTGGGGCCGGAAACCTAGAAACTACAGTTTTCAGAATTCCTTGCAGCTGAACACTGGATGCAATCAAGTTCTGTTGATGGAATATAGTTATGCAATGTTCTGTGCAGAGGCTGTGTTTCTGCCACATCTGTAATATATTTCTTGGTGAGCACAGTGATACAGTAAGAACAGAGGCTTGAGGGTCCAGGTAGCATTTTTTTGCGGGCATCAAAAGGCAGGGCAGAGGAATCCGTTTTTGCTGCTTTTGTCGTTGGCAGTGGTTGACCAGTGAAACCTGTTTGAGATGGGTTTTCTGTCACTTGCAACCCAGAGAATCTTAACCAGTGTGGTAAGGAAGGTGAAGTCTGCACAGATGAATGTTTTGCACAGAATGAAGCAGAGAGTTTAGTTTAAAGAAAATAATTCCCATGCATCAGGTTCCCAGTTTAACCAAAGCAAAATACAGTAATACTAGAGCCACATGTAACAGCAGAGCTGGAATGGCCCCCCCCCAAAAAAAAAAAAGAATCTCAGCGAGGTAAACTGAGTCCATCATGGATAGAGGGCTTGCCCACACGGTGATGCCAGATGAAGCTCTTTTCCTGCTGGTGGCTGGGGGAGGGGAAAGGTGTGGGAGGGAATGGGAGAAAATTTCTCTGTGTGCAGGATTGCTACTAGAATAGGAATAAAAAATGAGTCACTGGCAAGATGGTTGAGAGGCAAAGCTTTAAAATGTCACTGGTCTGGGAAAAGCCAGCTCTGAGTAAGGATGGGGAGATGTACAGATATCAGGGGAGATTGTGGCATGGACAATGCTTTTATCCAGCCCTCAACTCAGTCTCTGAATTTCTGAATGAAGAGCACACAGTGGCTGGTGTTGTCAGGGTCACAGGGCACAAAAATTAACTCTATTGTCCTAGGTGTAGACATACCAACAGTTTTGCTACATCATATTGGACCAGGTCATGCAAAATCTCTGGTTGTGTCTGTGGTGGAAACAATGAGATCTCAGAAATCAAGAGGTGTATCAGTTAGGGAAGGCTAAGATTACATGCAATAACAAACATCCCCCAATTTCAGTGGCTCAAAACCCTAAGATGTATCTCTTGCTTGCGCTGGTCCCTCTCTTGGGGTTTGGCTGAGGACTGTATATGTATTCCTCCTGCATGTACAGGTTGATGGAGACACCACGATCTCAAACTTTGCTGGTCGCTGTAGCTAAGGAAAGAGACAATGGGACAAGTTGTATCATGGCTGTGACAGTTTCCATCTGAAGGGGTACATGTCACTTCAGCTCACATTTAATTGGTCAGAGAAAATCTCATGGCCCCTGTCTGACTTCATGGGGAGCAGGGAAGTGCAAGTCAGCCTGGGAGAAGACCTGGAATCTTCAATGGTTAACTTAGGGGATGGAGGAAGGGGGATGTTCTCTAGAAATGAAACTCACACCAAAGGAAAAAAAAATACTAGAATATTAATCAAGGCAAACTACATCTAATGCTAATAGATTCTCCAGTGGACATAGAGGATCTCTCCCATTAGATTCAGCAAGAAAGTCCCAGGGAAGCATCTGATTGGCTCAGCTTAGATCACCTGCCCATCTCTGAATCAATCCCTGTGGCCGACTGGATGGAATACTCTGATTGGCCAGACTGGATCACATGTCCCACCCTGTGGTCCTGAGAGGGAGGAGCATCTTAAATAACAGCCCCCCCATCCCAAATCAGATGCCACTAAAAAAAATAATAAAATAACATTCCAGTGAAGCCTTGACATGATACTGATTATAAAACATACCCTGCTTTCATCAATGTTTAAAAAATGCATGACTTAGAATCAATGAAATGTGGTATTATCCTCCCCATTTTACAGGTGAGAAAATTGAGGCACAGGAAGGGTAAGTTGCTCTCCTAGAGTCACACAGCCAGGAGGCAGATGAGCCAAGATTTGAACCTAGACAGTGCAGTCTGGAGCCCCTGTGTCAGCCCCGTGATCAAAGTTCTCTTGGCCCATGGCCTCTACACTAATGTCTTCCACGTCTCAGAACACAGGCATCTTTTTACAGCTTTTCTGTGGCTGCAAGGCTCAGAAAATTTTCGGTATTCCCAGAGCTTGTTCAAACATTATCAAGTGTGCTTCCCTTGACATTGAAGTGGTTTTTCACTTCGAGAGTCCTTAGGGGCTCCTACATGGTCCAGCAACTGCAGACATTTCTTGGCCTTTTTTGTGTGTGTGGAAGTTTCTCTGGGTTTGAGGCATTATACTATAGTGTTTAAATGCACCTGATTTAGAGCCACATTGTCTAGGGTCAAATCTTTCCCTCTGCTTCTTCAGAGCTGTGGGTTCTTGGAAAATATACCTAAGTTTCTGTGCTCGGTTTTGTTATATATCAAATGGCATTGTTGTGAGGATTAAATTAATTAAATCACGCCAAATCTTAGAATAGATAGAGATGATCATGTTTGAGCCCCTGTATCCAGCCATGTCTGAAGCTCGTGAGATTAATCCTATACTTCCCACTTCCACAAACCAGCAAAGCCCCTTTATTATATATGTTTTTCAAGGCAGCTTGAATTGAGTTCCTTTCACTTGTAACCAAAAGATTCCTAAAGAGTGCAAGTATCCATTGGCAGACCCCCAGAGAGCTGGCTCAAATGAAGAGACCCTGGGGGCCCCTGGGGCGCAGTTGATTAAGCGTCCAACTCTTGGCTTCGGCTCAGATCATGATCTCAGGGTCCTAAGTTAAAGCCCTGCATTGGGCTCCACGCTCAGTGGGGAGTAGGCTTGAGATTATTTATCCCTCCCCCTCTGCTCCTCTCCCAGCTCTCTCTCTCAAATAAATAAGTAAATCTTTTTTTACAAATGAGGAAACCCTGGTGCCCTGGAAAATAAGTGTATCTTTACTATGTCATGGATGCTGGTGAGCCCATGCTTCAGAGGAGGGAACTCAAATCCAATTCAGTAGATGTGGTAGCCAACCTCCAACATGGACCCCAATGACCCCCACCTCTTGGTATTTACACCTTGGGTAGGCTTCTCCCTCCTTGTGTCAGGGTCAGTCTGTGTGACCCATAGATGTGGTCATACAGAGATGATGATTGTCACTTCTGAGATTAGGTTATAAAAGACAGTGTCTTGGGGCACCTGGCTGGCTCGGTTGGTGGAGTGTGTGACTCTTGATCTCGAGGTTGTAGGTTCGAGTCCCACGTTGGGTATAGAGATCACTTAAAAATAAAATCTTGGAAAAATATATGAAAGACAATGTCTTCCACCTTGTTTGGTGTGTGTGTGTGTGTGTGTGTGTGTGTGTGTGTGTGTGTGTGTGACTGTCTCCATGTCTCTCTCTCCTTTTCTCCCTTTCTCTGTCTTATCTCTTTATCTCTCTCAGTCCTCCCTGGCTCTGTGCCTGTTCCACTCATGGTCTCTTCTTGGTCTATCATACCTTCCTTTCTGTCTCATTCCCCTTCCCCTCCTTGCTGGACTTTTGGTCTGTCTCTATCTCTCATTCTCTCTGACTCCTTCTGTCTCTTTGTCCTTCTATGTCTCTGTCTCTCTGTGTCCCTCAGTCTCTCTGCCCCCACCTGACCCTGTGTGCATCTCTGCGGCTCTTGTTCCTGGCTCCTGGCTCCCTGCTCCCCCCCTCCCCCCCACTTTAAGTGCAGACTGAAGGGAAGCAGCCTAGTGGACCTGGGACACCCCCTCTTTGGTTGCCAGGCACTGGGGCTGGGAGGGGCTGAGAGCTCATTATCCTAATGGTGTCTTCGGAGGGTGCCAGGCAGCCCAGGAAATGGGCCACTTAAGTCTATTGGAGCTGATGGCAGCCTGCGGCCACTTCTCCCCACTGCTTTCCTTAAAGAGCTGGGAGTGGGAAGAGAGGAGGGAGAAGGAGAGAGGGAAGTGGAGGAGGATGGGAGAAAGGGGAGGGAGTGAAGAGGAGAGGAGGAGGGAGGGAGTAAGGTGGGAGGGGGCCCCATCTCCCTTGCAGGCCTGGGTGTCCTGGGAAAATGCACTGGGCTGCTTGGGAGGGGTCAGGAGGCTGGACTGGACCCCGGGAGTGGGGCCTCCTTGCACACACACTTGCACACCTCAGAGAGCACCACCCCCACACTCCCACTCGAGTCACCCCAGAGCTACACAGGCCTGTGGCCACAGGCACCCTTATGCTGCTCAGGGGGTTCCTGGGACATCCCACCAGGTCCCTGGGACACAGGTGTGCCCCCAGAGCCACAAACACGGAGGGAGAGGGCCACGGACGGACGCAGTCATAGCAGGAGTGCCTGAGGCCACGAGCAAAGGTCATGGGCACAGTGACGCAACACAGAGCAGACACAAGCCCAGCCAAGCTCACGCCTGCAGTCACAGACGGGGACACGCGCATTCATGCCCACAGCCACAAACACACGTCCACTGTGTCGCATGGGGTCACAGACGCATGCGCACATGTACTCACACTGAAGCCCAGACGGACACGTGTGCAGGCGTATGTTTGCACTCACACTCACTCGGTCACAGGCACGTGTGCACGTGAACACACGTATTTACACAGACACAGGCTCATGTACTTCCGTCCCCATGCGCACCCACATGACGCACACACAGACAACAGCATCTGCACACGTGTCCACACACGTGCTCACAGACACATCACAGATACACAGGGGGGTGCATGTCGGCGGACGTGCTCACAGATCCACGTGTCCACACTCACACACACGTGGGCACACATAGTCACGTGCACATACGCACAGAAACACAGACCTCTCCAACACGGCTGCACACCAGGACACGCAGATCAGAGGACACACACACACACTCCCACTCCCATACACCGCGCAGGCTCAAGAGATCCCGACACCCCGGGGTGCAAGCAAACCATACTTCCCCCCACGACACAGGGACACCCAGAGAACTAGGAGGGCAAGCGCTCCCAAAATGAATAAACTGTCCCGCACACACTCACAGGCTGCAAAAATGCCCCCCTAGGAAGTGGCTACCACGTACCCACACGTGTGGGCTGTGAATTCACCTTCACACACACACTCACACCCACAGTCAGGTGCACCCTGTCATGGGAATGCAGACTCAGAGTCGCAAACATGCAGGCACGGGCAGAAACAGATGTGACAATCACACACGACGCACGAAACAACGGCCGGCCACATAGTGGGTCACTGGCAGGAAAGTAAGCCCAGCCTGGCCTGATCTGCCAGTTTTCTTCTGGAGAAGATGGTGATCTGGATTTTTATGTGAAATCACTTAAAAGAAAGCAAAACGAAGGTGTGTGGCCCAACCCAGCAAGAGCTAATGGTCTAGACCCCAGCCTCTGATTTGCAAAGGGACCCCAGTCACACCACTAATAGTTGGGCTTGGCCTCTCCAAGCCTCCACCTTCTCTTCTGGAAAATTCAGTCCAAACAGTCTTCATCTCAAGGGCCTATTTTGAGGACTGCAGTAGGAGGCCAGCTCAGCCAGGGAACAAAGGGAGGGCCTCCTGTCCTCTCCATCTCCCCCTGTCCGCCTGCTGTCTGTCTCTGTCCCTGGATTTCTCGTCCTCTGCTGTGGTCTTACACCATCTCCACGTTTCTGTCTCTCTCTCTCTCTCTCTCTCACACACACACACACACTCACACTAGTGCTCAGGAGGCCCAGCCAGGAGGAGACAGGGAGGCCACTTGCCTGAGCTGGGATCTGACGGAAGCTTTGATTTAGAAGACTCAGAAGCAGAGTGTGTATGCTTGTGTGTGGCTGGGTGTGTTTGCGTGTGCATGTGGGTGCCTGCGTGTGCCTGCATTTGCATGCGTACCCTTGCCCGCGTGTCAGCGTGGCCCATGAGTTAACACGTGGGTGCGGGCCTCTGTGTGCAGACAGGGGTGGATGTTAGGGGGTGGGTGAGGGTGAGGCTGGTCTGGCTCCAGACAAGCCTCTGCCTCCCCAGGGAGATGGGTTCCCCATTTCCCTCTCCATTTCTCTCCAAGGCCCCGGGGGGCTTCCTTTTGCACTGAGCTGGAATAGAAGCCCCTCCATCCCTCCTCCGTGGGTGGGGCACCCACCCAGGAGCCCCTCCACCCCTGTCCCGTCACCAGGGTCACACATACCTGGCATGACTTGTTCTTGTTCTGTGACTCTGGCCAAGACGCTGAGCCTGCTTCGTCATCTGTAAAGTGGGGAGAAGAACGGTTCCTTGCCAGGCAGGGTGATTGGGAACTCTAAAAGAATGAAACAAAGGAACAATTAAAAGAAAAAAGAGTTTAAAAAGCCAATGATTTGAATAGACGTATCTCCAAGGAAGATGCACAAACTGCCAATAAATGGTAGGTATCTACTCAGGAGAATGGAAACCCACAGGTGCGTGCTCACAGCAGCATGATCCGTGTTACCTGGGGACACTTGCAGGGGACCCTAGAAGCCCTGTAAACATAGTTTACAGAAGCAATGCATGTTCATTAGCAAAGATTTGGAACACACAGGGGAGAGATTAACCATAAGGTCATCATATTCTCTTAGTTGTTTAAAACACTAATTAAGGAGCCAGAGTCCCCTCCATCCCTACCAGTAACTTTCTAGACATCCCAGCCTCAGTGAACAATGTGGCGGACACTTTCTGAGAACTCAGGCTGGATCTCCCTCCCTGTCTCTCCCTCCTCCCCACCCTTCCCTCCTCCAGATTTGCTTTACTAAGTTTACAAAGATTTTCTAAAAATCATTTCATTGATCTTTCATTGAACCCATTTCCCACATCACTCCAAATCAGTGCATATAAATCTACCACTCTTTCTTCTTAAAAATAGGATCTACTTTTGCGTAAGTCCTCCACGCATTGGAACCAAATTCCAAAGGCACAAAGGAGTTTATGTTGAAAAGTCTCTCCCTGGTCACCCAGATGCTTCTCCCACTATGGCCACTGCTACTGGTTTCTTCTGTCTTCTGAGATTTTAGTCTTATTGGGGTAAATATACATATGCAAATATGTACTTTTGGTGTGTGTGTGTATTATGTGATACATATAGATGCAACTTACTATGCATTATACTATTTATATAATATATACATATTCTATATATATATTATATAATCTGTAACAAAGAATTTTATATAAAATGGATAATTCACCTCCACATAGAAAAATGTAAGGAGATGTACGATGTGTGACAAGATGCAGCTCTGTCCCCTGTTTGCCCAGGTCCACAGATAAGCACTTTTTTTTCTGTTAGAAAAACATTTTTTAAGATTTATTCATTTATTTGAAAGAGAGAGAGAGAGAGACAGCATGAGGAGGGACAGAGGGAGAGAAGCAGACTCTGCTAAGCTCTATGTCCAACATGGAACTTGAACTCACCACCCCAAGACCAAGAGTCACATGCTCTGCTGACAGAGCCAGCCAGGCACCCCCTAGAAAAACATATTCTTACTCCTCATATCTTTTTTGGGGGTGTGTGTATGTGTAACACCTTTTGCTTCCACCCTTATTATTAAGATATAATTAACATATAACATTGTATTAATATAAAGTGTACAATCTAAGGATTCCATATTTGTATATATTGCAACATGATAACCACAGTAACTGTAGCTAACACCCCTCACCTCACATAGTTACAAAGTTTCCCCCCTGTGATGAGAACTTTTAAGACCTACTCTCTTAGCAAGTTTCAAACATATGATACAGTATTGCTATCCTTTTACAGAAAAAGTAACATGATTTGTGCTTGCTCTATGCCTGTGTGAGATCTGTGCCCTGCTTTTTTTCTTTTTTTAGATTTTGTTTATTTATTTGACAGAGAAAGAGAGAGAGAGGGCATGAGTGGGAGCTGCAGGCAGAAGGAGAGGGAGAAGCAGGCTCCCCACTGAGCAGGGAGCCCGACGACATGGGGCTCGATCCCAGGACTCTGGGATTATGACCTGAGCAGAAGGCAGATGTCTAACCGACTGAGCCACCTAGGTCCCCTGCCTTTTTTTTTTTTTTTTTTTTTTTTAGCAATCCATCTTGGAGATTTTTCTAGATCCATTCAGTGAGAACCTCCAGCTCCCTATTTCACAGATTCTACTTTTTTTCCCCCCAGCATTCCAGAATACAGATGTATCATTGATTTAGCCAGTTCCCTATTAGGGAACATTTTGGTGGCTTTTCAATGATGCCATAAGGACATCCTGCGTACCACAGCTGCACACATGTGTGGGAGAATTCTGCAATGTGTGTGTTTTAAAGCACACTGTATTGGCTGGAGGGAGGGTGGGAATGGAGAGTTCGTGTTTCATGGGGACAGAGTTTCTGTTTGGGAAGATGAAAAAGATCTGGCGATGGGTGGTGGGTATGGTTACCGACAGTGCAAATGTACTTAATGGTTATGGCGAGAAATAAATTTTACATGTATTTTACCAAAATTTTATAAAAAGTAAATGGGTTTTTAAATATAGTGTATTAAAAGAAAATTCAAGGCATCTTAAGGCCAGTAGATTAGGAGAGGACTGCCCTTGAAAAGAGAGTTTGTTAAGGTTTCTGAAAGGCAGGGGCTCACCACACCATACAGGGCCACTTAGGGAAGCAGCAGGGGCAGTCAGGAGGCCGTGGGGGTGAGACTGGGCAAGAAGCTTGATTGTGGTTTCCACAGGAAGAAAAGGGTAAGGCAGGGTTAGCAGGTTTAGGACGGGCTAGTTGGAATAACTTCAGCGGGCTCTGGGACTGAGGAGCTGTTCCTAGTTGTCTAGCAGCTGGTCCGAGGGGATCAGGCAGGAGATAGTAAACCTGGGTGTGAGAGCCCCAGAGAGGGCATGGGCTCTGGATTGGCCGGTTTGTCTGAAAAGTCTACTCAGGGCAGGTTGTTTACTAACTCTGGGAACGAGCTGGCTCTGGGAGAGGCCGATCTCCAGGGTCGGCAAGGCCCCAGATGTCGGAGCATCAGAAGTTAAAAGGCATGGTTAATACAGTGTTCCTGGAAGGGGACATCTGGGTTCTGGGGACAGTGGCCTTCTAATCCCCCAGCCACTGTTCTCTTTGGCCACTCTGAGGCCTCTCTCGAGGGCTAATCAAGTCCCTGGAGGTTGCATGTCAGGCCTGGGGAACACCTTTTAAGAACTAACTGTTTCTGGGCAGAATTTAAAACCGGCCATTGGTGTGACTGCCCAAGTTCAGGGGCCTCTAAGGGGAGTCAGGAGTTTTGCTGAGATGAGACAAACAAACACCATTTTATCGTCCATCCAGGACCCGAAACTCAACCATGAAGAAAAAGGCCAACTGCTTTGAGTGCAATATTTCAGGTGACACCATACAGACAAACCAGTCTTTGCCATGGGGTTTTTTCTGGACTATCTATTTAAAATTTTGGCTTTTCTTTTCCATTTTAAAAACTTGTGGCAAATTCATATAACATAAAATTAATCATTTTAATCATTTTTAAGTGCACAGCTCAGTGGCATCAACCACACTCACACTGTTGTGCAACCACCCGCATCATCCATCTCCAGAACTTTCCATCTCCCCACACGGAGACTCTGTCCCCATGAAGCATGGACTCCCCACCCCGTGCCCCAGCCCTGGCTCCCACCATCTCCTCTCTGTCTCTGTGGACAGCACTCCTCTGGGGACCTTCTGGGAGTGGGGTCACGCAGGATTTTCTATAAATGGAATTTTATTGTATGTACTTTTTTTGTCTGTCTTACATCGCTCAGCATAACTCTGTGAGATTCATCCATGCTGTTGTGTGATGTACAGTCGGTTCTTTTTTATTGGTTAGTAGTATTCCATTGTATGGACATACCACAGTTTATGCAATCACCTGAAATGACATCTGGGTCATTTCCAGTTTGTGTGTGTGTGTGTGTGTGCATGTGTGCATGATATTCTACAATGTAATATACTACAAATTCTGACACTAACCACCTGGAATTATTGCAGACCCCATAAGCTAAGGGCACAGTCTCCAACTAGACTGTCCTCAATTCAGACACGTCTGAGCTTTGGCATCCAGTGGTTTGTTGTTGTTGTTTTTAAAGATTTTATTTGAGAGAGAGAGAATGAGCAGGGGGGAGGGGCAGAGGGAGAGGGAGGAGCTGACTCCCTGTTGAGCAGGGAACCCAACACGGGGCTCGATCCCAGGATCCAGGGATCATGACCTGAGCTGAAGGCAGATGCTTCACCAACTGAGCCACTCAGGCACCCCGGCATCCCGAGTTTTTACTGGTGTTTCATGTCATACGTCTGACTGATCCAGTTGTTGGCCATGAGATTGAGCTCAGTCTGCAGCACCCCCAACCCCTCCAGGTCAGGCTGACATCTAACCAAATGGTTGGTGCTTCCTGCATGAACAGCCCCCAACCTGAGTTGTCTCCTTTGTGTAAACTGGGGTGGGGCCCAGCCCTGGGGTGAAAACCAAACACTCCTATCCCTGGGGAGACATCAGGGATCTAGAGGTTATGTCTCAGGAACCTGGGACAAAGACCAGATACATTCTTTATTATATAGCAGTTGATGCCAAACAAAGCTGCAAGGGGGCGCCTGGGTGGCTTAGTCATTAAGCGTCTGCCTTCGGCTCAGGTCATGATCCCAGGGTCCTAGGATCAAGTCCCACCTCAGGCTCCCTGCTCTGCGGGGAGCCTGCTTCTCCATCTCCCTCTGCCTGCCACTCCCCCTGCTTGTGCTCTCTCTCTCTGTCAAATAAATAAATAAAATCTTAAAAAAAAAAAAAAGCTGCTATGAACATTCATGCAAAACAAGCCTTTACATGAATATAAATTCCCTTTTCTCTGAGGCAAGTACCTAGGAGCAGAATGGCTGGGTCATAGGGTTTTATAACCAATGGATTATGGGAACTTTCAAACATACACAAAGGGAAAAAAGCAGAACAGTGAGTCGCCATCTGCCCATCCCCAAGGCCCTGTTTTGTGGCCCATCCAGACATGGCATCTCATTCACAAATATTTTAATAGTCTCCAAAGATAAGAACTCTTCTTAAAAAGTATACTGCCAACATCATCACTACTCTTAAAAAAAAAAAACAACTAGCAATAATCACTTAATAGCATGAATAACCCATCAAGGCCCATCAATGTCTTTACACAACTGGTTTGTTCAAATAACCCATACGTGGTGCCTGAATACATTTTTCTTTTCTTTCTTTTTTCTTTTTTTAATCTAAAAGGATGTTCCCCAAAAAGTTACCAGTGGGGAGTGGAATGATGAGTGGCTGCTATTTTCTTCTGATTATTGATGATAATGATGATAGCTAAAATGTATGTTTAAGATGTCAAATGACAGGATGCCTGCATGGCTCAGTCGGTTAAGCATCTGCTTTCGGCTCGGGTCATGATCCCGGGGTCCTGGGATCCAGTCCCACGTCGGGCTCGTTGCTCAGCGGGGAGCCTGCTTCTCCCTCTGCCTGCTGCTCACCTCCGCCCCGCTTGTGCTCTCTCTCTGACAAATAAGTAAATAAAATCTTTAAAAAAAAAAAAAAGATGTCAGATGATGTAGAGCTGCTTCACCAGCTGAGCTGCTGTGGTGTCCTCAGCGCCAATATGCAGTTTGTCTTACCGAGTCTGGAACACAGCACAAGCATGGCTTTCTATACCTTCTAAAGCTTCTACAGATAGCTCGACTTTGGGGATACAATAACATGGGGTGCATTTGTTTCCTGTATGCTGAAACAAAGTACCCCAAACTCAGGGGGTTAAAGTCATAGAAATTTCTACTCTCACAGTCCTAGGGACCAGAAGTCCTAAGTCAAGGTGTCGGCAGGGTGGGTTCCTTCTGGAAGCTTGAGGGAGAAAGTGACCCAGGCCTTTCTCCATGCTGCCTGTGGTTGCCTGAAATCCAGTGTGTTCCTCGGTTTGTAGGTGCATCCCCCAGCCTCCGCTTCCGTCTTATCTTCCCCTTCTTCTGTGTGTCTCTTTCCTTGTCCTCTCCTTTGCTTGGGATCCATCCAGGGCCCACGCTATATCCAGGATGACCTCATCTTAACTAATGACATCAGCAAAGACCCTATTCCCCACCCCAGCCCTCTTTCACTCAGTCCCCAGAGGGGGACTTTTCTGGTGTTTCTTTATTTTTGATTGAGACATTGTTTGCACATGGTGAAGTAGACTAGTCTTCTGTGTTCAGTTCAATGAGTTTTATACATATGTGTAGATGGTGTAACAACACCATCCAGCTGCTTGCATGGAACATTCTGGGCTCCCCAGAGGGCTCCAAGGAAGTCTTTCAAATAGTAAATCTGGTCCTGTCCTCTCTCACCTAAAATCTTTTCATGAGTCCCATCACAGTGAAAATCAAACCCATAATAATAATGATGACAGCACCAGCAGCCAATGTGCGGTGAGCACTCACTAGACGCCCGGTACCTGATCTGGTCCAAGGAGTTTGTCTGTATTGACCCCTTTTACCTCCTGACATCTTTGAAAGCAGATACTTTCTTTTTTTTTTTTT
>NC_138369.1:2792606-2829345 GCF_054177405.1 Leptonychotes weddellii | reverse complement strand
TGACTGTAGACCCCCAAACCCCTACTCTGCTGCTGAGAAGGGGGAATGGATGGGAGCCCGTCCCCCCCACCCCCAAATCCCAGAAACCTGTCTGGGTAAGAATCGTGGAGCCTCTCAAGCCGGGCCCCGTTGAGGACTTGCAGCCCCAAGTCCCAGGGATGGGGGACTAAGAGGTCTCAAGAGGAGGAGGAGGGGAGGGGACTCAGCAGGCGAGAGGGGGCTCAGAAAGAGGGGGAGTCTGAGTGTGGCTCAGAGAAGAGGCCAAAGGAAAGGAGGTCTCAGAGGTGGGGCTCAGGGAGGGGAGGAAGTTCCAAAAGGGGCTGGGGGAGTCGGAGAGGGGAGAAGGAGAGGATCCCACTTGGGCATTGGGGAATCCCCAGTGAAGCCTGCAGCCTTCCTGGAAGGTTTCCAGGAGGCATGGCCTGCTTTCCGCTGGGAGGGTCCTTCCCACTCCCCACCTCCCTGCCTGGAGGAGTGGACGCCATGAGGAGTGGCTGACCAAGGGACAGACCAGCTGACCCTTGTTGATCAAGGAGATCCAGCCACCTGTTCAGCATTCTCCTGGGCGGCCAAGGGGCATGAAGTGAGGGGGTGCTTCCTGGGCTGTCCCTCATGCTTTTTATCCCCAACGGGCCCTGTCACCCTCTGGGTCTCCTTGGCTTCCCTGTCTTCCTAATCAGGAGTTGGTGGGAGCAGCTGGAGGGGAGGGAAGGACAGAACTTTGCCCCTTCTGCGTTTTGGGGGCCAGATGCCCCCATTGCGTGTCTCTGCACACAGGTCTCTCTCCATGTGCCCCCCAACCAGGCTCAGTGGGGGCCTCCTCCCCCTCTTTCTCCTGGGTCTCCCATTGGGCCCCCTGCCGGCTTTAATTGGCTTTTGTGGAGGTGAATTCACTGGCGCTCTACTCAGCCCGGCCCGCAGCTCCTGTGTCTCCCTGCCTGGCTAGCTGTCGGGGCTCCTTTGTCGAGAGGGCCCCCCAGCCATCAGTCCCTCCCTGCCGCCACCAGCTTGCTCTGGAGACAAAATGCCCGGAGCCTGCTATCCTTAAGGGTGGGTCGCTGTCATTTGGTCTAATTCAACCTGAAGACAGGGGCTAGAGCTGATAAACAGACTCCTACCCTGCTTTGTCTCAGCAGCCCCCACCCCTGCTTCCACCTCCTGCTCTGCCCAGCCCGTCTTGGCTCCAGAGGCCTCCCTTCCCCCCGCCAGCAGAGGGCACAAAAGAGCAGAAAGGCCCGTGAACCTCAGTTTTGCCATCTAGGAAAAGGTTATATAGCAGTGGACTGCAGGAACCGGCGTCCCCCTGTGTCCCCTGCTCAAACTGACCCCTACCCAGTGCCCCAAGACACCAACGGGTCCCTCTGGTAGCCCTGCTTTCCTCTCCCACTCTGTCTCTTTGCTCCCTCCCAAATTCAAGGTCAAGTTTTGTGGTGGGGTTTGGGGGTGTGTTCCAGGTGGGTCAGGGTCCTGCTGACAGAGCTGGCTTGCTCTGAAAGGGGGACCCGAAGGGAATAACACACAGGGCTTCTTGTTTTACAGAGCCGTGTGTTTGGGGGGTGGTCAAGGGACCAACAAGAGGGTTGTCATTGGGGTGAGCGGAGGGAGCAGAGAGGAGTGAAGGCAGTGGTCTCTTGGGCAAGTCGGCCTTACTTCCTCAGAGGAGAGAAATTTCTAGAAGGGAGTCTGTTCATTCATAGAATTAATGTCTTTCCTGAACACCATAGGCTGTGCATTGTGGACAGAGCAACAGGTGAGATACGTGGGCCGTGCTGGGGAAAAGCTGAAATGGCAAGAAGACCCCTGAAGGGAAAGGGGACATGGCCAAGGGGCAGTTGGGGAAGGGGCTGGCTGAACAACAGGGAAAGGGCAAGGCCTCAGCCCCACTGAATTGCTCAGTACCAGTTGCCAGACTTGGGAAGCCCTTCCCAGCATCACTGCCCAATTAGTGCACAGGAGGCAGGTGCTGCTGTGACCCCCGTTGTTCAGATGAGACAACAGAGGTCAGGGCAGGACCCGTCTTGCCTATTATCGCAGGTGGCTGCAGACAAGCTGTGCTTGTTGGCGCGTCGGTGCTCTTTATTTGTTATGGACCCTCCAGGAGTGAGCTGGGCGAGGAGTAGATCTGGTGCATGGAGAGCATGCAGTGGAGGAACTGGATAATTTGGTGAAAGATGTATAGTGGAAGTTGTCTCCTGATGATTGGGCCCTGTCGATGGTTGGGTAGCAGATTCTTCTTCATAGTGGACTCCAGGGTGAGCATTAGGGGGAGAATCCTCATGTTGCCTCTGAGGCACTGAGAAGCGTCTGCGTGATGACGCTTCCCATCAATGGCAGAACCCACCTGGAGGGGCCTGGGGCCACATAAAAATAGCCATGGACACTCTGGACTGAGCACCTACTATGTGCCAAGCCCCGCGGTTTGCCCTTTGTTTATGTCGTGTCCCCCCCGCCCCCCCGTTACACTCCAGGAGATAGCACTATATCATCCCCATTTCACAGATGAGGAAGTTGAGGCTCAGGGAGGTTGAGTTTACCAGGCTCCCCACGGGAAATGTGTGAGAAATCCAGTCTTGGGGAAATTCCAGCAGATTCGTGGGGGTGGGGATGTGGAGAGACAGACGTGGGGACTAAGAGGAGCTCTCTCAAGTCTCTCCATCACTCCTGCTCTGACTTATCATCTCTCCCTACATTTAGCCTTCAGAGTGCTCTGGTTTGATTGTGCAGAGCTAATATCCCCGAACAATGTAGTGGCCCCGAGAGGCATGGAGGTGAGGGGCGGCGATGGAAGGAAGGAGGCAGGGAGGAAAGTCTCATCCATGCAAGTCAGCCAGTCTCTCCCTTCTGCAGCCTCTGCCCACCATGCAGAGCTTCTGCCTCTCTACCTACCATCCCTGTATCCCCATGGCAAAAATAACAGGCTGACTTTGTTGTCATTTCTTGACTGGTTTCTATGCTTACGGGCACTGGGTTACCTGTGGAGAGGCTTAGAAATGTGAGTTCTGGAATCAGAATGCCAGGGTTAAAATCCCCACTCCCCTGCTGGCCAACCATGTGACTCATCTTTTTGGGCCTCAGTTTCTCCACCTGTAAAATGGGATCAGTAATCCCACCTCCCAGCGCTGTTGTGAGGACAATATCCACTCTGCCCAGAGGGTCTTCAGTAGGTTATTACCTATTGTGATGATGTGCGAGACAGAATTAAAGGACCCCCCCCCCCCAGGCAGCAGGAACTGTGAGGGTTTGCAGACAAAAGGCATCATTTCATAAATCAGTGAAAATTGCAACTGTAAAGTGGAGTGGAAATTCTCAGCTACTGAAACCTCCTGGGGGAGTCAAAGTAGTACCAGCACGGTATTGAGAATAAACAGGATTATTGCCCTTCTGACACTGAAGAAACAAATAATTTAATTTTGAAGTGTTTGTCAATAGTAAAAATTCCTCTTATTGAAATAGCACTATTACAGGGTCGGCTGTGGGAGTGAAGCGAGTGAGATTGTTTATGAACTGCTCCTTAAGTCACTTGGACCTCTGAGCCTTACTCTCCCCATCCATAAAATGGGCATAATGAGAATCTCGACTCCTATCAGGTCAATTATGATAAAGAAGTGATTAAAACACCTAGTTTGGGACCTGGCCCCTTAACCATCACTATTTAACTAATCTGTTAACTATCATTATTTCTTTATTAATCTTCCATCGAAAAAGTGCCAGCTCACAGAGGATACTGATTCTATCACAAATGTCTAAATACATCTTTTAAACAACTCAAAGCAAATATTCTATATTCTTAGCATTTTTAATGGGTTTTCATTATGAAATTAACACTTGGTTCATCAGAAATTTGCCAGGACAAAAGGGTGCAAGAGAAGCTTTTCTCCCACCCCTTTGGAAAGGTCCAGTGGCCTTTATTTTAAGTTGTCTTGAACTTCACTTCTGTGCCAGGCAGTTGGGTTCAGGGATGACCAGAAGCTACCGCAGGGATGTCTCCTATTGGATTCCAGCCCTTTTCCAAGAGTGAGTACTTCCCCGTGTCTGCCCATGCAGGGGAGAACAACCAGACCCATGTGTTGTTAGCCCTCTTTAACTGTAATGTCTCAGAGCGGGGCTCTTTCCACAGACACACTCCCCTGGCTCTCTCTTAGAGCTGCCAAATGGGGCAGGGGACATTCTTTATCTAAATGTGTTGTGAAAAAAAAAAAGAGGGTATTGTATGAAAGCCATTATTCTATTGCCCTACATGCTTTTCTGTACGTTTGAAATAGAAACTCAACTTGAATAAAAGTGTGTGAGTGGAAAGTCGGTCCTGCCCCCCGCCCCCAACCCCCGTGCTCACCCAAAGGCCATAGCCAGCCATTCTTGCGACCCATTTCACCGATTCCTTCCAGGGACATTCTGTGCATATGCCCAGACATATTTATATCTATCCTTTTTGGATGGTGATCTCTATAAATCGCAGGGTAGGACATACAACTACCCAAATTGCTCCAGCTCAGAAGACAGAGGGCCTCCTCATTCATTTCATGCCTCCCCCAAACTGTGGGGGCACATTTGGGCTGTCTCTGTTCTTTTGCCTGGAAACCCGTCAGACTACTATGTCTTAATATACTCATGACCCTGATAAGGCTCAGGGCGGATCTTCTAATGGCTGGTTCAGATTCAAAAAGCTTTTCTTTTCTTTTTCTTTTCAGATATCTGATTACCTTGAACTTCATCTGTGTAGAAGGTGGCCTAGTCTCACACCATGGCCTTTGGATCTCGACTCTCATTATTATAAGCTGTGTGACCTCGGGCAAGTTGCTTAACCTCTCTGTGCCTCTGTTTCCTCACCATTAAAAGGAGGATGCTGCTGCTGATAGTGCCTGTCTCATGGGGTTGATGGGCAGAGTAAATGAGTTTAAAGCGTGACATTTCCTTAGAATGTTCCCCAGCACGTATTTCCATTATTTTGGGCATGTTATTCTCAGACGTCCAAAGGGATCTGATGCAGCCAACCTTTGCAACAGACATTTCCCAGACTGGAGACACTGAATCCCTCTCTGCTTCCCTTCTTTCTTTTCTCTTTCCACTTCCTCCCTCCAACTCCTGGAATGGGTAGACATCTGGCAGGACAGGCCAGCAATCCCGCCTGCCGTGGTGGCCTGCTTGGGGACAGGGACACTCCTGCAAATGCTGGGGTGTGTGTTGGGGGAGTGGAGCATCCGACTTTGAGATGCTGAGGTCTGGGGCTCAGAATGGGGCTGGAAGGGAGGGTGGTTAGGGCAGCAGGAGGGGCAGTGTTGGGAGGCCGGGGACACTGCATGATGCCTGGCGGTCGTGTTCCTGCTGACATCTGGTGGAAAGAAGGAAGTATTATCCTTTTCAGCCTGGGCACCTCTCTGAGATGGTCAACTTCCCCAGATTGCCAGCAGGACCTCGCTGGCAAACCCAGGCTGAGAGGGGGAGCAACGGGATGTCACCCAGCACACTGGCTGCCCCATGTGTGCTTGAATGACCCAAGAAATCATTTTAAAGGAGTTTTTGTTTGTGTTTTGTTTTGTTTTGGCAGATGAATGAGCTCTTGGGCCTTGATGGGGTTCACAGGGGAGATGACATGTTTCCTGAGCTACTTCCCCTCCACCAGGAAGCCCACCTGTCTTACTCTATTCCCACTCCCAGGCCTTTCCTACTCTGGCCAACTCTCATTTGTTCATAATTTCAAGAAATGTTTACTGAACCCATAGTGACACATAGGTAACAAAATAGATTCAAACAGGGCGCCTGGGTGGCTCAGTTGGTTAAGCGACTGCCTTCGGCTCAGGTCATGATCCTGGAGTCCCGGGATCGAGTCCCGCATCGGGCTCCCTGCTCGGCGGGGAGTCTGCTTCTCCCTCTGACCCTCCCCACTCTCATGTGCTCCCTCTCTCTCTCTCAAATAAATAAATAAATAAATAATCTTTAAAAAAAAATAGATTCAAACAAACAAGCAAGCAAACCCTGCACTGGTAGAGTCCTTACTCCAGTGGAGGAGATAGAAGAGAGACAAGCAAACAAATCTACAAATGGGATTGTTTCAGAGACGAATAAGCCACTGAAAGAACATGGTGAAGTGATAGATACTGAATTTATGGGTGCCAAGGTGGGGGAAACTCAGGGAAGTTTCCTCTGAGAAGGTAACATTGAAATCAAGAATTGGAGGAGGACAGGTAATGAGCCCTGAAAATGCCTGTGCCAAAGGGCACAGCCCGTGCAAAGGTCCTG
This sequence comes from Leptonychotes weddellii, assembly GCF_054177405.1. Lineage (NCBI taxonomy): Eukaryota > Metazoa > Chordata > Mammalia > Carnivora > Phocidae > Leptonychotes > Leptonychotes weddellii. The sequence goes on along the minus strand of NC_138369.1, from coordinate 2,823,108 downwards.
GGGCAGGGCTCTGCCTGGCAGTTGGAGAACAGTGAGGAGGCCTGTGTGGCTGGAGCAGGCTGGGTGAAGGAGAGAGAAGTGAGGGCAGCAAAGGACCCGCGGAGGTCTTCGTGCAGGGCTGAATGGGCCTCGGGGATGATTTTGGCTTTTACCCCAGGAAGGTGGGAGTCCTAGAGGGCTGTGGGCAGAGGAGGACACGACCTCACTCGGGTGCTCACAGGCGCCCTCTGGTGGCCGCTGTGGGGGAGGATGGACTGTGAGGGCGAGGGCATGAGCCAGGGCACGGGGCAGAGGGGACAGGCACAGAATGGTGATGGGGTGGACCAGGGAGATGGCCATCCAGTGGGGAAGAAGTGATCAGATTTTGGGTGTGCTTTGAAAGCAGAGCTAATTGGACTTGTTGAGTGATTGGATGTGGGTGGGGGAGCAAGGAGCCCGGGGCAGCTCGCAGGTTCTGCTGAGCATCTGGAAGGAAGGAGCCATCCTCAGCTCAGTTGGGGGGATGGAGGAAGGAGCAATGTCTTAGTCTGGCTAGGTTCCTACTACAAACTGCCACAGACTGTTTTTTATAAACAGCAAACATTTATTTCTCACAGTTCTGGAGGCTGGGAGTCCAAGGTGCTGGCAGGTTCTGTGTCTGGCGAGGGCCTCTTCCTGGGTCACTGACCACTGTCCTTTCCCCACGTGCTCACAGAGCAGAAGGGGCAGGGAGCCCTCTGGGGCCTCTCTCATTAGGGCACTCATCCCATTCATGGGGACTCTACCTTCCTGACGTAAACCCCTCCCCAAGGCCCCACCTCCCCATGTCATCACCTTGGGGGGTAGGTTTCAACATATGGATTTAGGGGGACACAAACGCTCAGTCCATATCAAGCAGGTTCTGGAAAGGTAGGGAGCTCAGTTTGGACCATGATAAGTTTGGCATGCTCATGACACCCGCCACACCCTGCATGGAGACACTGAGGGTCAGTTGGACCCACAGTCTAGAGCTCAGGGGAGGCCTGGGTGGAGTCAGGACTGTGGGTGTCCACCAGGCGTAGATGGGGTTTGAACTCAGAAAGAGGAGGAGGCCGCCTGGGAGGGGTACAGGTGTGGAGGGAAGAGTGCCGGGGTCCCAGCCTGGGCCACCAGGGAGGGAAGGGGAGGCGGAGGAGGTGTATGGAGAGGTGGATTGGAAGCTGTAGCCAGAGCAGCATGAGGAGGTTCTAAGTTTCCCTGAAATTAGCCCACTCATCACCACCCCCAGGACGGCTGGGACTGCTGCCCTGCCCCCTTCGCATAGTAGGTGGTCAGTAAATCATTGTTCAATGAATGAATGAATGAATGAATGAAATACTACACTGCTGTCAAAAAAGGATGTTAGGGAATGATGTCCAATAAGGAGAGAAGAATACTGCCCTCCGCCAAAGTCCACATCCTAACCCCCAGAACCTGTGAATATGCTCCCCCACACGGCAAAAGAGACCTTGCAAACGCAATAAGGATCTCAAGATGGGGAGCTTATTTTGCATATCTGGGTGGGCTTCATGTAGTCACATACAAGAGAGAGGCAAGAATGTCCAAATCAAAGAAGGAGAGGCACCCACAGAACCAGAGGCTGGGGTGATCAGGGCTCCAGAGGCTGGGAAAGGCAGGCTAAGCGATTCTCTCCGGAGCCTCCCGCACCCAGCCCTGCCCACACCTGGGTTTTAGCCACTCCAGACCCGTGTTTAGACTCCTGTCTCCAGAACTGTGTATAGTAGTAAGCTTGTGGTTTTTTTGCAGCCACTGCCTGTGGTCTTCTGTCAGAGGGACAGTAGGAAACGAATACAGAAGGGTCTTCATGCTTTGTGGCCATGACAGTGCTGGGCTGAGCCCTATAGGGCTCTGAGGCATGAGGAAAAATGTGTGCCTTCTCAACGGGGGTTCTACGCAATTTCCAGGGGTTAATTTTTCCCCAGAAGTAAATGTTGAAAATGTGATTGATGGTGTTTGTTTCCAGTAAACGCAGAAAAGTGACATTACGATAAGTTCTTAAGGCTTTGAATCATAACACACCTACTTTTAAGTTTCAATATTTTCTCGAAGATGCTCTGGGGAGAAATCGCCTTTCAAAAATACACTAAAACAGGCATAGAGGGGCACACATTCTTGCTTTTGCCTCGGACCCCACTACGACTTGGCGAGGCACTGCCAAAACCTGTCTCGATTTGTCGTTTTGATATATTGTTCATTATGGAGTTATTTTGCCACTAATAGGTTCTCTTGGTATAGTGCCTCAAAATATCATTTACCTTGATTATTGCGGGTTTTTGCCCACCCCCTTAATGTCTGAAGCTGAGGCCACTACCTCGCTCCCCTCACTCTAATCCTGGTTTTGGGGTGGAGGGGAGGGGACAGATTTTACAGCAATGTGACCCTAAATTCTTGCCACTACCCTCCTGTCCTCCTAGCTCTTAAAAAAAAAAAAAAAAGTTGATCTAAAATGCTGACAAGCTAGCTCCGCGTTGACGGTGGGGTAATAAGGACGTGTGTGTGCCCCGCTTCTCGGAGATCCCCAGCACGCACCGCCCCCAGCGGAGGTCCGCGGGCTCCGGAAGGGCGGGAATCCCCGAAACCGCGTGCTCTATAGCGGCCCGCGGAGTGGCGCCCTCTACCCGTTTCCGTAGTGTAGCGGTTATCACGTTCGCCTCACACGCGAAAGGTCCCCGGTTCGATCCCGGGCGGAAACAGACTTGCGTTTTTCCCTCACTGCAGCATTGTAAAGCTTACTCCGGAGTAAATGCGACACTGATTTGTGTGCCGTGGCTTTTAGATTTCGCCTGTCGTTTTAAAAGTTATTTCAAGGTAATAAAAAATTCCAGTTGGGGGATCTTAGCAGGAAAATTTAAATAGGCTATGGTAAGAAAGTACAAAAGAAACAGCTCTGGTTGCGTTGGCCGGGAATCGAACCCGGGTCAACTGCTTGGAAGGCAGCTATGCTAACCACTATACCACCAACGCTCCGGCGGAACCGGTTTTCTTTAGACAGTATTAGTAGGAGTATTGTGGGTCTGGCTGGGTGATACCAAATTGTATGGGGGTGTCTCTCTCCCGCGTTCTTCCCTGCACCGGAAGATGCCGCCCCAGGGAAATTCCAAGCCTCTGGCTGCCAGAGCCGAACCGGCGGCGTTCCCCCCAAGCGCCGCGGGCCCCTTGGTACCGCCCGGGCGGTGGCCAATCGTAGGCCGCCGCCTGGGCCGCTCAACTTCCGGGTCAAAGGGGCCGGAGCCGCCGGCTCTCCCGTGTCCGCCGCCGCTGCTGTCCCCCGCGCCCGCCACTTCCGGGGCCGCAGTCCCGGGCATGGAGCCTCTAGTGTGAGGCCCCTCCGGCCCCGGGACGCCTTGCCCAGCCCGGCCGCCACTCCGCGCCGGCCCCGAGCCCGGTGAGCAGCGCCCGTGCGCCCCGTCCCGCCTCGGCCGCGACCCTGAACCCGCCATTGACCGGCCCCACCTCAGCCCTGAGCCTGGACCCGCCATTGACCGGCCTCCCAGGTGCCCTCCGCCCCCGCCTCTCCGCACCCCGGCCCTGCCGCGGACCGGACTCCCGGTTCCAACAGCCCCTGGCTCGGTTTCCCCTCAGCCCCGGGCCCTCGTCAGCCCTTCTTTCTCTCCCTACTCCTGCGGTGGCGGGCCACCTCCCCTCTCCCCGGCCCAGCCTCCCCGGTCGTCCCGTCGCTGCCCAAGCCGCCTGGCTGTGGTCCCTTCCGGGAGTGGCCGCACCCACAGCACTCTCCTTCCCCGCAGGCTCTGGAGGTCCCCTCCCCATGCAAACACATGCTCCCTGTATGAGAGCGGAGGCCACCTCCTGCATCTGCTTCCTGCCCCTACCTCCGCACCCCGCCCCAGCGCTTGGCCTCCCCCAGCCCGCACCCCTACAGGGGCCAGCCCCTTCTCCCAGCCTTCCTCCCGGCCGGGTCCAGCCGCCCACCTTCTTCCCACGCAGCTTTAGACCAGCCTTGACACTTCCCCATCCATGCTGCAGCTGAGCCATCAGAACTGCCCTGTTCCCTTTCCCCACCCCAGCCACTGCCGTTCTCCCGCCCCCCACCGTGAGGAAGTCACTTGTCTCAGTGGCAAGAACCAACGTGCTTTCTAGGAGCTGGGACCGAAGCCCTGGAGGTGTGCACTGTGGTGTAGTCCCCGGCTGGTTCCTGAGAGAATTGGGCCACATGGCAGGTCTTTTCTGCCGGCTGCAGCTCAGGGCATGCAGACAGCACTGGAGGGCTGTGAGGTATCTCTAGAACCTGAATCAGGCTGGACAGTCAGGACTCCCGCGTGGAAGGAGAGCGAGTTGTTAGCCAGTCTCTCCATTAACCTGCTGCATTAATGACATGTTTGTTCTGTCCAGGTCTGTGTCCCACGCCGCCTGCAGCTGGAATGGAGGCTTTCTGGACCCTCTAGAAGGTCAGTTGTGCCGGGGTGGGGTGACCATGATGGCTGGCGTGTGGGCTGGTGGGATTCATTTGCATGCTCCAGGATTCAGAAGTCTGCAGGAAGTGGTTTTCTACAACCCTGAGGTCATTGCCCTCCCTGGGCGGTTGGCTGGGACCCAGGCCAGTGGCTGTGGCTTTGTGTGCCTTAGCTGGAGACTTTTATTTCCATCCAGCATCGCCCTCCAGTAGCCCCAGTAAGAACCCCCTGGAAGATTGTGGAGGGGGAACGCTGACTGTAGCTGGATCTGGCGGAGGTGTGGCTGCATCCCCCCCTCACCTAACACGGTGCCTGGTGCTCAGTCAGCATTTGGTGGGGATCCTGGCTCTAAAAGGAGCTTTGGTCCAGTTCTCCCCGTGGCGGGATTTTCAGTGACTTGTTTAGTTGACAGTGTTAGCTGTCACGTAGGTTCTGCCATATCTAGGATTTTACTTGAGCACTTAATTCTGACAGCAGCCCTTGATGTAGGTACTGTCTTAAGTAGCTGGGGAAACTGAGGCACAATTTAATTGAGAGATTAAACTTAACTTAATTTAACTTAACTGAGAGGTTAAGTGGCTTCTCAAGGTCACAGAGACCAGAAGTTGTAGAGCTGGGCTTTGAACCCATATCTCTCTGGCAACAGCGACCCCTCTTTTCAGCACAGGACTGAGAGTGAGACCAGTGCTGCTTATGGTGACATTTGGCTTCATCTCTCCCCTACAATCTCAGTCCTAGGGCCACGCGCTGCTTTCTTCTTGAAGCATCTGGGCACCTGCCCACCAGGGGCCTGGTTCCTCCTCAAGAAGGGGTTTGGTTGCTGACCAAACCAGGGCTCCCTTTGACTTTAGACAGCATTCAGGGGAGGACAGGGACTCGTTAATTTGACCAAAAATGCTTCGTGTGTGCCAGGCATGTTTCTGGGCTCTGGAGATACAGAAGGAACAGGACAGATGTAGGCCTGCCCCCCTGGAGCTGACATCCCAGTGAAGAGTGCTCGCTCACCCAGAGCCGGGGTGCTCAGCCTCAGCACCCAGATCATTCTTTGCAGTGGGGCGTGGAGGTGAGCATCCTGGGCACTGTAGCAGCCTCCCTGGTCTGCAAGCCAGTACCATGCCTCTCAGTCGTGACAGCCAGAAATGGCTCCTGGGAGCAGAATTGGCCCTCGTTGAGACCCACTGGGTTAGGGGAATCAGTTGACCCCCAGTGGACTCTATATTCCATAATCATTTGACTTACTGAGGTCCTAGGATGTTGCACCATTTAAATATGTGAATTAAGTGGCAGGGAGAGAGGAGGTGACTCACAGACGCTGGGGTTATACCATCTGACCCATCAGAGATTTATTCTAGTGCCTAGTGACGGCCTAAGGATCTTACTCAGTTTTTCCCCCAAATAAAGAATGCAGAGTTCCTCCTCCTCGGCACACTCAATGCCAGGAGCACCTGCAGTTGAGACAACCGCAGATGTCCCCAGACATCCCCAGGGTGGGGGTGGGAGGGCAGAGTCATCCCCCTTGAGAACCACTATTCCAGACTCAGTGCTCTACAGAAGGACCAGGTGTTGCGTGGGGGTGACAAAGCAGCGACTTTGGATTGGGTGCCAGGAAAGACCTCTGAAGAGGTGAGACTAGGACGCGGAGTAGAAGAGGGGATGGGTCAGACAGAAAGCAGGGGAGGGCATCCTAGGCAGCAGGGCTGGCGAGAGCAAAGGCTCTGAGGTGAGAAAGAGTCGGTGTGTGTAGGGGAGAGTAAGGCCAGCGTGGCTGGAGATCATGGTCAAGGGCAAGGGGAGAAGATGAGGTCAGGAAGGCCATCAGAGGGTGGCCATAGTGGGGAACTAGGGATTATTCTGTTTCTGGTGAGCACCAAGGATGGCGTCCTTGGCATCATTTGAAACTCCTCTCTTCTCGGGGACTTCTCGCTTTAGGACTGCACCTGCATGACAAAAAAGATGCTGGTTTCTGGCAAATGCCAGGCGCCCTCTCGAATTTCCGGGCAGGGCCTCATCAGAACGCCATTGGTATTGGGTGTCCCTGGAGAAATGGGAAGGGGAGGATGGCTGAGAGCGGGCACTCCCAGACTGCTGGGAGTTGCAGCCTGGGGTCTCTTTGCTCACAGGCTCCCCAACCCTCCTGAGGTCAGCCGAGTGGTTAATGCGGAAGGTTAAGAAGCTCCGCCTGGACCACGAGAACACAGAAGGTTGGAGAAGGTACGGGGTGTGGTCTCGGGAGCCCTGATCTGTGGGGACGTGGCAGAGGTTCCCGAATTTCCGACAATGTCATAGGTCTGGGAAGATACCTGCCACCACCTGCCACCCCCTACCTTTCTGCATTTCCCCAAGACTGGCTATTTTGAATGAGGAGGCTGTGTAGGCTAGTGCAGGGTTTCTCAGCCTGGTCATTACTGACATGGGGCCAAGTCATTCTCTGTGGGGGCCCTCCTGGGCTCTGTAGGGGATTGAGTGGCACTCCTGGCCCCAATCCCTCAATGTTAGCAACACCCCAGACATTGCCCGGTGCCCCCTCAGGCAGGATGAGCCCCAGCTGAGAACCACTGGCCGGGTGGTGAGGATGTGGGTTTTGGGTCCAACAGACGTGGGCTCCCCTCTGCTTCCTTGTGGGGGTGGCGTTGGGTAGGTCATTTGACCTGAGCCTACTTTTCAGCCTCCCAAATGTGGCTGACCCCTGAGCCCAGCGGTCGAGGTTGCAGTGAAAAGTAATCATAATTATACACATGAGGCCTGGGCACTCGGTGAATCCCGTGTCTGGGGCCTTGCATGAGATGAAGACCATAGCAAGTCCTCTGCCGAGTGGACCTCCCTCACTGTCAGTTTCTATCCCTCCTGGGTTCATTTGCCACAATTCAAGCCTTGCTCACAGCAGAAAAACAGATCACGACCTCCAGGGCTCCCTGGAGGTCGTGATCTAGTTAGCAAGTACAAGCCATCAGGCAGGAAGGGAATTCAGGAGGTTCTGGAAGACAGGTGTGATGCTGAGCACATGAATCATTCCCCAGACTCAGGCTCCATTTCCGGTGGGTAGACACGTTAGGAGGTCACTGATGGAGACCCAAGTCCCCCTTCTCAAGTGCATCGGGTCCCTGGTGGGCACAGGCTGGGCTGCATGCTGAGTCTGTGTAAGACTGGTTGTGACCGCGGAAGGCCGACGTGCCAGGGGCAGCCCTTGTAGGGCGGAGGACGGCCTGCTGTTTCCAGGGAACCCCCACCTGTGGGGACTCAGCGTGTGTCCCCAGGGCTACTCAGGCATTTCCTCCCTGGAGCTTGGTAGGCCCCCACCCCTCACCTCCTTAGCGCCTGCCTTCCTTCCTGCCTCATCACTCTGTGGTCGTTCGAACGCTCCCAGACCTGCAGCCAGCACTGAGAATCTGCAGTTCCTTCTTGCTTTCTGTCTGCTTCCCTCGTCACAGGCCCTGCTTGGGTCTCTGGTGGATGGCTGGGCCGGGGCAGGGGGTTGGCGGGGGTAGGGTAGCGGTCCTGGCTCTTGGAGCACCAGCTTGCAGATCACAGACCTCCCCTGGGGCCTTGGCCGTGACTGCACCGGAGCTCCCGGGCTGTGTGCTGGTGGCCTCATGGTCTGCGAGGTGTCCTGCTGACAGGCAGAAGGAAACTGGAGGTGGACCTGGCCTACGTGGCTTGGAATCCACTTTCATTTCCCCAGCTGTGTAAACTCTTAAGTGGAGAGGCCCAGCGCAGCTGGCAGAGAATGGGAAGGGCGGCATTTACGTAACCTCTTTCTCGTCCCCCACCTCGTCTGCGGTCTCTCTCCGCTTCTGGGGAGGAGAGGTGAGTGGAGGACCAGGGCGTAGCACCAAGCCTTGGCCTGCCTGGGAGCTCAGGCCACCTGGCCTCATCTAGAAGATTCCTAGAAGTTTCTCCCGATGTTTCATTTCATTTCTCATCTCCTGGACCATATTTTTGCTCCTTGGGCTCTCTGCAGGGATCGGAGGCAAGATCTTTTTTATTGTTCTTTGCTTGGAAATTAGCCCCGTGATTTTGTGAGTGCTTCTGCCCGGCTCTTAGCTTATGGGGTCCCCTTTGGGAGCCCTGGAGGTCGTGATCTGTTTTTCTGCTGTGAGCAAGGCTTGAATTGTGGCAGCAGTTTCAGGGGGGTTGGGGGGGTCTGGGCCGGTTAGAGGAGTCCCCTGGCCTGGTTTTCTGGGCTTGTTGCCAGTAGTGCTCGGGGCCATGTGGGTTCTGGAGCACTCAGGGCGTCCTGGCCCCGGCCCTTGCCTAGCATTGCCTGTGCCCCGCACCGCCCTGAGGTAAACCACAGCTCTGCCGCAGGCCAGGATGCGCTGCGTGTGACCCTCGGGCTGTCTCCTGTCTTCTCTGGCTCAGCTTATTTGAGCCGAGGGCCCTGAATGCTCTGTTGGCTTGTGATCTGCCTCTTCAAAGCCACCGTAGGGAGTACTGGACTGAGTGTTCTTTTTGTGGCTGGGGGGCAAGAAGCCCTGGCTTGCTGTGCTCCCCCCGCCTCACCGCCCCCCCCCCCCGCCCCAGCCCTGGCTGGGTCACATAGGACTGAGCAAGGGAGGCATTTCTGCCTCTCATCTGATCCAGGGTCATGTTGGAAAGGGGACTCTGAAATTGGCCCACAGAGGCCGTGCTCAGAAGTGTCTCTCTCCCGTTGCCTCTTGAAGCAGCCTGCAGGTGTCTTTCTCCTGTGATGGAGACTCTGGGCCGGTGGGGGCGGTGGGGGGGTGGCAGACTCTCTTACTGGCAGGGGGCAAGGCCTTCTGGGAATCGGAGGGCACCTGTGTGAAGGGCGGGCACAGCTCTGCCTGCTGCTTCTCTAAAGCCTTGGCCTGTGCTGTCCCTGCCCGTGGGTCTAGCAGTAGCAATTCCCACTTCTGACCAGTGAACCCCAAACTCCGCCCGCAAAGCAAAGCTGCTAATCCCGGAGCACGAGGAGTGCCTTAGTCCAGCAAGGCCTTAGTCCATTCGATGCCCACGGAGGAAAGGGAGGCTGCCCTGCTCACTTTGGCTGGCCTTACTAGAGACCCCGGCTCTTCCAGAACCAGGTCACTGTGGCTGTGTTTAGATTTCCCTAAGACAAATATTTGCCTGGCTAGTCCAGTCCGGTCAAGAAGTGTGCTCAACAGCAAGGGTGGGAGAAGGGAGGGAGGGTGCCTTGGCCACAGCTACTCGGGGAAGTAGAGGAGAGAGGAGAGGGGGCTATCTTGAGGGGCATCCATCCGCTCATCTGGGGTTCTCACATTGCCTGCACATAGCTGCCTGTTTCTCTGAGCCCCTCTGGCGAGGCACGAGAGTTTGCCGTGCCGGATCCCCAGCTAGCTGGAGGGCACGGGTGATGGGCTTTACCGGTTAATTCTTTATGCTCAGTTCTTTGCACGTGAGTGAGTGTCTCCCAGCGGACTTAATGCAAGATAGTCGTTCCACGGCCCTCTGTAGAATGCCTGCTGGGAGCCAGGGACCTCATGAGGTTTTGGGGACACTGCTGTGAAGGGGTTAGGAGATCAACAACCAACCATTGTGACAAATGCTGTGAGGGCAGGGGCAAGGGGGCGGGGGAGCGTGTGGAAGACTATTGGAGAGACCGGCTTTGGTATAGATGGTCATCAAAAGTTTCTGAGGACCCGCCAGATACTTACACTGAGATCTGATTAGAAGTTAGCCAAGCAAAGAGAGGGGAAAAGTTTCAGGCAGAAAAAGAAGCAAATGCAAAGGCCCTGGGGTAGAAAGGAGTCTGGCCTGTTTGGGGAGTGGAGAGAAGGCCATTTTGGCTGGAGGACTGATAAAGGGGGGTTGAGGTTTGAGAGGCTGGCAGGGGTCAGAGGACAGAGAGCCTTGAAGGCTGTGACAAGAACTGGTTTTTACCCCAGGGGCTGTGGGAAACCAAGAAAGAGCTTTAAGCAACGGGAACAGATTTGCAATGGATGTATGGGGTCTGTTGCGATCAGAGGTGGCAGTGGCTTGGATCCAGAACTGTTTGTGGTTGTTGGAAAGAGAATAATTTGGGACATATTTAGGGGGACTGGGAAGGTGGCACGGGGTTGGGGCTTGTCAGTGGGGTTGGGAGTGTCTGACAAGGGGGCAACTTGTAAGTGAAACTTGGGTATCATTGTCTTCCCACCCTGTCCCCTCCTGCTCATAGCTTCTCACTGAATTCTGAGGGGACAGAGAGGATGGCCACCGGGGCAGCAGTGTCTGACCGGGGTGACGTGGTCGAGATGGAGGACCCGGCATCCCGCTTCCAGGTGCAGAAGCACTCATGGGACGGGCTCCGGAACATCATCCACAGCAGCCGCAAGAACTCGGGCCTGATCGTCAACAAGGCTCCACACGACTTCCAGTTCGTGCAGAAGACGGACGAGTCGAGCCCCCACTCCCACCGCCTCTACTACCTAGGTAAGCCCTCCGGCTGCCCTCAGACCCCACAGGCCCCCTTGACCGTGGCGGGGTTTCTGGGACACTGTTACCAAGTTCCCTTGTCTCCAGAAGCCAGCTGGTCCTATTAGAAGGTCCAAAAAGATGGGCCTGGCCCTGGGCAAAATGTCCCACGAGGCCACGCCACCCACGGTGACATCTCTTTACAGTGAAGGTCTGGCACAAGGTGCCCGGGGGGTCAGGTGTGTAGGTGAGCGGAGCAGAGGGTGGTCCGCTGTTGCAGCAGTACTGAGGTTGGGCCTTGAACGTGGCTCTGAGCCCCTGAGGTTGTCTCCAGTCCCGGGTGGCTGGACCTGTCCCCCTGAGTCATTTCCCAGCCTCCTGGGCCGGGCCGGTGAATGACTCCTAGCAGTGGGAGACGCCGGCAAGCCCGGACCCTGAGGCTCGAGGCCACGACTGTGTACCGTGCGTGTCGCGAGCTAATACCAGAGGGTGGCGGCCATGGGCTTGCCATCCCGCCCGAAATACCTGGATAAGCACGTGAACCGCTAGTGAGTTCCTTCTAGGCGTGTGCCCTGTCAGCAGCCCTTTGTACACCACCTGCGGTCGTTGGCAGGTGTATGTTCCCCACCGGCCAGGTGAGAGCTTCACGGCATCAGTGACGCCTCCTGCGGGCCTGGCTGCCGGGAGGTGGACAGCGAGTATCTATGGAGCAAGTGAACGTTGCCTTGCTTCGCCCGAAGGTCTGCCAGGGCCCGCGGACACCGTGCTGAGCACGTTCCGTTGGAAGCGGCACGACACATGACTGGTGACCGGGGGCAGGTCTGCAGTCTCGGCTCTCCACTCGACATCGAGGGCCCGACCGGCCTCTGCGGACCCGCAGCTCCGGGGACGATGCCGGCACCGGCTGGGCCCTCCGTCAGGGTTGGGGTGAGGGGTGGTGACACCCGTGAATGCGGGTTGTCCTCTGCACAGGGCTGACCCCGGCCGAGGGCGCCAGCAGCGACCGCCGTGGGTGCCGCGTGGCTCTCCCCTTTCCGGAGTTGACACAGCCCCTCTCCGCAGAGAGGCACGTGGAGGCCACACGGTGGTCTGGCGGGCGCGGAGTTAGAAGAGGAGGGGTCTAGGTCAGGGCTCAGTGAGCGGCGGCCGCCCGCTTTGTACATGCAGTTTCACCGGCGCCCAGGCACTCCCGTTCATTTCTGCGCCATCGTACCATCTAGGGCTGCTTCCGGGCGCCGCGGCACCCGAGGCCGTATGGCCCCTAAAGCCGACAATACGCACGTTCTGGGAAAGGGTTTGCCAGCTCTGGCCGGGGGGCGGTGGGCAGGGGTGGGCTTCACGTGTCATTCACCTGAGGGGGCGTGGCTCCTGGGGTCACACTCGGCCAGGACTCGTGGGCTGTGGTGGCTGCTGCTTCTGTCTTCCCCACGATCCTGGGACCCCCCAGCACAGTGTTCCACCCTCACCAACTCCAGCTCAGGCTGGCGTCCCGGGCAGGGTACTTGGAAGAGTTTCCCGGGGCTCCTGCTGTCACAAATCACCACCAACTTCGGTGGCTTAAAACAACAGAAATGTAGCCTGTCACAGTTCTGGAGACCTGGAGTCCAAAATCCGTGTCTCTGGGCCGAAATCAAGGTGTCAGCAAGGCCACCTCGTGCTCCCTGCAGAGGCTCTAGGGGCGAATGGGTTCCTTGCCTCTTCTGAGTTCTGGAGGCTCCCGGTGCTCCTTGGCTTGCGGCTTATTGCTGCTGTCTTGGCCGCCGGGTGTCTGAAAACTCTCCCGCCTCCCTTACAGGGACGCATTCCACTGGGCCCAGCTGGGTAATCCGGGCTACTCTCCCCAGCTCCGGAGCCTGAACTTCATCCCATCTGCAAAGTCCCTCTTGCTGCAGAAGGTATCACAGTCACAGGCTCTGAGATTAGGACCTGAGCATCTGGGGGCCATTGTTTAGCCAACCACAGAGCTGCTGAAAGGGACAGAAACCCTCTGAGCTAGTTTGAGCCCCCAGGGGCACCTCATGGGAAGGACACAGGGTTGTGTCAGGGAGCCCCCCGACCCCGTGCCTCATGTCATGGCCCTGAGAACCTGGAGCTGCGTGGGGCCCGGGCTTCTGCTCGGCACGTGCTCCTCTCTGTACATCGCCCCCTCACTGCCCTCCTGCCTCCCGCTGCCACACTCCCAGGGTTACCCGTCTCGGGTTCTGGCCACCAGCAGAAATGGATGAGCTCTCTCCAAACTTCTGGGAGAGGGAACCAGACGGGTTCAACGTAGATCAGATGTCTGTTTGTCTGCAGCCTGTGCGTGTGTCTGGGGTTGGGGTGAGTGGGTCCCTGCAGACTGCAGGAGGCCTACCACAGTGGGTAGGGGGCAGCTCTAGACAAGGGCTGTGGACTTGGCAGAGACCCCAGAACCTTCCTAGGGCATCTCAGAGCCATCCTGCCTCTTTTGGGGTGACATTGCTCACCCTTGAGCTGATCCTTCCGTGTCCCTCAGTACCTGCAGGGTACCCTTGGCCTCCATCTCTCGTCTGAGTTCTGGGGGCCAGCCTCCCTGGAGCCCCCATGTATTTACGGTGGTCATTATGCTGGCGCAGCCCCCAAGGGAATGCTAGCAGCCACCAGATGTTTATGGTCGGGACAGGAAGGGCCTCCACGGGCCAGGCCCAGCGTGCAGCCTGCCCCCGTGCTTCCCCTGGGAGCCCCTGCCTTCTCGGTGGGCACCAGGCTTGCCACCGTGTGCACGTGGAGCCAATCACCCCAGGCTCAGGGAAGGCTCTTCCAGATGTGCACGATGACGTCTGGTGCACAGGACAGATGAACAGAGAAGGACTTCGTTGCCAGGAAGATGGGATGGTGGCAGCTCCCCCGCTCCACGGGGTCGGCTGGTCCCCCTGCAAACGGGTGTCTCGTGTAGGACAAAAGACTGTGGGACAACTCGGGGAGTCCCTGAGAAGGAAGAGAGGCCTCTTGTGTCCTCGTGACCTAAAGGAGAGCCCGGGCCCAGCGGGAGTCATGTGTCCATCAGGCTGGTTGCCGAGGCCACAGTGCACGGTGACGGAAATGGTGCTTGTGCAGATCTGGGCCACCTGCCACCCTCGTGGATGTTGGGAGCTGGGGCGGAGCTGGGCAGGGAAGGCAGGGGAGGGGCAGGGACAGCAGAAGTCAGACCCTAGGCTTGGACACCCAGTGTCACCGTGACAACACAGGGAATGTGCTGGCTTGTGCCATTTGGTGGCATCGCTTATTAAGCCGCTGGGTAGAGGAGGTGGCTCCGATGTCCTTGGCAAGGCCGCACTGTTGACTTCCTGTTTGGAAAGCCCTGGCTCTCCCTCAGAGCCCCGAGGACAGGGGCCGTCCAGAGCTCCGGCTGCTGCCTCCCAGCCCTGCACGCTGCTCCGTGACCATTCTCTTTCACGAGGTCTAATTCCCAGCACCTGAAGCCCACTACTCAGTGGCTTCTCGTACTGTCACCAGTGTCTAATTCCAGAACATTCCATCACTCCCGAAAGAAACTCGGGGCCCATTAGGCATCACTCCCCTCCCCGTGCCCCCAGCTCCTGGCAATCATGAGTCTACATCCTGCCGCCCTGGAGTTGCCTGTTCTGGACAGTGCACACAAATGGGATCATGCACCGCAGGATTCTTGTCCCCAGTAGTCGTGTGACCTCGAGAAGGAAGGACGCCCCGTGGGCGGCCCGGACAGGTAGCGTCATGCGCCTGCGCCTCTAGCTGGGGATGAGGGAGCGGGACCGCACAGCATCCAGGGTCCCTAGACGTGGGATCGTGATCGTTGCCCACCTGCACATCTACGTGACCTCTGCGTTTTCCCTAAATCAGTTTCCAAAGGAAATCTTATTAACCTCGTGTTTTCCCTTAAATACATTCTTTTACTAATTATACTTCACATGCCAGTTGGATCATAAGTGGAAACACCACGTGGGTTGCCGTGTGGAGAAGCTGCCTGTTGAGCTAACTGTAAAGGGAGCAGACGTTAGCTGTCGGGCTCTAGCCCTGGAGGTGCCGAGCGTGGGGCCTCCCGTACCCGCCTCATAAGCGCGAGAGCATGGGGGAGGCGGTCCTGAAGAGAGGCCGGCATCACATGGAGTCTTCCTCCTGGAGAAACTCAGGACCGAGGGGGCTTGGGCTTCCTGCAGTCCGTCGTTCGCCCGTGAACCACAGCCCTGCCGTCATCCGTCGAGTCAAAGACACTACCAGCGGGGAAATAGGCGTCTTTTTATTTGCCACTAAGCATATGACAGCACCTTTGACAATAAGACACACCTGAGAGAGGGAAGAACGTGAGACACAGCGACTTACTGCCGAAATAGGCCCACGTCTCTCCGAGTGACCCGTCTCAGGCACCGTGTGACGGGCATTGTTTCCCGCTGCTGCATTCACACAGCATCCTCGCTAGGCCGCTCCTGTCCTCCTGTACGAGGTTAGGTTAGGTCAGTGGGTGATGTCTGGGGACATCTGTGGTTGTCACCACTGAGGTGACATCGAGCGCATGGGGGCTGGAGGGGCCACTCAGCGCCCCCCCAGAGAGCGCCCCAGCCCCACGTCCGTAGTGCCGAGGGGAGAGTGCTGGTCACATGCACGTTTCCCAGCTCCCTTGCGTACGTTTGCTCTTACTCTAACCCTGTGTTAGTTCTTGGCCCCAGCAAAAGCCTCTAACAGACCAGAGCGTAGCCTGTTGAGAGGCAGGTTTCACTGGCCTCCCTTTTGTTCTCTTGCGTTCTATTCCTTCAGTAACTTTGGACAGGGTACTCGTGCAGACATCTCAGAGGTAGAAGACCCCATTACTGTTGCTAACGTACTTGCACCCAGGGTCGGAGCGTCCGTGGGGAGGGGTGTGCCGCCAGAACACACTGGGAGGAGGAGGTTGAAGCGGAACCAGCTGGGGCCAGCCATGGGGAGCCAGGGTCCTGGCCCAAGACCCTCTCCCTGTCCTGGGCAAGGTCCTCCATTCTGGTTTTTCTCTCTTGTCCCCAAGGGATGCCCTATGGCAGCCGCGAGAACTCCCTCCTCTACTCGGAGATTCCCAGGAAGGTCCGGAAAGAGGCCCTGCTGCTCCTGTCCTGGAAGCAGATGCTGGATCACTTCCAGGTGAGCTGCACGGTGCAGGGCTCTGGCAGGAGCCGCCCTGGGCCTCACCCATGGGCAAGGGAGGCCCCACGCATTTCCCTGGGCCCTCAGCCCCCAAGCGGCCCCAGCCTGGCAGCTAGTGCAGAGCCTGTGGAGAGGCGTGTGGGCCTCCCTCCCCTCCTCCCCACTCTTCTCAAGCCCCAGAGTGTGTGCTCTGATAAGAGCTCTTATCAGAAGCATCTCTTCCTTTTCGATGCCTCACCAAAGACTTGGAACCAATCCTGCCAAGGCCCTTTGATGGGGACTGGGCTAATAATTAACATCATCCAAAGTCAGCTCGCCTTGGCTGGGGAGGGACGAGGCTGCCTTTGCGTCCGCTGAGGTTGACTTCTTTCTGGTTGTAAAAGCAGTGTGACAGTACGGGGTGGGGGCACATTCTGGATTTCTCGGCGCTGATATGACAGCTCTCATTTCTGCCGTCCCTGGTAGGCCCCAAGCCGACCAAGCATGGGGTTCGTTGTGCTTCAGGTTCTGCTTTTCAAAAATGCGTTTCTGGCTGTTAACGTTCCTTGCATCTCCACGTGTTACTCAGAATTCTCCTCAGGGACGCTGCGTGGTGTCCACGGTAGTCTACCTGCTTAGACGCCCCCCAGGGTTAGGTGGGTGGGTGGTCAGGTGGTCCTGAATTTGCCCCGCTCCCCCTAAGCAGAGAGCAGGAACGGGTGGCGGTGGGTGGGTTCACCGAAAGTTCTGGCTGGACAGGATGGTGATCCAGGCAGGAGGGATTGGCGCTGGGGACCAGGAGATAGCACCCCTTGGGTGGCCCTCCGTGCCGGTGGGTAGGGGAGAGCTCTGTCTGTCTTGGAGAGGCTCTGTGGACAAACGTGGGTCGAGAAAGCCCAGAGATGGGCCAGGAGAGGAGGAAGTCTCCAGTGAGCCCAGAACCGGTCAGCCTGCCCCGTTACCCCAAGCCTGCTGAGCACCATCACGGGCTCCAGGCTCGGGCCCGCTCGGGCCCCCTGGGAGCTGCCCTGAACAGCTCTGCTCGGCAGAGAGTTCTCCCTGGCCTGGACCGCAGGCAGATCGGCAGACTCCTCTCAGGAATGCCCAGACCAGAGGATCCACGGCCAGGGTGCTGGGGCCCCTGGCTGCGCCGCTGACGTGGCACCGTTCTCTGTGTCCCCAGGCCACTCCCCACCATGGGGTCTACTCTCGGGAGGAGGAGCTCCTTCGGGAGCGGAAGCGCTTGGGGGTCTTCGGCATCACCTCCTACGACTTCCACAGTGAGAGCGGCCTCTTCCTCTTCCAGGCCAGCAACAGCCTTTTCCACTGTCGGGACGGGGGCAAGAATGGCTTCATGGTGAGCCCTGGTCACTGGCCGCGGGTGGGGTGGGGGGCTGGGCAGCCTCCTGTCCCCCTGAGCCAGGCCTCTGTGTCCCCAGGTGTCTCCCATGAAGCCCCTGGAAATCAAGACCCAGTGCACTGGGCCCCGGATGGACCCCAAGATCTGCCCTGCCGACCCCGCCTTCTTCTCCTTCATCAACAGCAATGACCTGTGGGTGGCCAACATCGAGACAGGCGAGGAGCGGCGGCTGACCTTCTGCCACAGAGGTGAGGCCGGTGGGGGCGGGGTGGGGGGGGCGCGCTCCTGGCCCCGGGGGGATGGGGACCTGCAGCACTCGTGTGGACAGTTATCGTGGCCACCGGCACAGCTCCTGGAGAGGCCCCCATTCCCGCTCCATTACCCCCAGGCTTCAAGCAGCTTCCTGGACCCTCCCATGTGGTCCTGCCGTGGCCCAGCTGCCTGGCTTTTGGCCTCCTCTACAGGAGTCGGCCACGGTGGCCTGTTTCCCCCACCAGATGCTTATTCTGCCTCTCTGCTCTTGCGGGCCCTCCACCTCCGCCCTCCTGTTTGACTCTGCCCGGTCAGGCTCAGATCTCACATGCTTCCTGGGTTTTCCCTCACCCCCTGCTCCCCAGAAGTGACCTCATCCTCTGGCATATGTGTGTGGAGCTCTGCATCGGCCATGGCCTCCGGTCACCTGGCCCCCATCCTGCCCCACAGCCCCAGCACCCTCTCTCTAAACCGAAGCTGCTCAGCCCAGGCCACTTGGATGCTGGCCACGTCCAGAGACATTGTTGGCTGTCATGCTGGTTGAGGACGCTTCTGGCATCAAGTGGGTGTGGGGATGCAGGTCAATCCCACAGTGTGCCCGACGCCCTCACCCATAGGATGCTCTGGCCTCGAATGTCCGCAGTGCTTGGGGGCAAAGGCCTGCTCTGCACTGTGTTCCTCACCCCATCCGGCTCCCTTCCCATCCAGGCTCACCCAGCGTCCTCGATGACCCCAGGTCTGCAGGCGTGGCCACCTTCGTCATCCAGGAAGAATTCGACCGCTTCACTGGCTACTGGTGGTGCCCCACGGCCTCCTGGGAGGGTAGGCACCTTTGCGTTTGTAAAAGCGCTTCCCCAAGTGTCCCTTTTATTACCAGAGCCACAGTCTACTTGCTTTTCTGCTCTTTGCTCTTTTCACCTAAAACAAACCTCAGCCACCTTTCTATCAGTGTTAGTGTCCCAAGCCATTCAGGCTGCTGTGACAGGGCCCCACAGCCCCGAGTGGCTGATCACCTTGGGATAGGATTTGACATTTTGAATTTGGGGAGCAGGAACCTTCAGTGCATTGCAGTCCGCACACAGGGAACTTGGACGAGAGTAACTGTCCCTGGGGACCACAGTTGGTTTAAATTAGTTCTTGGCTGTTTCCAGATTTTGGTTTTGCTTTTGCTTTGTGTCATAAACAGTGCCACAATGCACATCTTTGTATATATATCCTGACCTTCTGGGAGGTTCTCAGTGGTTCTTAACCAGGGACAGTTCTGTCCCCAGGAGACGCTGGGTGACGTTTGGGGACATTTGTCATTGTCACGACTGGGGGCTACAGGTATCGAGTGGAGAGGAGCCGGGGCTGCTGCTCAGCATCGTGCAGTGGCCAGGTCAGCCCTGCCCATAGGGAATGATCCAGCCCCAAACAGTCCCCAGTGCCAAGGATCACAAATCCTACCATCTTGAGAAAGTTTGAGCAGTAAGAGAGTTGAGCCGAAGCTGCACACAGCTTCAGTCTCGATGGGTTTTGCCAGCAGCTTATGGAGGAAGCCAGATCGCAGGTCCTTTTGTATCTCTTTCTCTGCCCACATACTGCGGGGCTGGTATTCAGTCGAGCCAGGCCCGTCTTCTAAGGGTGGAGGACCTGTTTCTGGCCTATGTGCCGCTCACTGATTTCTCCGTTGCCTTGGAGCCTCGGGGAGCTTTAGCGGGGTGCACAGCCGTGTCAGAGCCCTGTGTGCCGCGCACTACTGCCTTGAGTTCAGCTCACCTCGTCCTTAAATTGACTGAAAGGGAAGCCTTTACAGTCCTAACCATCAGTAGAAGCGAGACACTGAATCCGGTGCTGGAACGCAGCCAGCACCACACAAACCGAGGTCGGCTCCCAGGAGGAGGGGTCGCTACGTCAGAGAGGCACCTGAGGCGTGCGGATGCTGCTGGGAGCCGACGGGGCTGACCGCCTGCCCTGTCCTTCCGCCTGGCTCCGGGGGCTTCAGTGCGCTGCCTGCGCCCCTGTGGCCCATGCCTCCAGAAAGAGGGCCCTGGGTCAGGTCATTCAGCCCGTGGCTCCCTGCGGTCCTGAAGCGTGGGACTGCTTTATCCTGGTCAATAGAACGAGGTCATTGGCTAAGAGCAGGATGTCTCTCCCTCGGCGCTCTGGACATCGGGGCCAGATCTTTCTCTGCTGGGGGCCGCCCAGGGCACTGTGGGCTGTTGAGCAGTGTCCCTGACCTCTACTTGAGGTGTTACTCAGGTTCTGACAACCACACGGGATGGCCCCTGGTCGAGATCCACTGGCCTAGCTGGTCTCACAGGTCCTTTCTCTGCTATGCTGGCGTGGCTCCAAAACCCCTTTGAGGAAGCCCCCCGAATGCTACAGCCATCAGCCCCGCGGTGTGGCCCTCTCCCAGACCCCACAGCCATGTTTGCCTCCTGTGCTGTCTTACATGGAGGAACAGGGCTTTTCTTAGACCACAGCAGCCCAAGAGTGCCAAAGTTTGAGGCCCAGGAATCCTCCCTGCAGAGCGGACGAACGCAGAAGTCCTAGGCACTGGTTTTGAGTAGCCAGTCCCAAACCATGTGGCCTCAGGCCAGCCCCTCAGCCCTTCCAGGGCTCTGCTGGGTGGGGCCGGGCCGCTGGTTCTGGAGGCATCCCTGGTCCATCCGTGGGGAGTCATAGGTGAGGGTACAGGAAACCGTAGAGACAGGGTTCCTTTTCAGCAGCCTTAGAAGGAATGGCCACAGGCTCCTTCCCCATGATGTCAGCCCCACCAGCCCCGCATTCCAGTCTAAAGTGTCACCACCCGGTGATTCATGCACTTTTCATAATGGTTTTTATCCTCAGCCTTCTTGAGCCAGGCCCCAAGTGTTATTCTGTGTGGGCCGCCAGAACAAAGCCCCACAGATGGGATGGCTCAACAGCAGGCATTTACTGTCCCGGTCCTGGAGGCGGGGAGTCTGAGGTCAGGGTGTCGGCAGGGCCGGTTCCTCCCAAGGCCGCTCTCCTTGGCGGGCACACGGCTGTCTTCTCCCCGCGTCCTCACGTGGTCGTCCCTCTGCGTATTTGTGTCTTCATCTCTTGTTATAAGGTCACCAATCACATTGGATCAGGGCCACTCTAATGACCTCATGTTAACTTGGTTGTCTCTCTAAAGCCCTCTCCCCAAATCCAGCCCCATTCTGAGGTTCTGGGGGCTCCCAGCACAAGAATTCAGTGAGGATGCAGTTCAGCCTGTAACACCCCATAGGGCCACCTCCCATGCCATTCTGTGCTGGGACCAGCTCAGTTCTCATTCCCATTGCCAGGGTGAGGAAACGGGCCCTAGGATGAGATGTGACAGGGTTATGGTCTAGTAAGCGGTGGAGCTGGGCTTCTAGCCCTAAGGCTCATGCTCTCGTCTGGGCCCTGTCGTGGTAGAGCTGAGTGCCCCAAGCATGCAGGAGAAGGGGGGGGCGGCAGCAGGGATGCAGAGCACCCCCAGCAGCTTCCCCGCCCCTTCCCAGGTTCAGAAGGCTGCAAGACGCTACGGATCCTGTACGAGGAAGTTGATGAGTCCGAGGTGGAAGTCATCCACGTGCCCTCTCCCGCACTAGAAGAAAGGAAGACGGACTCCTACCGATACCCCAGGACAGGTGAGGGCACAGGGCAGCGGTCTGGGCCTCACAGAGGAGGCATGTCCCAACCAGGATTCCCCACAGGATCCAGAGAAGCAGGCTGGGCTCGAGAACAATAGCAGGACCGGGGCCACGATGGATGGTACCTGCCCTCTGCCTCGGGGTGCAGGAGACGGTGGGGGACGGGCGGGGGTGAGGGGGTGCAGGCCCTATCCAAGGGCATGTCAGACACTTGTCACGTTGTGAGAATACAGATTCAAGTTTGCCCCATTTCTCAAGAGGCCAGAAATCCAAATTTCTCCAGGAAACAGCCTACTTCTTAAACATTCTTTGAATTACTTAAAAATACTTAGTGATTCGCACACAGTACACATGCGGGTCACATTCAGCTTGTTTCTGACCTCCTTGGAAGCATGCGGTAAGCCCCTATTATGTGCTGTGCCTGACAGGGCTTTCCAGGGCGTCTCCAACCCCTGGTGTAAGTGGGAAATGTCCGCTTTCCCCTGCCCCTCTCCCACGGTGGGACCGACGGGAGAGCTGACACTCAGATGCTACCCGCCCAGGTAGCTAGAGCCATGCAGGCCACAGTCGGGATTGGTCACAGAAATAGCTGGAGCCTGACCCCAACCCACCTCTTGAAAGTGCCACTTGGCCATCCCAGCTAATCAGCCACCTGCCTCCCGACAGCTCAGGACCAGGCTGAGTCATGTGGCCACCTTTCTGCGTCGTTGATGGTTCTATTGTGGATGTGTCCTGTTTTTGCCACCAACTTGTTTCAAGCTCTCCGAGGCAAGGAGGCATGTTCCTTAATGCTCGTGTCCCTCCTCGACCCACCTTCCCCCCGGCACAGGGTCATGTTCTTAAATGGTAAAGATGGTTGTCACAGCACTGTCAGGAACAAGGTCCAGGTCCAAAGTCAGGAAGGCCTGCCTTAGGGGCTTTGTGCCTGGACCAGAGGGGTGACGACGCACCCACGGAGAGACCTTCGGACACCCGGTCCCTTCCTCCCCCTCCCTCCCACAATGGCTTTGTTGCCTTGCTGGGGCATTGCCCCATACGTCCATCCCAGACACCTGCTGGATTCACCTCCCTCTCATTTCTGCAGGCAGCAAGAATCCCAAGATCGCCTTGAAGCTGGCCGAGTTTCAGACTGATAGTCAGGGCAAGGTGAGAATGGCCAGGGTGCCCAGGAGAAGCTTCTGGATGGAGGAGAGGAGGGGCTGGGGGAGGTGCTGAAGACAGGTGGACAGGTGGGCGGCCTCAGCAGGCCACTTGCCCCCGTTCCAAGGGCACGTGCTCTCCTCCTTGGCCAACTGAACCTGAAAAGGCACTCCATCACTCAGCCTCCGTCTCAACACTGAGCAGTGAGCCCGGCCTCCCCTGCCTCCGCATGAGGAGGTGATGCTGGTGAACACCTTTGAGCAGAAGGTCCCGTAAGGGTTTCCAGAACAGAGAGCCCCATTGGGTAGTCGTCCAGGGGACTCGACCTCTGAACTGGCCATTCCCCCTCCCCAGCATTTGGGTAGATCCTCGCATATAACTTCATTGGAATGGTCAGTGCTCCAGACACTTCTCTGTGTCACCTGGGGTCAGGACAAGTGTCCTCATCACTCAGGGAGCACTTGGTCAGGACCCCACAGCCAGGAGGGCAAAAGAGGCTATGACCGAGGAAGGTGCTGGGCCTCAGAAGGGAAACACCCACACGCCAGAGGTTAGAGCACTCAGACAAGCTGAGGACGCTCTTGCACATTTCTGTCAGAATGACTTTTTGTTTGAGGTTTCAACAAAAAGCATTCGATATCCTTATTTTCATGATTTGGGGGCTTAGGTCTTGGTTTTGGAATGATAAGGCCCTAACCAAACCCCTCCTCCACTCTTTACCCAAATGTTCTGGCAGATTGTACACACACCTGACATTAGGTGGCTTTGCTGAGCCCCTCCCAGTTGTTTCAAGTGGTGCCTGGCCCGTCAGACAAGCAGGGTCCTGAGTGGCCGTGGGTGGCGCCAGCTGGGGACCGGGCAGCAGGGGGATGTGGGGGTGGGGGCCACGCTGAGGCCCTGCCTGCCTTTCTCCCATTGGCCCTCTGGAGGCCGTGCCACCCTGAGCCCCCTAGGAAGCTGCAGCGGCCGCAAGTCGTGTTGCCCAGGGCCACCCGGCTCCGCAGTGACAGTCCAGACCAGAGCCCTCGGGTTCCAGCCCACAAGCTGTCATATCCAAGTACCACATCCTGGGGGCTTAAACAACAGAAGTGTATCGTCTCCCAGCTCGGGAGGCTGAAAGTCTGGTAGGAAGGTGTGGGCAGGGCTGGCTCCTTGCGAGGCCGTGAAGGAGAATCTGTTCCTGGCCCCTCTCCTTGCCTTGTAGATGGCTGCCTTCTCCCTGCGCTTTGCCACAAGGCATCTCTGCCCCTCTGGCCCTGGGATCCACGCTCCATAAGGCGACCACCCCCTTTTTTGGATTGGGACCACCCTATTCCAGTACCACCTTAACTGATGATACCGGCAACCACCCTGTTTCCGAATCCGGCCCCATTTGGGGGGCGCCAGGAGTCAGGACTCCGACATAGGGGTCCGGGGGGCACCGTGTCTGCTGCGGAAGCGCCCGTCTCCTCCTGGGCAGCATGTGGTCAGGCCAGAGTGTGACCCGAGTCTGCTTTCCCTTTAGGTCGTGGCGACACAGGAGAAGGAGCTGGTGCAGCCCTTTAGCGCGCTCTTCCCCAGGGTGGAGTACATCGCCAGGGCCGGGTGGACCCGGGACGGCAAGCAGTGAGTGTCAGCAGGACACGGAGGGCTCTCCTTGTCACTCCTTGTCACTCACGTGGTAACCCTCCTGCCACGATGAGGACGAACCTCTCTAAACGGGGCCCCAGACCGCTGCCCACAGGCCAGATTGGGCCTGACGCCCGTTTTCTTTTAGCCCGTGAGCCGGGAACAGCTTTCGTGCTTCTGAATGATCAGGGGTTAAAAAAAAAAAACAAAAAAAACCCTAAAGGAGGAGAGTGTTTCATCACACATGAAAGTGAGCCGAACGCCATGTTTCAGTGTCTATAAATCAGGTTTTATGGGCACATGGCCACACTCCTTTGTGTACGGATCGTCTGTAGTGGCTTTCACGCTAGGTCGGCAGGGCCGGCCCAGAGAAACTGTGTGGCCCACAAAGCGGAGCTGTCTACCTGCTGGCTCTTTGCTAGACAGTTTGCTCCTCCAGCTCCACGCACTCATCCCAGAGCCTGGATGGAGGCCCCATGCCTTTGGTGGGCCACAGGCTCCGGTGGACACGCACGTCCCTGTGGCGTCACTCGCTGGTTTGGTCTCCGTTGTTGTCTCCATGCAGAGATCCAGGTTTCCCACCTACAGTACTAACAGGCCTCAAACACGTTGTCCATTTACAGTTAGAAAAGATACAGTTTTTTTTCAGTTTTTCAAAGTTCTGTTTCAAAGCAGTTGTTTTGAGGACAGAACATAATGACGAAAGAGCTCCCAAACAGGATTTTTTTTTTTTTTTTTTTTTAAGTAATCCCTGCACTAGTGTGGGGCTCGAACTCATGACCCTGAGATCAAGAGTTGCACTCTCCCCGACTGAGCCAGCCGGGCGCCCCCCCCCACCACCAACAGGATTTTTTTTTTTAAGTTGCTGTTTGCTTCCATCTCAAGTCCTTAAGGACTCATGTTGTTCAACAGAATAAACAATTTATTCCCCCCCAAAATAAAGAAAGAACATTGTTCGTACAGAGCAAAACAGGAAGTAAAGAATCGTGTATGTGGCAGAAATCGCAAACGTTTTTGAAATGCCGCTCTAAAGTCTAATGACACAAGATGTTTCCAAACTAGTGGGGTTATAGAGGTCTATCATCCCTCTGGGCTCCCCTGAGGGCATGTGCTGGCCCGGAAACTGTTGTGTGCTACGGTCTTACTTGGTCAAGTGTAGACAATGTTGGCAAAGGAAGAAGATTCTGGTCCCACGTAAGTTTGGGAAGGGAGGTGTCGTCACCCGGCTTCCCCCCGCTGGGCCCTGAGGCCTTCAGCTTCTCTCTCCTCTTGCTGTCTCAGCGCCTGGGCTATGTTCCTGGATCGGCCCCAGCAGCGGCTTCAGCTCGTCCTGCTACCCCCAGCCCTGTTCATCCCCACTACCGAGAATGAGGAGGAGCGGATGGCCTTCGCCAGAGCAGTGCCCAGGAACGTCCAGCCGCATGTCGTGTATGAGGAGGTCACCGATGTGTGGATCAATGTAAGAGTGGGGAGCTGCCGGGTGTGCACCCGCCCGGGTCCCCAGATCCCCAGCAGAGCAGGGCCAGGGAGGGCGGGAGTCCCAGGGGGCTGGGTTTGTCCTCCACATGAGTCCAGCCAACGGTCAGAGCCCCACCTTCTGATGCCTCCTCTCTCTTCTTCCCGGACAGGTTCATGATATCTTCTATCCCTTCCCCCAGTCAGAGGGAGAGGAGGAGCTCTGCTTCATCCGTGCCAACGAGTGCAAGACTGGCTTCTGCCACTTGTACAAAGTCACCGCCATCTTAAAGCCCAGTGGCTACGACTGGAGTGAGCCTCTCAGCCCTGGGGAAGGTGAGCAAAGCCTGACTAACACCACCGCTCACCCAGTCAGCCGTCCGTGGTTCAGTGCACTGCTTACTCACTGGCCCCGCCCTGTGACCAGTCCCATGAGGGAGGGTCAGGATGAAGAAAAAGCCAGCCTTTCCCGAACATCGGTCACGGCCTGGCAGGGGTTATTAGAGCCAGCTGTTCATTCAGTCAGTGGTATCTGTGTAGCACTTACTATGCTCCAGGCCTGTCTCACCCCAGCGGTTGGCACACCACAGCCACGGATCAAATCTGGCCCACTGCCTGTTTTTATAAATAAAGTTTTATTGGCACATGGTCACGCTCATTCATTTATGGAGTGTCTGTGGCTGATCTCATGCCACCATGACAGAGTTGAGTAGTGTGACGGTGGTGTGACATGTATCTTGCAAAGCGGAAAATATTGGCTATCTGGCCCTTCATAGGAAAAGTGGCCAACCGCTGCTCTAGGTGCCAGGGGTATAATTATAAAAAGAGAAAGGAAAATCCCTGCCCTTACGGAACTCTCTAGTGGAAGAGATGGGCAGTAATGCAAAAACAATCGAGAGTGATGTTCGTGGTGGCAGATGCAGCAGGATAAGAGTCTAGAGAGTGAGGGGCCTTCTTTCTAGCATGGGAGGTCAGGGATCATCTCTGGATAATGTGTTATGAAGCAGAGACCTGGAACAGGTGGCAGAGGCAGCCCCACAGATCCCAGGTTGAGGGCACAGCTTGTGCAAAGGTCCTGGGGCAGTAGCTGCCTGGTGTGTTGGAAGAGCAGTGAGGAGGCCCTTGTGGCTGGAGCAGAGTGAGTGAGGGGGAGAGATGGAGGAGGGGTGGACAGAGAGGGGATGAGGCAGGTCGTGCGGGGCGTTGGGGGCCTCAGGAAGGACTTGGGCTTTTACCATTGATCTTATATCAGTTTAAAGCCATTCCTAGGGTTGCTGTGTGGAGTACAACCTGAGGGGCAAGGAGCGGTGACAGGGATGGGTCATGGCAGCAGGCTGGGCTAACGCAGGTAGATTTGATTCTGGATGAACTTTGATCTCTGAGTCACCACGGTGTGCTGGTGGATTAGATGTAGGGTCGGAGAGAGAAAGAGGAAAGGCACAGGAGCATGGAGGGTTTTTGGAGGGTCAGTGTGAGACAGAAAGACTATGGGAGGGGCAGTTTTAGGAGAGAAATGTCCATTTGGGGTTTGGAGGTATTCACGGTGCAGTGCCCAGGAGTGGCTGTGCTGTGTGGTCTGCGTGCCCGGAGTGCCGGCGAGCAGAACACATCTGCAGTGGGCATGTGGGTGTCCTCACAGACGGCCTCTCCGGCCTCGCAGCCTCAGGACAGGAGGGAGCACCACAGGCCGGTCTGGGTGGGGAAGCAGTGTGGGCTGAGAGCCAGCCCAGGGCCCCTCGGGCTCTCCCCCCCAGCTCTGCGGACCCTGAGCCAGCTTGTCCTCAGTGGGGGCATCCCGGGCTCTGCGGGGCTGAGCATTGCGCCCCTGACCCCCACCCACTCAGTGCCAGGAGCACCCACGATCGTGACGGCCCCAGATGTCCCCAGACATCGCCCAGTGTCCCCCAGGGCCGGATCGCCCCAGGGGAGCCCCACAGTTCAGAGGCAGCCCACAAACAAGCCTGAGGCAGCGCCGCATGGGGCATGGAGACCGGAGAGAGCGAGGTGTCCACGGGAGCCAAGCCGGGGGTCAGGAACAGGTGAAGCCACGAGCTGATGGGGGTCAAGTGAGACGGGGACAGAGGAGTGACTGCTGTCTCGGGGTGTTGTCACCACTGTCACCTGGGGTGTAACACAGTCAGCACGGGCTGGCTAGGCCATCTCTGAGGTGGGTTTTCTGTGGCTGTCTTGGTGTTGTGCTTTCGCGTTTGTCTGTCTGTCTGACTTAGCCACTACCACCTAATCTCACTTCAGGAGACCTCACTTGGCACATCCTCATTCCAGGCTCTGGTGGTCGCTGGGTGGAGCTCACGGCAGGTGCCCCGGGGCCCCTCCAGCCTCTGTGGTGGGTGCACCAGGTTTCCCATCCACGCTGTGTGGGCCCACCTGCCCTCCAGCTTGCACTTCCCGTCACGTGGCTCAGGCCTGGTAGGCAACAATTGGACGGCCGAGAAGGCGAGACCTTGGTCACTTTGGACCAAAAGGCATGAGTTCTTTAAAGGCGCCATCAGCGGGCCTGGGCGAGAGGGAGGAGGGTCGGGAGCCTGGAGGACCAGCAGAAGCGGGGACGGCACTGGCAGGGGCAGTGTGTCCGGGCCACGCGAGGTGTCCTTCGCAGTGGAGGGTCCCTCGAGAGAGAGGGCCGAGCGGGTGTGGTTGGCAGCCCCTCCCGTGAGAGGTGCGGGCTTGCACCGGGAGGCTGCAAGGGGGGAGTGCGTGGCCGGCCGGCCGCTGGGCGCACCGGGTCCTCCTGGAGGGGCGGGAGAATGGAGCAGAAGCAGGGCTCTTAACGGTGGCCACGTGCGGTTGTGCCCCCCCACCCAGCACCTTCTGTAGGCGCGACCAAGAACGGCACCGTAAAGATTTGAATGCGTGTTGTCCTCAGCAGCACACACACTAGAACTGGAACGATACAGAGAAGAGTAGCGGGGCCTCTGTGCCGACAGGCAAATTCGCGAAGCATTCCATGTTAAAAAAAAAAAAAAGATCTGAACGAGCGACCGATCGGCCGTGTCCAGCCTCCACGTGAGTGAGGGACACAGGAGGATCCCAGATTCAGCTGTGCCCAGAACAAAACAGCCATCACTCGTAAAGTGTCTCAATAAATTTGTAACACACACCAGCAGGCATCCCGTAGTTATTTACCTAGTGGAAATTCAAAAGTGAGATCTGCCCCCCAAAATCCAAAAAATCTGTCATAAAAACTCAGCCGAGCCTTTGCTCAGCCAAAGCGTTTTAACCCAGATCTGGTTCTCCAGAATCCGAACATGTGCTAAGAGGTCACAGGTCGAGAGCCCGGAAGTTGATGGTTTGGCCTCTGCAGGGTTCTAAGATCAGTGCTTCCCATACAAACGCAGCTGTCCGGTTCTCCCTGGAAGATGCTGGATCCTGTACACAGCCCCCGTGGCCAGTGGGGGGGTCCCCGCTCCATCCCGCGTCGGAGGCTCAGCCAGCTCACTCTCATCTCCCACCTGGCCCTGCTGGCACGGGGCTCTGTGACAGGTTTGCTCAGGTGGAATTTGGCCTCAGGGACTTTGAGTCCCCTTCACGGCTGCCTGGGGCCCCCTTCACCTCTTCCTTTCCTTACTTCCAGATGAATTTAAATGCCCCATCAAGGAGGAGATCGCGCTGACTAGCGGTGAATGGGAGGTTTTGGCAAGGCACGGCTCCAAGGTACCAGAATCTCTTTGCAACCCTCCCCACCCGCCCTGCACGCACGCCTGTATGCACACACGTGCCCAGACACGTGCGTACACTCGCTCCAGCTTCCCTGCAGACCCCATGTGCCTGTGGCTCCTCTCTTCCCTCCTGGCTGCGCTTGCCTCCTGCTCTGCTCCACTCAGCTCCATCCACTGCTCCAGCATGCCCAGGGCCACAGGGCTCTGGTTCTGGCCAGCTGGAGACAAGCCCAGTCCGGGTCGTGGGCGCTGCTCTGTGCACCTGTTGCATTCTGTTAGCCTTCTCCCGCTTATGAAACCACCTCTCCCTGGGAGAGCAGTTTACGGGACACTTTGCCTACGGTGGGATTGTCCTGCAGCTTCCAACCGGGGCCTGCCCCAACGTCTGTCCCCGGGAGGTTTGGGGACAAAGATGCAGCTGCAGAGACAAGTACCTTCCACTCACCCAGATGCACCATCGTAAAAACGTGGCAAGACTTGCCTCTGACCAAAGCTTCTTCACCAGGGTCCAGTTGTACAAAATTCCAAATTTTATGGAGAGAGCTCTTAGTCCGACTTCCTGGATCCCTACCTCACTCCAGCATAAATGCCTCCTGGACCAAAGACAGACATTAGAGATGTTAGCACGCATGCGTGCATTATAGAGCTGCTCACGCAGTGGGAAGTAGTGGTCAGTGCACACTTGAGTGAGCCCGAGAGGAGTGATACCGGTACGTCCAGGTGGCACAGATACGGGCGTTGGTGATGGCGTAACCACACCTGACGGAATGCCCGGTCACTGACTTGGAAAGACGTCCCTGTAAATTGTTGGAACAGAAGCAAGGTGTAAGATTTCACATTTCACCGCCTATTTGTGAGGCGAGTCGGGGGGTCGGGTACCAAAACGTTAAAGGTTGCCTCCTCATTTGCTGTGGTTGATTCTTGCTAAGAGGCACCCCTGGGCTCCCAGCCTAGCCCTGCCCCTCAGTGCTGGGTGCTTACACTCCCGTTCCCCATCTGTAAGATGGGACCCTCAGGGAGCTCTGATCTGCTCATCTTTATGGCAGAGTCTCTCCCCCTCAGCACTGCCCACCTCAGAGCGTCCTGGGCACTATGGGACATGAGCAGCCTCCCCGGCCCATCCATCCCAGGTGTGACAACCACAGATGTCCCCAGATGTTGCTAAATGTCCCCCGCGGGGGGGGGCGGGCAGGACCGCCCCGATGAGGACCCTGCTTTAAAGTAACCCAAAGCCCCCAGCATAGCATCTGGCGTACCTGCCAGCCCGAGTTCTCCCCTTTCTCCATCGCTGTGGGCCTTGCGGCGCTTGCACGCCTGGGTTTTTACCCAGATGTTAAAAAAAAAAGCCACAGCAGTATTTTATTTTATTTTTACTTTTTTTTTTTAAGATTTCATTTATTTGACAGAGAGAGAGACAGCGAGAGAGGGAACACAAGCAGGGGGAGTGGGAGAGGGAGAAGCAGGCTTCCCGCCGAGCAGGGAGCCCGACGCGGGGCT
>NC_138369.1:2771093-2792106 GCF_054177405.1 Leptonychotes weddellii | reverse complement strand
TGTAATTGACCAACCGCCAGTGTAAGTGATAACTGCAACAAATAGTCTTGCACATATTTTGGGCATATGTTTGAGTTTATAGGGTAAGTTCCTAGAATTATCAAAAGGCATACTCGTTTTTAGTTTCACGGAGTATTGCCAGATTGCCTTCCAAAGAGAACCACCTCCATGTAAACTGCTCCAAGAAGGGTGAAGTGTGCCTGTTTCCCCATTCCTCCACCAGTACTACCTGCTATCAAATATTTTTATGTTTGCCAATCTTAGGGGTGAAACACGGCATCTCGCTGTAAGTTGAACTCACATTTCTTTTAGGTGTGGGAATGTTTTCACGTTTTAAGACACTTGTTGACTAGTAATCATTGGCCCACCTTTCTTTTGATCTATGGACCTCACTGATTTGTGGACTTTCTTTACATTTGAAGGAAATCAGTCCCTTGTCATCCATATTGCAAACTGAACAATGTTGTCAATCTCAATGTGTTTTATGGGTACGAAGCTCAGTCAATGAATGTTTAAAATCCCAGTCTTGAGAATAAGATGTCTTTCACTTAAACCTCTGTGAAATAAAGTGGAGGAAGGGACTGGTCACAAGTCACAGAAGGACAGAAACTGATGGCAGAGGGCACTGGGCTTGCTCCAGGAGCCTTGGCAGCTGGAAACCTGCATTTGTCTCCAAGCAGGAACTGTTCCTCAGAACCTTCTACTCCTGTCTCAGTCAGTACTCAGATTATCATGAAACAGCATCCATTGGCCTAACTTCAGTCAGTCACATTCCTACCCGACAATGAGGCCCGGAAATAGAAGTGGGGTGCCAACAGAAAGGAGGGTGGATGATGGGCAGCTACAAAAGGACAAGTGTCTGTTGGCAGAAGGTCAAGGTCTCAGAGATGGCAGGTAGAGGCATTTGTCTCTTCCAGGCTGTTATGTGGGCCACTTTTCTCCACCACTGGTGGGGAATCGGTTCCGTCAGTGGGGGGTCCCCAGCACTGTTTGAGGCTGCCTGTGCATGTGCTTGCTGGCTTTCCTGTTGGAAAAGCTCATCTCTTCCCTAATTGGCAAGAACCCATATCTGATGGACATAAAAGCCTGTGTCATATTGGATGCAGAGACTTCCTGGTTTGTCATTGGTCCATCAAACATGTTTATGATATTTTAACACAAACAAACAAACAAAAACTATGAACACATAGGAAATTGCAAAACTAGTACAGATCCCATGGACCCTTCACCCAGCTTACACCTTACCTAACCATAGCACATTGTCAACATCAGGAAACTGACCTGAGTGCAATGCAATTAACAAGACTCTATACCTTATATGGATTTTATCAGCCTCTACATGTGCTCCTGGGTGAGTGTGTGTGTCTATTTCATTTTGTCGCCTGTACAGATTCCTGTAACCAACACTACAGTCATAATACAGAACTGTTTATTCTCAAGAAAGGAGTTCCTCCGTGCAATCCTGTTATATCCACACCCATCCCACGTATGGTGTCCTGAACAGAGAGAGAGAGTTGTCCATTGATATTTGTGTCACCAAATGGTTTCCTTAAGGACTGCTAGATTTCATGTCATGATTAAAAAGCAAGATCTTTGGAATGAGGGTTTTGTTTTGTTTTGTTTTTACTTTTAATCTCTCCAGTATGATTTTTTTTAAGCAAGAAGGAAAAACAAGAGAGATTTGGGCTCAGTCTTTCTGAAAAGAAAACAAGCACACACAAACCTCCCTGTCTTCAGTGGGAGACTCAAACAGCTCACAATTGAAATATCCCATTAGCAACAGCGCTTGGCCACTAATTGAATCCTTCAGAGTGATGGACTGAAGGTCATACGCAGCAGGTGAGGTAATGGGAAAGACATCAACAGGACCATGCTGTGTGAAACACGGAATAAGACTGTGATCATCCAGTTTATGGAGCCAATTTCTAATGGGCCCAGAGCAGGCAGTTGCAAGGAGAAAGAAATTTCTTAATGTGAGCAGATATCCCAATTTAAGACAGGCTGCCCATACTAGAGGGGCATCAATTTTGGAGTTAGGGTTATCTGTGGAGCTGTCAGCCTGCTGGAGGATCCTCCTGACCTCCCTGAAATTGACCTTCATCCTCTGTATCTGAGGGGGTTAGAGTGATTTGAGGCCCTGACAGGTTTTTGTTTTTTTTTTAAAGATTTTATTTATTTATTTGAGACAGAGAGAATGAGAGAGAGAGAGCACATGAGAGGGGGGAGGGTCAGAGGGAGAAGCAGGCTCCCCGCCGAGCAGGGAGCCCGATGCGGGACTCGATCCAGGGACTCCAGGATCATGACCTGAGCCGAAAGCAGCCGCCTAACCAACTGAGCCACCCAGGCGCCCCCTGACAGGTTTTTTGATACAGCCCAGCTTAAGGGTTACCTATTCCATTTTCTTTCTGGATTCTGTTCTTTCAAGTCAGGAGGGACTAGGAAAACAAGCTTAATTCTGGACACTCCAGACCTCGCCATTGGTGTTTTCTTGAAAATTTAAGCAATTTGTGACCTAAAAAAGGGGTGGGGGGTGGGGGGAAAGCTTGTGTTAAGAATTCTTATTTATAGAAATGTCGCCTGCATTTCCTCAGTTAACTTTCCTGACTACACCCTGAGGTAGGGATTATTTTCTTTTTAGTTTATTTTTAAATAATTTTAGGCTGACAGAAAAGCTGCAGAAATAGTACAGAGTTCCTGGAGACTCTTCACCCAGCTTCCCCTAATGTTCACATCACCACGTAACCATGGTTGAATCGGGATAATGAAGCCAGGAAATGAGCACCAATACAGTCCTATTATCTAACAGGTAGAGGTCATTTTTTTCGTCCAGGATTGTTACTGACTGAACATGTCCTTCCAAAATTCGGATGTTGAAAGCTAACGCCCACGGTGATGGGAAGTATGGGGAGGCGGGGCCTTTGGGAGGGTATTAGGTCATGAGGGTGGACCTCCCATGAACCGGATGAATGCCTTAGGAGAGAGGCCCCAGAGGGCTCCCTGCCCCTTCCACCCTGCGAGGACAGTGGGAATATGAGCATAGGGCCGCCTGTGGCCCAGGAGGCGGGCCTCATCAGACACCAAATGTGCCTCACCTTGATCTTGAACTTCCAGCCTCCAGAACTGTGAGAAATAAACGTGTGTTTGTTTATAAGCTGCGGGGTCTGCGGTATTCTTGTTACAACAGGCTGAACTAGGACAAGGAGCCCATCCAGGATCCCACATTGTGTTTTGTTGCCTTGGCCTCCTCCTCCTGTGACGGATGGTGCCTCAGCCTTTGTCTTTCACGATGTCTGTGAAGAGGACTGCCCTGTTATCTGGTGGGACGTCCCTCAGCTTGGGATTTTGTAGGATATTTGCTTATAATAATTAGATTGAAGTCCTGCACTTGGGGCAGGAAGTCGAGAGGCGCCACTGAAAATGTCCTTCCCGGTTGTTGACGTCACATTGGTGACATTAACTTTGATCATTGGGCTAAAGAGGGTGTCTTCACTCTAAAAGTACTATTTTTCCCTTTATAACTAGTAAGTATCTTGGGGGAAAATACTTTGAGACTAGGGAAATATCCTGTTGTTCATCATACTCTCCCGCGTGCCCCGGCCAATTTTTAGATGTTAACCTTAAAAAATAAAACTGCCAGTTATTTTACCAGTAAAAATAGGTCTATTCAGGAGTAGCAGAGAACTGCAACCCAGGACAAGCAAGCTACCGCAACAACCAGAGGCAAATCTGCAGAACGAGGGAGAGAACTACTCTTACAGAAGAAAGAGCAAGTTGCAACAGGCGGTTATAAGCAAAAGTCCACTGTCTCAGTTCCGGGTGTGGCGGCTTCTCATTGGCTTGGCTGTGGAGGTCTCTCATTGGCTGGGCTGTGGCTGTCTCTCATTGGCTGGACTGTGGCTCTCTCATTCGCTGAGCTGTAGCTGTGTCCCATTGGCTGGGCTGTGGCTGTGCCTTAATGGCTGGGCTGTAGCTTTGTCTCACTGACTGAGCTGTAGCTGTCTTTCATTGGCTGGGCTCTGGCTGTCTTTCATTAGCTGGCTGTAATTATCGTTCATTGGCTGGGCTGTGGCTGTCTCTCATTAGCTGGGCTGTTGCCAGGGCAGGGGAAAACTTCCTTCCTCCCGCTAGGGCCGGGAAGTAGTGGCTAACATACTATGGACTGCAAGGTGCTGGACTTCCTACTGGGTCTGCAATTACCAGAAGTCATAGGGCGCAGAGCTTTACCTGCCGGCCTCTCCACTCCATTCTAAAAACGAGGGTTCCCCTTATTAATTTTCAGATCCATCCAGGGATCTTGGCTGCAACAACTGAGGTATTTGCCCAATGGTTATCGTCCATTTCCCTCATTCCAGACGGAATTTACTACACTTACTAACTGGAAGAGCTGTAGGGTTAGTCACAGGGTTAGGAATTGCAGCACGGACGGACTCCAGGACCACTCACCCCAGGGACTCACCCCGTAAATCCAAGGCCCGCCCCAACATGGCGGCCCCAGGCGGGAGGAGGCGGGGCGCGTCAGGTCACGTGGCCGCGCCGCCGCCGACGTGGCCTCTAGCGGACGCCCCACGTGTCCCTCGCCGCGTCCCGTCGCCGCCCCAGCCCTGCGGACCCGATCCCAAGATGGCGGCGCCCAGCGAAAGGCGGAACGGCGGAGGTGCGAGCCTGTGGGCTGTGTTGCTGCTGGCGGCCGTGGCGTTGAGGCCGGCGGAGGCGGTGTCCGAGCCCACGACTGTGGCGTTTGACGTGCGACCTGGCGGCGTCGTGCACTCCTTTTCCCAGAACGTGGGCCCGGGGGTACGTATCGCCGCCGCCCCGGGGGCTGGAGCGGTGGCGCCGTTGGGGGCGGATCCTGAGAAGGGGGCGCGGACGGTCGGGGGCGGGGACTGAGGAAGGGACTCGGGGGGGTGCGGTCACCACTGAGGTGCGACTGAACTTACGGGAGCTCGGCGTCCTGGGGTCTGGGGACTTGGAGGGTTGGGTCGCCAGCCTCAGTCCCTGTTTCCTCTCACATGCCCACGCAGCCCTCACTCCCAGACCAGGCGAGTCCCCGGCCATCTGAGGGCTGAGCCGCCCCAGAGGTGGGGAGAGAGGAGGCTAAGGGGTATTTCGCCTCCAGGCCCTGTAGAAGGTCAACTCCGCTGCAGCTCTGACGAGAGAAGAGGTGGACAGACTTTGCTCTTTTTCTCCATTGCACGAGGCCTTCCCTCTCTTTCATTGAGGTGTGAGGCAAGGCCCTCTTCACCTGGAGGTCAGCAAGCCGGGGTCCAGCCCAGGCCTGTCCCCAGCTTGTTGGAGAAGTCCTTCCCCTCCCATCTTTAATTTCCGTGTCTGTAACGGATGTCGATAGCTGCCATTTATTGAGTACTTATAGCCAGATATTGTGCCAAATGCTTGATTTGCTAGGACCATTTCACAGATGAGGAAAACAGGCTCAGAAAAAGCTTTCACTTGTCTAAGGCCCACAGCAGAGCGGAGATGGGTCTTCTGGTGTTCATGTCCTGCTTCCAAAGTCCATGTGCCTAGATGGGTGGGTGCTTGGAGGGTGTGGGACCTCCCCCTTCCCCCTTCCTGTTCTTCACACCCAGAAGCCACCTGAGTTGTTTGTCCTGACTCAGGAGCTCATTAGCAGGGGGGCAGGTAGGGGAGTTCTACGTTGGTAGACACTGGGAGACCTTGTGAGGCTGGCCTCCAGGGACATCAGTCAGGAATCTTGCTCTGCTTCCTTCCCCTTAGTGCAGATGCTCAAAAGCTGGATCTTCTTGATTTTGGATCTCAGAGGACATCCTGAGACCCTCCACCATAAGCAATAAGGATCACCTCCTAACAAGCTTTTTTCCACCTTCCATTCTCCAGGACAAATACACTTGTGCATTCACCTACGCTTCTCAAGGAGGGACCAACGAGGTGAGTTGTTCAAAATTCCGCATAGTTTTGTATGGCAGTATCCACTGTCATGGAGAGATGCTCTCCAGGGAGCAGTGGAGTTGGGTCATACCTTAATTAACTTAAACTTACTGAACTGTTCTTGTCTCACCAATAAAAGATAATGCTCAAGGTAACTAGTGATGGTAGATTCCCCCCCTATAATTCCACAGAGTGAGCAAACATCTGGATGGAAAGAGGCACGTGAGATAAGGATGTGCCGCACCTGTGAGCCTCTCTTAGGAGTATTTTATTTGCCTTCTGTGCTGCATGACAAATCATGACAAACGTAGCAGCTTAAAACAACACCCATTTATTATCTCACAATTCTGGAGGTCAGAAGCGCAGCTCAGGTGGGTATTTCATAAAGCCCAAATCAAGTTGTCAACTGGTAGGGCTCTTATCTACAGGCTCATTCAAGTTGTTGGTAGAATTCAGTTCCTTGCCGTGTAGGACTGAGGTCCCCATTTCTCGGTGGCTGTTTTCTCCAGCAGCTGGTGCAGAGAGGAAATAAGAGATCTGAAGCATAAGAAGAATGTGACTCACCATTGCTGGCTGTGAGGGGGGCACAGGGCAAGGAGCGCAGGTGGCTTCTCGGAGCTGAGGGCAGCCCCTGGCTTGTGGCAAGGCTTCTGTTTCACCACCACAAGAACTGAATGGAAGAGGACTCTGAACCTCAGACGGGTACAGTCTGCTGACACCTTGAGTCCAGTCTGTGAGATTCTGAGCAGAGGGCCTGCCGTGGCCAGTTTCTGCCTCGGGGACTGAGAGCTTATCAGTGGACAGTGCAGTTAAGCTGCTAAATTCGTGGTCATTTATCATGCAGGGTGGTGACTTGAATGCCCCCCCTCCAAAGATATGTTCACATCCTAATTCCTGGAACCTGTGAATGTAACCTTATTTAGAAGAAAATATTTGCAGATGTAAGTTCAGGATTTTGCAGTGAAGGGATCATCCTGGGTTATCCAGGTGGGCCCTAAATCCAGTGACAGCTCGTCTTAGAAGAGACACTCAGGAGAGATTTGATGGAAGAGGAGAAGACACACAGAGGAAAAGGCCATGTGAAGATGGAGCCAAAGATGGAGGGGTGTGGCCACAAGCCAAGGGGCATCTGGAGCCACTGGAAACCAGAAGAGGCAGGAAGGTTGCTGCCCCACAGCCTTCGGAGGGAGCCCAGCCCGGGGACATCTTGATTTCGACTTTTGGCCTCAAGAACCGGCAGAGAAGAAATGGTAGTGGTTGTAAGGTAGCAAGTTTGGGGTGGTTGGTTATGGCGGCCGCAGGCAGCAATGCCCACAGCAGCAGACTAGCAGTGACGCACCATTACAGAGTGCTCTGAGGATAAAGGACTGGCATGGAGTGCTTTCTGCATACCACTGCTTGGTATTATTGGGAGGGAGAGCTGCAAGTTTTCGGGAAGATGCACAGATTTTCTGCTCAACATGGTTAGAAAGAATAAAAGAAAAATGAAAAGGAAGAAGCCATCATCACTATAAAAATCAGTAAAAACTGTCTTTTTTTCTTTTTTTTTTTTTTTTGAGATTTTATCCATTTATTAGAGAGAGAGCATGAGCAGGGGGAGGGGCAGAGGGAGAAGCAAACCCCCTCATCTTCATTGACCTGACCGAAGATCTTTTTATCCCTAATTGTGCTTTCCTCCCCGACAACCAGTCTTTGGGAAATACTGCTCTTACTCCAGAATAGCGTGTAGTACTGTGTCAACCAACAGCGTAGAGTCGTAGAGAGGGAGGCTGCTTGGGAGCCTCTCATGTGCCTGACACTCCCGGCAAGCCGGTTCTCAGCCCCTCTCTCCTCCCACTTGGGACAGCGCGTTGAAATGGGCAAGAGCAGATCTCTCTCCACCCTTGGCACCTCTAACGTCCGGGATTCGGGGCCGGGTCGTTCTCTGAGGGAGCCGTCCCAGGCACTGGGGCCTCGAGCAGCCTTCCTGGCCCCACCCACTCAGTGCCAGGAGCACCCCAGTCCCCAGTCGTGACTTCCAAAAACATCTCCAGACATTGCCCAGTGTTCCCTGAAGGACAGAATTATCCCTCGTTGGAGACCACTGGGCAAGAGTGATTTTTGTTATTCTAGATATGTCTTCTTTGCAAGTAAATGATTCCCAGTGACGGTATTTTAACAAAACGTAGCAAACAAACGGTAACCCCCGCCATCAGGACAGCAGGCGTCCTGCCATTGTCCACCCCTTCTTGCCACAGCTCCAGGCCTCGCTGCTTCTCCAGCTAGTCCTTCCACTATGGGATGAAGCCAAGTGGTGGAACGTTCCTCGTAATGGTGAGCCAAAGCCCATGAGTCCAGCCTACCCCCAGGCACCCAGGGCCAGTCCCAACGCACCCTCTTCCACGTGGCAGCCTTTTGGATGTGTGTGGAAAATTGATTTACGGGACAATGAACCGAAGTAGCACCTCTCCTTGGTGGTTATCGGGTGCCCCACGCTGTGCTGAGCCACACACACATCTCATTTCTTCCTCTCCACAACCCCAGGAGGCCAAACTGCTCTGGTGTTACCCCATTGCACACTCGAGGACACGGAGGCCCGGGCTTGCCCAGCTGGGAAGTGACCGAGGTGCGCAGGGCACAGACCCCTAACCACTGCTCTGTGCTCCTGACCCAGTGTCACCAGCAGCTTGGAAGAGAGCACATGTGCCCTGTCCTCCCCCCCCCACCCCCCGACTAAGCTTAAACTCTTAGAGGTGGACAGCCTGCTGCCGCGTCGGCTAAGGGAGAGCCAAGGTCACGCACACTGGCTGGGGCGACCGCAGGCTGGAGGCTTGTCTTGGAATAGGCTGAATTCGTTTGTTTTGGAAGAGGGGGTTCATCTTGAAGAAATCACCTTTAAGCAGAGCAGACATGTGGTGGCACGGCGTTGTCCCAGCAGCAGCCATCTAGCGCAGTGGCAAGACCACAGGGAGCCGAGCACTGGGGCGGGTGGTGCTGCGTGAGCCAGATGGGGCACCCCCAGCCCGTGGGCTCCTTGGCGGCTGTCCTGTGGCCACCTCACAAGCGAGTAGCAGGCCAGATTCTCAGCAAATGTGCAGGGATGGTTTGATGTTCTGTGGCTTCCGCCTGGTGACGTGCAGGGAGACATCGCAGCGATGCCCCCCGGAGCAGCTGGAACGGAAGTCCGAGAGGCCCCGGGGGCATCCCTGCAGGGGTGTCATCAGAAGAAACCCCAGTTCCTGGTCGGCGCCCAGGAGGACCCGTGGTGGCGGGCGCACACAGCTCGGAGCCGGGGCCTCTGACGCACTTGCTCCTTTGATAATGGTTTGTTTCTGCAGAGGGTCACCTAAGAAGCCAGTGCTGGCTGGGGACAGTAGGCACAGGGTGATTCATAATCTTTCAGTGCTCGCCGGGAGGCCGTGCTCGGTGCGGATGCAAACCAGCCATTCCTTACAAAGTTAAATGTACGCTCACCATATAACCCTGCACTTCACTGCGAGGTGTCATCCCACTAGGAATGAAAAGTCACCCACACAGAAATGTGTACGTGACCCTTCACAGCAGCGGGATTCACAGTGGCCAACAAGTAGAAACAACTTTGGTGCCCATCAGTGGGTGAACGGATACACATAATGTGTCCCCCACTCGGGAGCGTCCCTCAGCCGCGAACAGGAGCCAGGCACCCACACGCGCTGCCCCGGGGACGGACCCCGAGCCCACGACGCTCAGGGAGGGAACCAGACACAGAAGGCCACACGGGATGTGAGTCCACGTGTGTGACACGCACAGAACAGGCTCATCCGTGGACGGGAAGGGGGCTCGCAGAAATGGGGGCTGGGGAGAGGGGAAGGGATGGGACTTCTTTATGGGGTGATGGAATGTTCTGGAACTAGATCATGGTGATGGTTGCAGACCTCTGCATATGCTAGAAAACACAGAATCGTACACCATGTGAGGGTGTAGTATGTAGATACTTCTCAGTCAAGCTGTTGGATAAATGAACCGTGGACACGGGCGGCAGTGTGGATGACTCTCCAGTGCCCCACGCTAAGTGAAACCACACAAGACTACATTCTGCCTGATTCCACTCCGGTGACAGTTTTACAAAGGCCCAACTCGGAGATGGGGTCAGCAGTTACCAGGAATTTGCAGGAAGGGGTTAACTGCAGAGGGAAGGGGCCGGGGGATCCAGGGACGTAGATCTGGTCTGTATCTTGATTGGATGGTGGACACGGAGCTAGAAGCATTTGTCAGAGCTCCGAGAACTGTCACCAAAATGGGCACATTTCCCCATCTGTGATTTATATCTTATCAAAAACTAATCGCGGCTACCAGTTATGTGTCATTTGTCACACCTGGCCACTCCTGTGCCAAGTTCCCCAGGTGTTCAGGCTGTCCCCAGAACACACACACACATGAATGTCTACTGCCCAGACCTGAGTCTTACCATCTGCCCATCGCGCCCTGCAGCCACGAGACCGCGGTCAAGCTCACATAACCAGAAGGCCACTCAGAGGGATGTTGATCCTCTTACTAAGAAGCTCTCGGTTTTAAGTTTGTTTGCATTCATGATTTCTTTAAAAAGATTTTATTCATTTGTGTGAGAGAGAGCACAAGCAGGGGGAGCGGCAGGCAGAGGGAGAAGCAGGCTCCCCGCTGAGCAAGGAGCCCGATGTGGGACTTGATCCCAGGACCCTGGGACCATGACCCGAGCCCAACCGACTGAGCCACCCAGGCGTCCCTGCATTTGTAATGTCTTAAACAGTGTTTAAACATTTGCCTCATCTTCAAGAGCCTTTTCAGAGCCGTGGGAAACCTCTCAGATATATTTCGTAGCATAAAACGTTTCCAGGTGCTCACAGGCCTTGGAGCCACGGACAGGTGTTTTTAGATAGGGAGAAGAGTCTGCCAAGTCCGCAGGTGTGGCCCGCAGCCGTCCCTTTGACGAGCTGGTCACTGGTCCCCACATTCTTGCTGCAGGCAGACGGCATCTGGGCAACCGCTTACTCCTGTCGTGATTAACCTAAAAATGGCCTTGTTTTTGTTCGTGAAGAAGCTCTGGTGTTCAACCAGGAGTACCAGTACTGGGAGGATATTATTACTCCGGGGGAGGGGACTGTAAACTCGCATCTTACTAGCGAAACGTACAGACGCCTTAAGGCACCCAGAACCCGGTGGCTGTCCGTGTCCATCTGCCAGGTTTGTAGAGGCCATGAGAATGAGAAGAAACTGCTAGCGGTGTGTCCGGGAGTCGTTTAAAAGTTTTAATCTTCGGGCGCCTGGGTGGCTCAGTTGGTTAAGCGACTGCCTTCGGCTCAGGTCATGATCCTGGAGTCCTGGGATCGAGTCCCGCATCGGGCTCTCTGCTCGGCAGGGAGTCTGCTTCTCCCTCTGACCCTCCTCCCTCTCATGCTCTCTGTCTCTCATTCTCTCTCTCAAAATAAATAAAATCTTTAAAAAAAAAAAAAGTTTTAATCTTTAGGGGTGCCGGGGTCACTCAGTTGGCTGAGTGTCTGACTTTTAATTTTTTTCATTTGATTTTTTACAAAGCTAACACGTTCACATCCTTGCAAAAGAAGAACGCATAAAAAGCGTGGGTCCCACCCACGTCCTCCGTGTAACCACGAGTATTATGATCTCGCGTCTGCTCCGAGGCCTTGATGCCGAGCCAACAAGCATGAATATATGGTTTCCTTCTATTTTAGTGTTTCTTTTTCTTGATAGGCTTTATTTTTTAGAGCCGTTTTAGGTTCACAGCAGAAGTGAGCACAAGGCACAGATTTTTTTTTTTTTTTAAAGATTTTATTTATTTATTTGAGACAGAGAATGAGAGAGAGCACATGAGAGGGAGGAGGGTCAGAGGGAGAAGCAGACTCCCCGCCGAGCAGGGAGCCCAATGCGGGACTCGATCCCGGGACTCCAGGATCATGACCTGAGCCGAAGGCAGTCGCTTAACCAACTGAGCCACCCAGGCGCAAGGCACAGATTTTGATACACCACCCCCACGGCTTCCCCCCATCATTGACAGTCGCCACCGAGAGTGGGACGCTTGTGACCGTCGCCGAGCCCACACGGCCGCATCACGGCCACTCCAAGCCCATAGCTGACAGTCTGGCTCAGTCTTAGTGCTGCACTGAGGGTGGGGATGGACGTATGAGGACACGTGCCCGCCACCGTGGTCTCGCCCGGAGGAGTCTCCCTGCCCCCGAGCCAGGCTCCAGCCTGGAGGCCCTGGGAAGGTTCACTCCCTTTGCAGAACTGAAGGGCATCCAGTTGCAGTCCTGGGCTGACCTGTATCTTCCCCTCTCTCCCCAGAAGTGGCAGATGAGCCTGGGAACCAGCGAAGACCACCAGCACTTCACCTGCACCATCTGGAGGTGAGCCCGGGGTCCCGGTGGGGGGGATCTCCCCTGCAGGAATGCGCTGAGGCTGCTGAGGGGGGGTGTGCCCGCGGGGCCTCCAGGCAGCAGGGACCGGCACCTCTGAGGAGCATGGGCTGGGGGTGATGGTCACCCACGTGCAGGTGGGAGGGAGGGTGTGGCGCTGTGCTGGGGGCTGCTGGGGTTGGGAGGGCTCCCCAGGGAAGCGCATTGACACTGGGGCCCAGAGGGGGTGGGGGGCAGGGTCTGGGCTCCCCCGCATCGTCCCCCTCTGTCTCCCCACCCTGCAGTGCGGCATGAGTGAGCGGTGGGCCTGAGAAGAGATGGAGGGAAGGGGGTGCTCAACTCAGTGGGGGAGGGCGCTGGAGAGTATCACATCCTAGCCCTGCTCCCCTGGGCTCTGCGGCCTGGATCTGATTCTTCCAGCGTTGGTCGTGGGTCTGGCGTGGTGCAGGCACCTCGGGGGATGCACAGAAGTGCAAGCCGTGGTCCCACCCTCGCAGGGGATCGGCCGAGGGGGACGGAGCACTTGGAGGGCCGTGGCAGCGATGTTGAATCAAAGGACACCCGTGTTCTCATCCTACTTGCAGGCAGCACCCCCCAGGCTTCTGCCTGATGCTCTGTAAACAGCAGGTGCTTACTAGGCAGTGTTGGGGGACATTCTGACCCGCTCTGTGGACCGGCCCCTGTTGGCAGCAGGCAGAGGAGCCCCAGGGGCCGCCCTGATGACTGGGCACGTGAGCACCAGCACCCTAGGTGGGCGCAGCGCCAGGCCACAGAGGCCTGTGGCTATGCTCAGCCCCAGAGCCGCCCTGACTGTGGGGCCACCCGTTTAACAAGAGGTCCTGCCTGAACGGGCTGTTCTCCCAGTTTCACACATTGACTGACCAGGCCCGGCACAGCCGCTGGGGCTTAGAGAGTCCAGGAGGCTCCCTGGACCTCCCCCGCCTCCCTCCTGACGTGCCCCCGGCAGGACTCTCCTGGCCCCCCTGCTGCCTCTCCACCCCCGCCCCCATCACTGTCTGCTCTCCGCACGCGGCCACACAGGGCTCTTCACCCTGCACACACTGTCACCCCCTTGTTGCCACCAGCCCTCTCTCAGCTCCCCTCCGCTCTGGTCATGCTGACCTGGTGGTTCTTTAAATACCCCCATTTGCACTCCATGGGACCTCTGCCCTCTGCTCTCTCCCTCCTCTGCCTAGTTAATTCCTGTACTTCTCAGCCCCTGGGATGTTGCCTTTCCCTGGTTCCTGGTACAATACCTGGAATGTCTTTGGCACTTCATGAAAAAGTGTTCAGTCCCTGTCCTAGGACAGCTTGCACCCAGAAGGAGAAACAGACTTGTCAATAAATGAGCCAAAAGAATGTTCTAGTACAGAGGAAAGAATAAACGATGTGGAGGAGGCCAGGGCTGACTCCCTTGCCTGCCCTTCCTTTGCAGGCCCCAGGGCAAGTCCTACCTGTACTTCACGCAGTTCAAGGCAGAGGTGCGGGGTGCCGAGATCGAGTACGGCATGGCCTACGTGAGTACGGCATGGACTGCACCTCCCAGACAGGTGGGAGGGAGGGTGTGGCGCTGTGCTGGGGGCTGCTGGGGTTGGAAGGGCTCCCCAGGGAAGCGCAGTGACACTGGGGCCCAGAGGGAGTGGGGGGCAGGGTCCGGGCTCCCCCGCATCGTCCCCTTCCGCCAGCAGGGGTGGGGAGGCGGTTGAAGTGAGGAGACAGACACAAGTCCTTAGAGGGTGATTTTGTAACATGGGAGGACATGGGGCGCCATGCAGACTCTGGACCAGGAGGTGCCAGGG
This sequence comes from Leptonychotes weddellii, assembly GCF_054177405.1. Lineage (NCBI taxonomy): Eukaryota > Metazoa > Chordata > Mammalia > Carnivora > Phocidae > Leptonychotes > Leptonychotes weddellii. Next base: position 2,778,038 of record NC_138369.1, on the reverse strand, counting down.
AGGTGGCACTGGGCTCAGAGCGGGACCCTGCTGACCCCTAGAGACCCAGCGGGCGGAGGAGGAAATGGACACCCGGCCTCCCTCTCTTATCACCTGCCATCTCCTGCCGGTGCGCCCTGCTGGCAAGGCCCACAGGAAGCCAGAGGGGAGGGGCCCAGGACACTAGCGGGGACAGTGAGGGCAGGCATGGACCCAGAGGTGCAGGCAGTGTGCTCACTGGTGTGGGGCAGGCCCCGTGTCCGGTGGCTTCCGTGACCTGTGGTTCATGGCCCGGGCAGCGCCTTCTGCCACGCCACTGACCCCCACGGCCCGCAGCAGGGGCCGGCCGCGCTGCAGAGCCCTGCCCCCCACCCCCGCTTCTGCGTTTGGGTCACACACGGTTTGAAAACCACCGTATGAGTCCAAGCAGCAGAACCAGCAGGGACGGGCATTAAGAGATTCAGTGCCAGGAACTGGCTCTGCTCCCAGGGGCCTTCCCGCTAATGGAGTCAGGCCCACCCAGGGTCACTGAGGATGATCTCCTTAAAGTCAGCTCCTGGCCGACTTTTTTTTTTTAAAGATTTTTATTTATTTATTTGACAGAGAGAGAGATAGCGAGAGCAGGAACACAAGCAGGGGGAGTGGAAGAGGGAGAAGCAGGCTTCCCGCCAAGCAAGGAGCCCGATGCGGAACTCGATCCCAGGACCCCGGGATCATGACTTGAGCCGAAGGCAGACGCCCAACGACTGAGCCACCCAGGCGCCCTGGCCGACTTTTATCACATCTGCAAAGTACCTTCCCGCAGCGAGCGCCTGACTGCGGGCTTGCGGAGCGTGGCCACTCCCAGCCATCCCACCTCTGCCGCCACACCGCTGGTCCCGCTGCTCTCGTGCGCCTGTCTTACTAGAAAACTCATATTTAGCCGATTTGAAAGAGAGACAATTCTGATTTTTAAAAATTGCATTCAAGGGGCACCTGGGTGGCTCAGTTGGTTGAGCGACTGCCTTCGGCTCAGGTCATGATCCTGGAGTCCCTGGATCGAGTCCCGCTTCTCCCTCTGACCCTCCCCCCTCTCATGTGCTCTCTCTCTCTCTCATTCTCTCTGTCTCAAATAAATAAATAAAATCTTAAAAAAAAAAAAAAATTGCATTCAAGAGACTGCCCTGCTTCTGTCATTTCCGTATGTTCACCGAAGGGGAAAATACCTTCCTTGGGGATTGGCAGCAAAGGCATGAAATTTTAAGCCAGTTGACAGTCTCCTAAGTGGATTAACCACTGCTTCTGCTGGATTCTCTTAGTGCTTAGAAGAGCAGCGCCCGCACGTGCCCCTTTAGTCAAAGTGTGTGGCTTTAGCCCAAGCTGGGCTCTTGGGAGCAGGAAGAGCAGGCTGAATCGCGTACTTTCCTGATTAGGGATGTTTCCACTTGTTCTCTTTCAGTCGAAAGCTGCGTTTGAAAGAGAAAGCGACGTCCCCCTGAAAAGCGACGAATTTGAAGTGACCAAAACAGCAGGTATGTAAGGACGGCTTGTGGAGATGGACCCCAGGTTCTCAGGCACAGAAGGTGGGGAGAGAGGGGGACAGCACCCCCATCAGAGGGACAGGTTATGGCCCAGTGTCTGCAAGCTGTTTCTGTAAAGGGCCCCTAGTAAATATTTTTGGCTTTGTGGGGCAGACAGCCTCTGCCAAGACGACTCAACCTGGGCGAGCAAAGGCCGTGAGCCACAGGGCACTGAACGGGCATGGCTGTGTCCTAATAAAACTTGATTTTATGAACACAGAAATGTGAATTACATATCACAAAATGTCATCTTCTTTTTGATTTTGGCTAAAGCTATCTAAAATGTAAAAACCACCCTTAGCTCATGGCACAGGCCAAGCAAGCCCTACTAGGGACCTGAGGGCATGAAAATCTACTGAGGCTCTTGGGGATGTTCAGTGGGATTGCTCCCTAGAAGGGGGGGGCCTGTGACTTCCACATAGCTTGGCTGTCCTGGGTTCTGTGACTAGGAACAGCTTCAATGCTTGGGCAGCGGGGTTACTAACCCCTAAGGTCTGGGTGGGGGGGCCTGGTGTCCTGAGCCATGTTCAGCCCTGCAGGGCAGATGTGAGCAGAAAGAGGGGTGGGAAGCTCCAGAGTTGGGGCTCTGTGCGTGAGAGCAAGGTGGGGGGCGAATGATGATGATGATGGACACAGGAGTGGAGCCATGTTGCAGGGAGTCCTGAAGGTCCTGAGGGACACAAGAGGTGAGGTGAAGGATCCTTGTGGTTGTGGGCATCACCAGGCATGGGAGAGGGGTGGGGGGTGCAGTGAGCGGGGCTTTCAGGAGGAGGGGCCTTGGGTCTGGAAGGAGCCCTGCCTCACCTGCAGGTCCTCGAGGGTGTGGGGGCTGTTGCGAGTAGAGGTCCAGGACAGGAGATGGGGCGGCCAGCAGAACCTTGACCTCAGGGCACACAGAGATGGGCAGGGCTGAGCCTCTGGGGAATATCAGGTGAAGGCCGCCATTGGGCCTCAGACAAGTTTGCCAGCGCAAGCAGGAGGTGACGCAGCCCGCCCCCTGCCTCCCATCCATCCTCACCGTGGCAGAAATGACCACTGCTCTTCCCACCCTGAATGTTCCTGAGGCCTCCTCCTGCCCTCAGGACTGGCCCACCAACCTCTTCTTTCTTTGGTCCCTTACCCATAAGACTTTCAGGGCTGGGGGTCTTTCCCTGTCGAGTCCACTTCGGGGACTGCTCCCCTGCCCCGCCCAGGACCCAGCGCTCTGGAGTGGCGAGGGCCCGACCATGTGCTTCTTCTCTCGCAGTGTCCCACAGGCCCGGGGCGTTCAAGGCCGAGCTGTCCAAGCTGGTGATTGTGGCCAAGGCCTCCCGCAGTGAGCTGTGACCAGGAGCCCCATCGGGGGGCGGCTTTTCCTCATCTCCGCTGAAGGAGCTGGGCCCTGGGACTGCTGGTGCATTACTGGTTTTCTAGGGGGGACTGTTGGCTGATGTCCTCTGAACATGGAGCAGGGGTCTGAGACCCGCTGCCCGTCTTTCTTACCAAAAGAGGCACTGGGGCACACGAAGGGGGCTCCCGGGGGAATCATGGCTTTTCTGAAGCCAGGATGTGTCTCCCTGTGGATCAGGCCGGGCTCCGGATCACTCCCAGGGAGAGTGATCCTGCTGCCCTGAGCCCGAGCCAACTGTTTTCTTACAGTTTTCCCAGGGGACCTTCTTCCAGACTAACTGGGAAGAAATGAAATGTTCTTTTCATATTTAAATAAATAAGACGGTTGAAAAGCAACCACTTTGGCAACTGGTGCTGGTGCTGGCCTGTCCAGGCACTCAGGGCTGGGGGGCGGCAGCAGGGTCTGGCTGCCCGTACCCGCCCACCCTGCTGGAGTCCGGCGACCTGTCACCACAGGCACCTGGAATCTCCAGGCATGAGTCCTCTGCAGGCGCAGAAGGGCCAGGTCCCAAGGGGGTCGGCCATGAACCTGGATCCCTGAGCTCGTGGGGCAGGGCCGGCCACACCCTGCAGGTCACCCCCCGCGGTGGGGGAGTGCTCAGGGCGGACCTCTTCTGCACTTGGCTGCTTGGCTTCACTTCTCTTTTTGAGGCCGGATTGCATGTGGTGACTTAAAACAACAGCAACCACAAACACCCATAGGCAAACAAAACCCCCAAATGCCCCAGCCACTCAGAAGGTCTTGGTCTCCCAGCAGTGGGGCCTGGGAGTCTGACCCCAGCTTGCCCTTCAGCCTGCCCTCCGACCGGGCTCTCTCAAGAGCAAAGGAGGGGAAAAGAAACTGGGCTGTGCATCAGAATCCTTGCTTATCAGAATCACCGTGTGGGATTGATGGAGGACTCCTCCCCTTTCACTCGCCTGGCCTCCCTCGTGTCACCCCGAGGACGTGGGCACGGTGGTGACCCCACTTGCCAGAGAAGAAGCAGGTGGGTTCCTGCCCCAGATCACACACCTGTAGGAAGTGGAGTGGGACTCTCCCCCTGTCCACACCCGCAGTGTGTATAGACCAGTGTGGGAGCGTGAAGAACAGCTGTTCTCAGAGCACACAGCAGTTGCAGGGCCCCCCGTGGCCCCGGAGATACTTGCGGGGAAGGACCCCGCCATCCCTCGCTGTCCAGCACACACACTCCACACTGCTCGTGAGAGTTCTCAAGGGCACATGCATCCACGGGGGGTTCACCCTACTCAAGAACAGATGCGCTTTGAGCTCTGGTGAGCACGGGGACCCCAGGGAAGGCCGGGAGCCTTTGGTGCTCCGGCTTTGGGTTCGGTGGACGGAAAAACCAAGTGGGTCGCCACAGCAGCCCGGAGACGGATGGCTGCCCGGGGTCCCCTGCAGAAACAAGGCAGCTGGAAATGCAGGAGTGACCTGGCACCCCGGGGCCACCGCGGGTCACGTGGGCCTGACCCCAGCAGGAGGGACGGATGCGTCCACGACCAGCCTGGAATCACAACTTCCAAATCTTGTGGGGTCGTCAAGGATGCAGAGCCAGCGCCTGCTGTGTCCTGGGACAGGGCAGGACATCCGGATGCAAACTAGTCGCCCTTGTCCCCACCAGCCATTTGCAGGCTTCTTTCTAGATGTTTTGGGTAAACTCGAAAAGGAACCCACCCTGGCCCTGGGGTCTTTGGTCATGATGAGGAGCTGAGCCGAACCCTTGTTTGGGTGCACACGGGCTGACCTGCACGTCCATCCTCCCGGCGCCTGGGGGAGCGGAACTTGAACCTGTCAGCGAGGACCGACCCGCGGGCGTGTGATGTTACACGCAAGCTCAGTTTGAAAGGCAGGAGCCCCGGGAGGGCAAGAGAAAACTGTCAGCACCAGCAATTTAATCGCTAGTCCCACATGATGCAAATGGAAGATGTGTGCTTTTATTGAAATAGTTCTGTGGTGCTCTTTGGTTTTTCTAATTAAATCTCAAATTATGAAGAGTCAAGACAGGCTGGACAGCCCAGCAGGGCACCAGTACAAAGCCTTATGCACATTGATGAATTCAGTGTGCAAAGCCGAGGACAAAGGCTTTCTTTCCTCTGGGGCTTCTCGGGTGCTCAGAATGCAGATTGTTCTTGAATGTGAAGATCTGTCTCCTGACGGAAGATGGGAGGGCAGGTTTGCCTTAGCGGGGTGGGGCAGAGGTGGGCAGAGGGGCTGGCTCGCGGGCAGGAGAACCTTGGCTTTCTCAGGGAAGCAGAAACCCAACCAGAGGAAGGCCGTCCTGCATCTGGGGCAACAGTGCCCTGTCAGCCAGTGCAGCAGGCCAGGGGGAGGCAAAAGGGCGTGGTGGGGACTGCGGCGGGCCGGAGGGGCAACGTCAGTGTAGCGACAGCGGCGGCCAGCGCAGGCTCAGGCAAGTTTCCGAGCAAGACTCCACGTCTAGGTGGGTACGTGCAGTGTCCTTGACTAACGCCAGGTGTCTCAATGGATGGGGCCGACCACACCCGTCTTCTCGCCTACAAAGGCCTGCAGGCCTCCGGTTTGAAAGCTTTGCCCCACAGACCTGGTCCTGCACAAGTAGTCGTGAGACCTCGTCCCCCCTCCCCCGCCCCGCAGGTGCCCCGAACAGCCTTCCCAGCCCTGCCTCGACCCACCTGCCGCAGCGTTACGCATGCCCCTTCTGCCAAACGAGCGCCGCAGCTACACTCCCACGCCCCACCTGTCCATCTGCGCCCTGAGCTGAGAGTCCCTGCATCCTCTGGGTGTCGCCAAAGCCAGAATTTGTTGAGCGTTGCTTTCCGTGGTCTCGTCAAAACAGTTGTTGGTCTACCGAACACGTGAGATGATCATCTTCAAATGGGCATGCCTCTCAGCTGGCTTTACCCTGGAGCCCCGGGTCGGGGACACCCTCTGACCCCTCCCACGTGGGAGTCGGCTGCGATTCCAGCCCCATCAAGACATCCTACCTAGAGCAGCCACCCCGGCGCTCTCCTCGGCGCCCCGGTGCACCTGCCCTGGGGCTGCCAGAACTGAGTGCCCCCGGCCGGGCGGAGGCAGCAACAGAAATGTGTTCCCTCTTAGTTCTGGAGGCCAAAAGCCTGCAATCAGGATGTCAGCTGGGCTGTTCCAGTGTCTGCCCCCATCTTCACACACGTCCGAATGTCCCCTTCCTACAAGGACCAGGGGCCCAGCCCTACTCCAGCCTGACCTCATCTTAACTAATTACATCTGCAACGACCCTCCTTCCCAAGAAGGTCACATTCAGAGGTCCTGGGGGCTAGGACTTCAGAGAATTTGGGGAGATGCAGCTCACCCTGTAACACTCCCTTTCTTGCGGTTCACCATGACCCTGTCGCAAGCAACCGGCAACATCGTTCACATCATTAAGTGGCGAGCTCCAGCTTCCAGAGGCATCCGGTGGCTGGAGGGGTGGTGCGGTCAGGCCAGGCCAGCCTGGGCAGAGAGCAGTCTCAGGGTGCTTGGGGAGGCCACGGGCCGGCAGGCTGAGCTCTTGTCCTCTGGAGATGGGGCAGAGGGAGAGGCGACAAGAGTCCTTAAAACCGCTGCCTCGCACGGATTAGCATCCTCTCCGAGGAGACGGGGACCTGTCCTGGGGATCTGGCCAGAATTGGACGGGAGAAAAGAGGTTCTGGAGCCGCCCCCGCCCCCGCAGCAAACCCAGGCCCAGAGGTCATATGCTGTCGTCGTCCAGCATCCTGGTGAGGCCCTCGCAGATGTGGCGCAGGTGCGAGCGGTAGGGCTCGGCGGGGCTGTAGAGCGCCGCCAGGAAGTCGCAGTCGGCCAAGTGGCCGAAGACGTGGTTGATGCGGCCGTGGGATTTGGCCGTCAGGTGCGTGCCCACGGCCTGGTGCAGCAGGTCCCGGCACTCGTGCAGGGCGGCGGCCAGCACGCGCCGGTCGAAGGTGAAGTCCACCTGGTGGAAGCTGACCGCGGTCATGGCCAGGCGGCGTGCCCTCTGGCGGAAGCGCTGCAGCAGGGCCAGCTCCTCGCTGTCCAGCTGGC
>NC_138369.1:2739267-2770593 GCF_054177405.1 Leptonychotes weddellii | reverse complement strand
GCCCAGCTTTGTGCTGGGAGATCAGGGACCCAGTACAGCCTCATCCTCCAGAGCCGGGCCTCAAGTCTTGGGGAAACAGAGCTCTACACAGATGCTCCCAGCAAAGGGAGGTCCCAGACCTCAGGGAGCAGAAGGGAGAAGGAGTTTACCTGTGAGGGTCCCAGTAAGCTACATGGAGGAGCGACATTAGGTTTTGATGGTTGAATAGGAGTTTGCCAGGAGAAAGTAGTTTGGCAACAAGAAGGAGAGTGTTTCAGAAACAGGGAATACCACAGGCAAAGGCTCAGAGGTATGAAAACAGCAATTAGCTCATAATGACTGGGTTGGTTGGAGCTGCTGGGCAGGGGAGAGATGGAATTTGAGTCAGAGGATCCACAGGGACTATGACAATCAGACCCGAGTCCCAGTCCCAACCCAAAAGGCAGCCACAAAGGAGTTCCAGTGGATGTAGAGCCCTATGAATCCATAATCACTTATTCAGACAATAAAACTTTGCTAGATGGGTTCAAATCCCTGCTCTGCCAGTTGCCTGTTGCGTTCCTCTAGACAAATGACTTGCACTCTCTGAGCCGCAACTTTGTCATCTGGAAAATGAGCACCCACCGTGTGCTAGGCGCTGTGCTGGCAGGGGGTGCAGCTGAGGACAGTCCCTGTCCTTGGCCCGCTCACAGCCTAGAAAGTGGGACTGCTGCTGTGAGCCAGGCTCCTTGGGAGGGCTTCCTTGTGTAATCTGCCCAATGACCCCGGACAATCGTATCGGGCGCTCTCCTCCAGGGAGTGGTGCGTTCCAGAACCCCGTCATCCAGAGCTCCTCTCACATCTTCCCGCTCCCCTCCAGACCTTTGTGGGGGCTGAGCCTGCCGCCAGCCCCTCTTCCTTACCTCTTTGCCTTCCCTTCCTGGAGAACCATTCACTCCCCAGGGGTCATCTGAGAAGGCAGTTGCTCCCTGATCCACCGCCCCCTCCCCAAGCTGAATCAGGGCCTCCTCTGGGGTTCTCAGAGCCCCGGGCGCCCTTCACCAAATCCACGACCAGCCTGTATTCTAGCAACACCATGACACGTCCATCTCCCCCACGGGCCTGGGAGGCCCCGGGATTGGTTCTACCTTGCTCACTGCTGTGTCCCTGGTGCTTACTAAATACTTGTTAAGCACCTTAAGGAGACTTGTTTCTCCACTTTGTGGCCAAGAAAATGGAGCCCAGAAAAGACTTCTCCAGAGTCACAAAGCAGCGAGAGTCTGAGGCAGAATTTAGACCCACGCCTGCCTGACTTCCTCTCCAGCTTAGCACTTTCCTTCACCCTTGGGGCACTTCGGCTGTCCTCTCTATCTTTCCCTCTCATAGCTTGGTCTGGCCAGCCTCTCTGGGGTCCTCACTATTTCGCTGAGATCCTCCCCCCAACAGCTGTCTGCAAAACCGCAAAGGGTCAAGGCAATCTGGGAGGGCTTCCTGCAGGAGGGAGCTCCTGGGCAGCGAGGTGTGCTGGGATTCGCGCCTGACAGCCTGGGATGTGTGATGTTCCCATTGTTTGCTCATCCTCACCTCTCCTGGAGGCACAGGGCACAGGTGGGAAATCTGTTTTTATCGCCATCGTCACACCCACCCCTCTGACTAAGTGACTTCATCGGGGCCTGAGCTGGGGGTGCAGCTGACCTCATCATCCCACCTTGGGGAGGTGTGTGAGCAGAACCCTGACACCATAAAATAATAACTCAGCAGCCCCACGCCCAGCCAGAATCTGAGGCAACAAGCACCTTCTGCACATTATCTGAGTCCCGGCCACGGCCCCTGGACGAAGGTGTTGTTAAGGTCCTTCATTACCAGGTAAGAAAACTGAGCCCACAGAGAGGAAATTCCCTTGCCTGGGGACGCACAGCTAGTGAGAGACAGAGCTGGACTCGTCTCCCTTCAATCATTGCCCTCCCCTGCAGTGCATTCTCCCAGCGGCCACCAGAGGATGCCATGAGCACCCAAGTCAGGTCCCGCCCTCCTCTGCCCAAGGCCCTCCAGAGCTCCCACCTCCCTAGGGGTAAAAACCTAAGTCCTTCCCCATAGTTCCCAAGGCCCTGCGACGTGCTGCATCCCCTCCTTGTCCTTCCCTCTTCCCTCTCTTCCCCTCGCTCACTCTGCTCCAGCCACACGGGTCTCCTCACTGTTCCTCCATCATGGCCGGCAGGTTCTGCCCCAGGGCCTTTGCATGAGCTGTGCCCTCTGCCTGGGATGCTGTTTCCTGGAAATCATCATAGAGCATCATCTTCTCATTAGCTGAGGGTGAGGAGGCTGGGGGAGACTCCTGTTCACAGACTAGGAAGGGGGTGGACAGGATGGAATATTTTCTGCCCCCCACCTCTCCTCCCCTCCTGGAGAAAGAGCTTCAGTCCACCAGCGGGGGGTGGTCACGGGAGTCTGTTTTCCCATCTGTAAAATGGATAGGTCCCATTTCCCAAACCTGTGCCAATGGTTTCTTCCATCTCACATTTCCCTATATCCATGATGGTTTAATTAATATTTTCCCTGAAACCCACTCACATTTGGAATATCAATACATGCATTGGTTTTTTTTTTTTTAAAGATTTTATTTATTTATTTGACAGAGAGAGACACAGCGAGAGAGGGAACACAAGCAGGGGGAGTAGAAGAGGGAGAAGCAGGCTTCCCGCGGAGCAGGGAGCCCGATGCGGGGCTCGATCCCAGGACCCTGGGATCATGACCTGAGCGGAAGGCAGACGCTTAACGACTGAGCCACCCAGGCGCCCCCATGCATTGGTTTCTAAAAGTCTTTTATTTTTTTCTGAATCACAGAGGTGAAAAAAAATCAGCCTCCACGTCATAGATGGGAGGCGACTGAAAATGCAATTTATTCCAAATCTCACTGGTTATGGCGGGCTGCAGAAACACCGGTCCCGGGGCACGCGGCGGGGCTAGCGGGTGGAAGACCCCCCCCAGACACAAATGAGACTTGAGAAAGATGGAAGTGACATTTTTTTTTTATTCTTTTTTTTTTTTTAAAGATTTTTATTTATTTATTTGACAGAGAGAGAGATAGCGAGAGCAGGAACACAAGCAGGGGGAGTGGGAGAGGGAGAAGCAGGCTTCCTGCCGAGCAAGGAGCCCGATGCGGGACTCGATCCCAGGACCCTGGGATCATGACCTGAGCCGAAGGCAGACGCTTAACGACTGAGCCACCCAGGCGCCCATGATGGAAGTGACATTTAAGTGGAGTCTTTGCCGATGGACTTTGAGGTTATTTCATACCCTGCCGAGCACCCCCCGAAGTCATGCTATGTGTGGTGAGGGGCGTGCAGCACTTTGGGCAAGGCTGGCCGCAAGAGTCTAGGGCCAGGAGCCGAGACGTCACCCTCTCAGGCTGACCCTCCCTGCCAGCCAACACCAGATACTCTGCCTCACTGCTTATGTTTGCTGTCTGTCTCTGTCACTAGAATTTGGGCTCCGCGAAGGCCAGAATGATGGTCTGCCTTGTTCCCTGCTGTGTCTCTGGCACCCCGAACAGCTTGGCATACGGGAGGTGCTCAGTGCGTGTTTGCAGCACGAATGAATGTATCCACATCCGCGTCTTCTTAGTTGGCAGAATAGCGATCCCCCCGCCCAGCCCCAACTGATGTCCCAATCCTAATCCCCAGAACGTGTGCATATATCACCTTGTGATGGCAAAAAGGACTCTGCAGATGGGATTGAATTAAGAATCCTGAGATGGGGAGGTGATCCTGGGTTAGCCGGGGGAGCTCGCTGCCATCACCAGGGTTGGAACAAGAGGGAGGTGGAGCGCCAGGGTCTGAGAAGTGACAACGGAAGCAAAGGACCCCACTGACGCAGTTTGAGAAAGACTTGACCAGCCCTTGCTGGCTTTGAAGATGGAGGAGAAGGCCATGGGCCCAGGAGTGCAGGAAGCTTCTAGAAGCTGGAAAGATCGAAGAACGGGGTTCTCGTCTGGAGCCTCCAGAAGGAATGCCATCCTGCCGATGCCTTGATGTTGGCTTAGGGGAGCGCAGGATGGAACCCACGGGAAAGAGACGTCTCAGGACCGCAGAGAGCCACATCCAAGGCTGATGCCCACTAGGTACCAGCACTGTTCTGGGCACCAGGGATGCAGCAGGGTGGAAAACAGACAAAATTGCCTGCCCTCGTGGAGCCGACATTCCAGTGGGAGAAGACACACAATAAACAGTCTAATAAAGTGCATAATACAATGGCAGGTGATAAGTTCCCTGACCAAACAGGAAACAGGTTACCAGAGGGACGGAGTGTTAATGGAAGGCATCTCTGAGGAGGCGGCATTCGAGCGGGGGCCTGAAGGAGGTGAATAGGGAGCCACGTGAATATCTGCAGGAAGAGCAACAGGCAGAGCAACAGGACGTGCAAAGGCCCTGAGGCGCTAACTCTGGTCAGCATTTGTTTGCGGGACGGATGAAGATGGTGGAGGGTGGGGTGGGGATAGGGGCTTACTGAGTGCACACAGGCAATGTGCCAGAGAATCCACCCTTAGTCATCATCCTTAGAGAAATATTTTGCCAAGCACATAGAGGGATATGTAAGAGCTGTTCTCAGTAGCACTGTTTGGAATATTAAAACCAGGAGTTAACCTAGAAGTCCGTCAAGAGGAGAACGGATAAATAAAAAGGCGCATTCATATGATGGAACAGGGTAGAGTAGTCAACAATAAATTAATTTAGATCTATACAAATAATAGCTTCTGACATTCACTGAGCACCTACTATGTGCCAGGGGCCATGCTAAGCATTTTCGATGTGATAACATAGAACATCTCTTAGAAAGCCCCTCGAAAACGTAGGGAGTATTAATGTCTTTGTTTTCTGCATGCGACAGCTTGAAAACAGGTCCCTGAATTCTTCACAGTTCCTTCGAGAGACAGAACCTAATTTCCCTCTCCTTGAGGGCAGGCTGGGCTCGGTGGCTTGCTTTAATTCACAGAATAAGGCAGAATTGACAGTGTGTGCCTACGAAGGCTAGGGCATGAAGGCACTGGGCTCTCTTGCTCCTGGACCCTTCAACGGTGGGGAGGGGAAGCCAGCCACCAGGTGGTGAAAGGACCCCTCCCACCCAGAGCCATGTAGGCGGACCACTCTGGAAGCAGCTCCCCCCGAGGCTGCAAGGGATTTGCTGTTCTATTTTTTTTTTTTAAGATTTTATTTTTAAGTCATCTTGACACCCAACGTGGGGCTCGAACTCACAACCTAGAGATCAAGAGTCACAACGCTCTACCAGCAGAGCCAACCAGGCGCCCCCAGGTTTGTCTTTTTAAATTGTTGAGTTTTGGAGTATTTTGTTATTCAACAATAGATAACCCCTATATTAGACGAGGGAAATGAGGCACAGAGAGGTTAAGTCACTTTCCCAAGGTCACAGAGCTGCATGTGGCAGAGTTTCAGTTGGAACCCAGCCAGTCAAAAATAAAATGCTAAGCCTGGGTGGCGCAGTCAGTTAAGCGTCTGACTCTTGATTTTTGGCTCAGGTCCTGATCTCAGGGTCAAGAGATCAAGCCCTACAGTGGGTTCCACGCTCAGTGTGGAGTCCGCTTTGAGATCCTCTGCCCCTCCCCCTGCTCATGCGCTCTCTCTAAATAAATAAATAAATTCTTTAAAAAAATTTTTTTGAGGAGAAAAAAATGAAGTTGCAGAATTTTATACACCATATGAGTACATTAATGCATAGTTTTAATGCACAAAATAAGCCTATTCACTGTTCACGGCTGTACGTGTGAGAATGGGCACACATGAGCATATGGGACTGTGTGAAGGGAAGTGGGGCTCAAAGGAGACCTCCTCCTTAGTTCTAATGTTTTGTTAGCTTCTTACAAGATGAAAAGGACCTGCAGCAAATAGGACAGGTGTTAACCCTTCATTGTCAGTCCTGGCTAGAAGATACACACAGGTGTTTGCTAATTCATCTTTGCACCTTTTTTACTTTTTTCAAAAATTAAAAATAAATGATTATAATGAAGAGAGGAAGTCTTGGAGGATTTAAATAGGTGGGGCAGAAGTGGGAGGGTGTTTCAGGGAGAGGCCCGGCTTCGGCAAAGACCTTGGTGGCAGCAGTGAGCACAGCCCTGTGGGGCATGAAGAAGCCTGGAACCTTCTACCCTGTGGTGGCACATTCGATCATGTACCCAGCCCCCCTCCAGATGCAGTAATTCAGAATCTCCCACGTTGTAGGGGGTGGGCAGGGTGGAAGGTGGTGGTCGGAGTTGAAAGCTCCCCAGCTGATTCTAATATGCATACAGGGTTGGGAATCATCTGATACACGGTCTAGTGCAGTAGCCACTTAAAACATGTTTGCTGAGTGGTAAATGAATTATTTGGGGAGGGCGACCGAGAAGTTGAAAGGGACGGACAGGCAAAGTCCAGTTCCCGTAATTGTACTTAATGACTTGATGTCATGCGCCTAAGAGAATTCCAGGAGATGGCAAATGTATAAAGAAAATGTATAATGATGGCATAGAAAGTGAGTGGGCAGCTTTGTGAGCTGAGGTGGTCAGGGAGGGCTTCCCAGAGAAGGTGATGCTGGAGCTGAGACCGAAGGGTGAGCCAGCCCTAGCAATGAATGGGGAGGTTGTGCCAGGCAGAGGGGACAGCGAAAGCAAACTCCCACAGAGGTGACAAACATACAAACAGGCGGTTCCAGAGCAGGGTGACCAGGGCTGTGACTGGGGACCCCAGAGATGGCTCCTGGCCCAGAAGGAGGGGGTCAGGGTCAGGCTTCAGGGAGGATGGATCCAGGTGTGAATTTTCCAGACTCAGCCCTGGCGCTCCTCAGCCAGAAAGCACCCCTCGCCCAGCATCCTGAGAGATGCAGCACCTGAATGGAGGCATTTACTTTGTTCCAAGGGGAGCGAGAGTGAACATGATCACTCTACATCCATCCAATTTTAAATTTAGCCCAGTGCACATGGAACTCAGTTCGGGAAAAACAAGAAGTTATAAAAATACAATTCCATTCTCTTTCTCGGGCAGTAGAGGGAGCGGGGCCGGGCGATCTGGGGGTAGTTGGAGGGTGAGGCAGATGTTAAATTTGGAATGCAATCACAGAGTCAGGGCTGCTCTGGGGTCCCAAACCCGGCTCCCACCTGCTCCAGTCCTGCTCTCACCCTGACAGCTCAGCCCCCACACAGCCCTGACCAGAGTGGTCAATCCAAAACCCAGACTCATCCCATCCCACACTGCCCCCAGACCACCTGTGGCTCCCACCACCCTGTGACCCAAGCCCAGACTCCCCCTCTCTGAGCCCCAGACAACCGCTTCCCAGCCTGTCCCACCTGTAAACCTCTGCCTTTCCCTCCGCCTCTCTCCCACCCCTTCTAGAAACAGACCCCAAGGAAGAAATCCTGCCTGTTGTCTTAGTCATCTCTGGCTGCGGAAGAAATGACCCCACACTGAGAGGCTTTAAGCAACACACCTTACTACTCATGGTTTCTGTGGGTCCACAACCCAGGCATGGCTTAGCTGAGTGTCCTGCTTCAGGGTCTCACAAGACCATGTTCCAGGAGCAACTGGGTTGCGGTCTCATTGGAAGGCGTGACCAGGGCAGGCTCGGCTTCAAGTCTGCCCAGTGCATGTTGGCAGCATTCATTCCTTCTTTTTTTTAAAAAAAAAATTTATTTATTTATTTATTTGACAGAGAGAGACACAGCGAGAGAGGGAACACAAGCAGGGGGAGTGGGAGAGGGAGAAGCAGGCTTCCTGTGGAGCAGGGAGCCCGATGTGGGGCTTGATCCCAGGACCCCGGGATCATGACCTGAGCCAAAGGCAGACGCTTAACGGCTGAGCCACCCAGGCGCCCCATCCACTTGACCTTGTTAACCTTCCCTCTCCTCCACTGGAATATCAATTCCGTGAGGGCAGAGGCTTTTGTCCGTTTTGTTCACTCTGGTGTTTTCATCACCTAGCACACAGTAGGGGCTCAATAATGATGATGGAACAAATGAATTCACACACACATACACACACACACACTCTTTGATTAATGTCAGCCCCTCCCAGCAGAATCCTGAATGCCCAACCCCACCCCACCCCAGATCCTGGGACATCAGTGGTCTTGACCCCGTCTATCAGCTTCATCCTCGTTGCTAGGCAACCCAATGCTCTTGACTTCTCCAGCCCCCACAGTCCACACTCCCTTCTGGGGTACAACAGACCAGCTCGTCCCACCTGCCTGCACCCAGCCCGGGCAACCCCAACCGCACTCCCTGGGAATATCCCCATCTATGGTGGTCGCCACGATTCCATCTTTCACATGTTCCAGCCACTTTCCCTGCGCTGGCTTGTTTAATTGTGCCACCCAGTGAGGTGGCACTCTTGCTGTCCTCATACCCATGAGAAAGCTGAGCTGGCGGGGGGCACACGGCAGCGGGCACTGGGACTAGCACCTGAGGCTGCAGGGAGTTTGAGGCCAGTTGCTGTGTGACCTTGGGGAGGCTCCCTTCCCTCTCTGGTCCCTCCACCCCCACTCCCCCAGAAAAGGAGAAGGTGAGGCCACAGGATACATTTCAATTCCGCCTCCCAGGTCTAAGTTGAGTACCTGGGGAGGTGGGGAGCAGATGGAGGGCCCTGGAAAGAGAAGGGGGATCCCACCTCAGTAGAGAAGGGGAATGTGGAGCTCAGAGATGGGCAGTGCTGGGGGAGGGCGCCCAGCACATCTGAGATCCCTGTTAACAAAGAGCAAAAGAGAATGCCAGGGGAGAGAGGAGAGAGGAGAGGCAAAGAGAGAGAAGGGGGGTGCTGATGGAGGAGGGGCAGACAATCCCCACCCCACGACCAGTGATAGAAGGGTATGGGGGCCCACAGTGGTGTGGGGGAGGGCACAGGGGGGAAGGAGGGGTCAGGGAGGGGGACAAGGAGGAAGAAGAGGAGGGGGGGTGGTAGGGAGGCAGTGAATGAAGCAGGTGCTGTCCCATGGGAGGGACAGAGACAGAGGGGAGAGAGATGCAGACACAGAGAGACACACACAGGTTCAGAGATATGCACAGATAAGGGGTGCTGGAGAGAGACTTGCAGAGATCCAGGAGAGCCCTGGTCTGCCTTAGAGACTCAGTGACATGCACATTATATATGTTTGATTTGCTGTTCTGTGTTCTTTCAGCAGTTTTTTGGGGGGTGCCTGGGCAGGTGCTTGAGCCCAGGAGGTTCCCCCATAAACCACTCTCTGACCCTGGAGGCCAGGCTGGGGCGGAAGGAAGCTGGAGCTGCTTGGGGAGGGTGGTCTAGAGGAAAATGGGTGAGGAGGCTCTGGTTTGGGTGGGAGGGTTAAAGCTGCACCAGAAGAGGGACTCGGAGCAGAGGCACTAAAGGATGGATAGGTGACTAATCACTAGGAAGAAAAGATTGGGAGAAGGGCATTCCAGACAGAGGGAACAGCCAGTGCAAAGGTCCTGGGGCAGCACCAGGCCTGGCATGTTGGAGGAACAGCAAGGAGGCCCATGTGGCTGGAGGAGAGTGAGTGAGGGGGAGAGAAGGAGGAGGGGAGGACAGGGAGGGGACAAGGGCAGGTCCTGCAGGGCCCTAGGGGTCATGGGGGAGGGGGAGACTTGGGCTTTTACCCCCAGGAAAGTGGGAGCTCTGGAGGGCTATGGTCAGAGGAGGAGTGGATCTGACTTAGATTTTAAACCGATCATCTGAATTCTTTCACATGAGAAGAAAAACACACATTTCAGGCAAAAATGGCAAAACATTAACTATATTCATTAACTGAGGTGGTCTTTATGTGATATTATTCTCTGGACTTGGTTAAAAAAAATTCTCCAAATATAAATCAAGTAATAAGTGAGCAATGACACATTGAACCTGATTGGTCTCCAACTCCAGCTCTGGTGAGACCCACTGACTTTGGGACATCCAGGCCTCCTGCTGGCCTGTACATCCAACACTTTCCTGGGCCTGGGGGACCCCACTGCTATGCCCTCACCTTGAGCCTCTCTGGCGGGGAGACTGGCTTCTTCCCTGAACTCGAGTACGAATGCCTCTGCTCTGAAGGCCTAATTGTGCATGAAATCCAATCGAATTATCAAGCCCCGATGAGCAATTCCCAAGATTATTTAGCTCAGTGAAGTAAATAATGACATTAGCATTCTCCTTCAGCTCCTGAGGCCCCTCATTTCAGTCCTACACGCTAGTTGCCATCACAGTCTCTTGCCTGGGTGGTGGGAACAAATAAGGTGGTGGGAGGCTCAAAATCCAGATGTCAGCACAGGAGGGACTCGTAATGCTTTCCCACAGATGGAGAAACTGAGACGCAAAGCAAGACCTACCTGAATTCACACAGAGAGTTAGGGCCTCTGGAATCCATCTCCACTTATTCTGCCATTCCTGCAGGTAGTGATGACCCACGTAGGTACCCCACTCTCCTCTCCATCCCTGGGGTGCCCTGGCTGAACTCAAGAGTGCCATGCAGAATCGAGGCAGGTGTGTGTTTGTGTGTGTGTGTAGTGTGCACAAATCTTAAGACCTTGTCTTGTTGGTAGATACAAAGAGATATTGATCAACTTTCTGTTATGATAAGCTAAGTATGCAGGTTGAAAGGTATAAGGGTGACTGTCCAGAGGACAGGAAGAGCATGAATAATTTCCAAAATGCTGGAGGGAATACAAAAGGAAATAAAGAAAATCCAGCAAATTCAACAGAAGTTTGGAGAGGAGATAAAAAGGAAGCAACAGAAAAAATCACATCGAACAGAAAACACAGGAGAAGAAGGTGATGAAAATATATCCAAATATGTCCGTGAATGCAATAAACGTAAGTGGACTAAACTCACCACTTGAAAGACAAAGACTCTCAGATTGGACACAGAAACAACAACAAAACAAACAAAATCCATTTCTTATGCTTTTTTGAAGACACGCACCTAAAACAGAATGCTACATCATTGACAAGAAAACTGTAGAGAAAAAAGAAAAAGATGGATGGGAATCTATAGAATAATAGGGACTTAAAGACAAATCAACCAATTGTGTGTGTGGATCTTATTTGGATCCTGCTTTAAACTGTAGGGGAGGGGCGCCTGGGTGGCTCAGTTGGTTAAGCGACTGCCTTCGGCTCAGGTCATGATCCTGGAGTCCCGAGATCGAGTCCCGCATCGGGCTCCCTGCTCGGCAGGAAGTCTGCTTCTCCCTCTGACCCTCCCCCCTCTCATGTGCTCTCTCTCTCTCTCATTCTCTCTCTCAAATAAATAAATAAATAAAATCTTTAAAAAAAAATAAATAACCTGTAGGGGAAAAAACTGTCACATTTCTTTCATAATTGGAAATTTAAAAACTGATGGGATATTTGATGATTTTATGGAAGTATTGTTAAATTGTTAGCCAAGTGTCCTTATCTTTTAAAGATACAAACTGATCTGTGTATGGAGAAATTATATGGTATCTAGAATTTTCTCTTTTTTTAAAGATTTTGTTTATTTATTTGACAGAGAGAGACACAGCGAGAGAGGGAACACAAGCAGGAGGAGTGAGAGAAGGAGAAGCAGGCTTCCCGCTGAGCAGAGAGCCCGATGCGGGGCTCAGTCCCAGGACCCTGGGATCACAACCCGAGCTGAAGGCAGACGCTTAATGACTGAGCCACCCAGGCACCCCTGATATCTAGAATTTTCATCAAAATAATACCAAAAGAGGTGAAACAGCATCAGTCATGAATTGATAAAAGTTGACATTGATTATGGGTAGCTGGGGATTCTTACAGTATTTTCTCTACTTTTATATATGTTTGAAATTTTCCATAATAAAATGTTAAAAAAAAACAATAAAAAGAATGATGCAGATAAGCTTAAAAGTCAAAGGATAGAAAAAGATTTACTGGTCAAATATAAACCTCCCCAAAAGACCTCAGAATAATAAATCAGAATCACCCCTGCCTGGACCCTTACCAACATGTCTGCCATATTCCCTTCTTCAGTTCTTATAAAGACTCTTTTCTCTGGTTTTCACCCCAGGCCCTTTGTACATGCTGTACCGCTGGCTGGACCATGTTCTCTCTGCTCCCTACTCTTACTCAGCTTTCAGGTCCCAACTTCAGTGGCCCCCGCTCTGGGTAGCCTTCCCTGATCCCCAGACTGGGCCAGGTGTCTTGCCTGCATCCCCCAAATACCTGGGGGTCCCCCATCATGACCCTCATCATCCTAAGTTGTAAATCCCTGGTGTGTTGAGTCCATCACTCCTACGGGACTGGGAGCCCCATGGAGACAGGGCCCCCAGGCAGTCTTGGCCACTGCATTGAACCCAGAATCCCCAGCACGGGGCCTGGCACATAGTAGGTACTCAGTTCCTGTTTTCTGGGAGAATGACCCCTTGACAATCCCTCCTTATCTTTAGACCTTGGATCCCCCCTCCACTGTAAAATGGGATGAAACCCTCCCTCACAGGCTCCAGGTGAGGTATTGGAGAGAAGCAGGGAAAATGTCCAGGTGGTTGCAAACAGTAAGGGTATCATAAATGTGGCCTCCCCCTCTCAGTTCAGGCCTGGGTGGGACAGACATCTCCCATATCAGGAGCTATGCTGTCCTGGTCTCTGGGATCTGGCTCTGGCTGAGTTGGGGGATAGGACCCTGATCCCCAGAGGGGCTCGTTCCTCCTACAGAAGCACCATGTCCACCAGCATCCCCCCTCCCTATGCCTCCAGATCCCCCATTAGGGCTGCTTTTACCCAGGGTTATACAGAGAAGAACCAGAGGTCAAACTCTCCCCACGCCTCGATCTTTTGCCTTGGGCCCTTGCAACAGTGAAGAATCAGACATTTTCTCCTTTTCCAGAGAAGATGTGGAAAGACCAAGGCCCTGTACACAGTGGGCGCTCCATAATTGCTTGCCAAATGAATGGACACTTACTGAGTACATACTGTGTGCCAAGCAGTATTCCAGCATAGGGGACCCTGCGAGATCCAGGATGGGCAGAGCTCGTGCCCTCCTGGGGCTGACATTTCACAGGAGGACACAGACAAAAATCAAACACACATTCGTTGCCCCTCTACCCGAAACCTCTACACGAGACCTTATCTGGAAGTAGGCTCCTTGCAGATGTAATTCAGTGTAATCCATCAGGGAAGATCTCGAGACACGGAGTCATCCTGGACTTAGGGCGGGTCCCACGTCCCAGGAGTGGTGTCTTCCCCCCGAGAGAAGGAAGGAAGATTCAGACACGCGGAGGTTCAGCCTCGGGACGACAGGGGCAGACACTGGGGTGGCACAGCAACAAGCCGAGGACCCCCAAGTTTCACCTCAAAGTTATGGCTTCAAACGCCGCACAGTGTTTTCAAGTTCTGTGGCCGGAAGTCTGGCAAAGTTCTCTCCAGGCGAAAACCCAGGTATGGGCAGGACTGATCTCCCTGGAGCCTCCAGGGAGGTACCCTGTACGAGCCTTTTCCAGATTCTGAAGGCCAGCGTTCCTGGGCTGGTGCCCTTCCTCCCCCTTCCTCTGCCTTCACAGCCAGCGATGGCCAACGGGGCCTTTCTCGCATTCCTTCCAGTCCTATTCCTTTGCTTCCCTTTCATAAGAATCCCTGCGATTACACTGGGCTCACACGGATAATCCAAGATAATCTCTTCATTTTGACCTCTACTGATTTGCAGCCTTAATTCCATCTGCAGCCTAGGCTCCTTCTGCCATGGCAGGTAAGATATTCACAGGTCCCTGGGATTGGGACATGGACATCTCTGGGGGAGCATTATCTTGTCATCCGCGGTTTGTTATGCAACTTTAGACAACCAGGACACGTGGAATAATTCCTAAGCATGCCACAACATTCTTTCTCCCTTCCCCCTTCAGGACTCACTTCTATGCATCCCTCAGATCTCAGCTTATGGATCACCTCCTCCGGGAAGCCTGCCCTGATGTCTGATGCCCCCTCTTGGTCCCCGCTGCTGCCCGTGCGTTCCCATTACAACCCTGTGTGGGTTACGTGGTGTCATGTCTGTCACTCCCACTGGATCCCGAGGCCCCCGGGAGGGCATGGCGGTGTGTGCTGCCCCTGCTGTTCCCTTGCCCCAGCCCAGACCCTGCAGCCCCAGCCCAGCCTGGCTCAGCCCAGGGGCTGCAGCCTGCAGCAGCTATTCCAGCCTCCTCATTAAAGGAAGGCTTTTACTTAGGCAGCGCTGCCAATTCTAATTGATTGCCTGCATCCCCGGGGGGACTCGAGTTCTCGAGGTCGGCAGCTGGGCGGGGGGCCAGGCCACGGCAGGTGGGAGGGGGCCCTCTGCTCTAGGAGAGAAAAAAAGGCCTGAGGGCTGGACCTTGTGCCTACCTGCTCTTCCCTCTCCAGCCCCCAGCCCTGGGGCACCCACTGACCTGCAGACTCAGGGCCTTCATCCCCAGCCTGTGTGAACTGCCGGTATGTTTGATCTTCATAAGCTTGCTTATACCAAGAGCACGCAGAGATGCACATGGACACGTGAACACACGCAGACAGACCCACAACCCACAAGATCCAGGCAGAGAGGTAGTGTAGCATGGGAGTGAGGTGCCTCGGTCCCCCCACGGAGGCTTAGAAGTAAGTTAATATTTACAAAACACGGGGCGCCTGGCTGGCTCCATTGGAAGAGCACACGACTTTCGATCTCAGGGTGATGAGTTGGAGCCCCGCACTGGGTGCAGAGATGACTTAAAAATAAAATCTTAAAAATATATATATTTACAAAATGCTTAACACAGAGCCTGGCGCATACTCAATGTTCTATAATGCTTACTCTTTATGCATTTGGCAAATCCTGATTGAGCGCCCACTGCATGCCAGACCCAGCGGTTACAGCAGTGAACACGATGTGCACAAAGGTCTGTCCTAGCCAAGCTGACCCCTGGATTGAGGAGGGAGAGGGCAGAGTAAAGCCTAATAAAGAAGTCAATGTTGGAGTGTGCTGGGACCACACAGGCACACATGACCTAGAGAGGTAGGCTCTCTGAGGGTCTGATTATTTCCATCTCCCAGACAGGGTAAACGAGGCTCTGAGACAAAAAAATAATGGGCTTGTTCAGGGCTTGTAGCCCCAGGATCTTTGCCAGTCACCCTTCCTCTCCCCTCCTTCTGTTCTGAGCTCCGGCTAGCTCCCTCATTCCCTTGTGAGTCTCTGATTCCTTAAAACTCTCTTGGTCACAATTGCAAGTGTATTTGGGAGATTCTTTCATTAATATCTGGCGCAGCCTCCAGAGAGTTCCCAGGGCCCCTGACAGGCCTGGCATATAGTATCACTCAATAAATGTGCATTGGCAGAAAGTACCAGCATTCAGACCCAGCTCTGGGATGTAGCCCCTCCCAGACATAACCTGCAAACTGGCCACTGCGGGGGAGCCAGGCTGGGGGGGCTCCCAACTCCCCGCCTTGATTTGATCTGGGGCAAGAATCTACAGCCTCCTGGGCTTTGCCACCAATGCATGAAAATAGAAATGATGCCTCCATGTGGACACCCTTGGGTCTAGACCCTGGGCTCCGAGCCCCTGGCACCTGCTGTCACTTTTAGCCCTTCCTTTGTGGGCTGAAGGGAATGACAGACTTTGGAGCCGTTTGGGATTTGCCCAAAGCATCGGGAACTGGTAATAACCATCATTAGGATAATGATTTTAATTATTATCTAATAAAAGTATATTTAGCAGCATCCGTTTGGTGAGCATTTACACTGTTCAAGACCCTCTGCGTCTTTTTAAAACCCTTTTGTTGATCCCACATTCCTCTCCAGTGACCACTCCGTTTTTCTGCTCTTTATCGCAAAATTCTGAGAGTTGTCTGCTTCAACTCACTGTTCCCACTTTCCCTTCTCTGTTCCCCAGCCCCCACCCCTCAAATCTGCTCCAATGGGGCTCTCATGACCTCCACACCAGGAAGATGCACTCTGGGAAGGTGGCCCCTGGCAGGAGCACCCACCTTGGTGGCCGCCAGGGCAGGTGCGGGGGGCAGCGGGGTCCCTTCTCGGCATGGAGAAGCTGCCGTCACCTCACTGGCCTGGAGCCCACATCCCCCCAGCACCCAGGTGAGTCGTAGCCCAGGGTGGGGGGAATAGGGGCTTTGCTCCCCACTCTCTAGGGATTATTCAGACAAGTTCAGAGTTGGGGGGGTCTTCCCACTTCAGGGGCTCTGGGTGATCTACATGGTCCAGGTGGAGGAGGGGGTGCCTCAGGAGGCAGCAGGACCAGTCCCAGACACACCTACCCCAACCCCTGACACCAAGCCGGTGGGGGAGGACCTTGGGAAGCCCTGGGAATATGACACCCCCATACACGCAGCCCCTCTGAGCCTCATAAAGACCTAAACTAAGAGGGAAATAAAAGTAAAAATAACAGGGGCGCCTGGGTGGCTCAGTCGGTTAAGTGGCTGCCTTTGGCTCAGGTCATGATCCCAGGGTCCTGGGATCGAGCCCCGCGTGGGGCTCCCTGCTCAGTGGAGAGTCTGTTTCTCCCTCTCCCTCTGCCTGCCTCTCTGCCTACTTGTGCGCTCTCTCTCTCTCTGTCAAATAAATAAATAAAATCTAAAAAAAAAAAAAAAAGTAAAAATAACAAAGAATAAAAGTCACAGCTACCACCCGTATGTGTCCTACCCCCTTCAACGTCTCAGGAAGTACATCCTGTTATAATCCCCATTTTATGGATGAGGAAACCAAGGCCCAGGGATGTGGCCCGGCCCAGTTGCGGGGCTGGTAAGCCGCAGCCTGAGTTTGAACCAGCCTGTGCTGCGCGGGAGCCGTGGGATCCACAGAACAATCCAGCCGGTGGGTCCTGCTACCTGCCCATTGGACAGATGAGCAAAGAGGCTCAGGAGAGTTGTGGGGCCGCGTCGTGGGGAAATGCAGAGCTGGGGCTCCAACCCTAGGCCCTGCCCCAGAACCTGATCTCCAAATGCTCCCGGCCGGTTTCCCCACGGGTGGTGTGAGCTTCGCTGCAGAATCCAACCGAGAGGTTGTGGGGGACGCATGGAACCTGGTGTACCCAGCACCCATTGAGGGGTCTGAAGGGGAAGGAGGGATAGTAAAGGGGTTGGGGGGACAGCGCAGGGAGGTTTCTCGTGGCTCCTGCCCACTAATCTCTCTCCAGCCCGGGGCAGCGAGATCTGCCTGTTGCCTAGACCCCTCCCCAGCTGTGGCCCCTCCCGGGGAACAGCGCCGCCTCTGTGTCCCCCCTCGAAGGGCCAGCATCGCTCGGGATTTGCCAGCGTTGCCCAGAGACCGGTGGGCAGCGGGCGGGCTCCAGCCCCCTGCACGCAGACCCCTGCCCGCCCAGCCCCCGCACCCAGAGCCAGGACAATGGGCAGCGCAGAGGAGAACCGGGGCGGGCGGGGCCGGGGGGCTTTGGGGGCCTGGGAACGGGGCGGCTCGGGGTTGGTGTGCACGGAGGGGGTCTTGAGATCAGACAGGGGCTCGGGGCGGGGGAGACTTGGAGAAGGGGGCCCCGAGAGGGGCGGGGCCTCGGAGAGAGCGGGGAGGCGGCCTAGCCCCCTGTCCCACGATGGCTCCAGAAAGCGAGGTCGCCCCCTCCCCCTGGCCGCGAGGCTCGTGCCGGGAACAGGTGTGGGGGGTTCTGAAGGCAGAAGTAAGGGACACAATCCCTTTCGGAAGTAAAGCGACATGGGCCCTCACCGCTATAAATACGGACACAGCTGACTGGGGAGGTGGGGGAGGGAGATCGGAGGGAACCTGGAGGACCCGAGAAGAGAGGGGGGTAGGGTGCGGGACTGGGGACGACCCTGAGCCCTGAGGACGAGGTCAGGTTTCTGGATGGACGCGAAACCCGGTGACACGATACACTCTTAACCCCGGAGTCCAGGGGCCCCAGGGTAAGACAGAATCGAGGCAGGCGCTCCAGTCCTCAACCTTCCTGAGCCCCGCCCCTCGCTAAGCCCTCCCTGCTCCCAGAGCCCTCTCCCTCTTCTGCGCCCCTCCCCTCCCTGAGCCCCCTCCCACTCTGAGCCTCCTCCCTCTTCTGAGCCTCTCCCCTCCCTGAGCCCCCTCCCCACCCTGAACTTCCTCCCTCTTCCGAGACCCCCTTCTAGGGCCCCTCCCCTCCCTGAGCCCTCTCCCCCTTCAGAGCCCCATCTCCCTTCTGAGGCCCCTCCTACCTTTCAGCTCCTTCAGAGAGGGTGGCCTGGGACAGCCCTTCCTGGACAGTCCAGATAGAAATGGGACCCCTTCACAGGTGGGACCTCCCTGGCCCTTCCTCATCTGCAGCAGCACCTACATATTTTGTGACTGAAACAGCCAGAGCTTTTGAGGTTCCCCCCTTAGGGGACACCCCGTGCCCCCCATTACCCAGCAAACACCTACAGAGACCCCCTATCTGGAGCACCCAGTCCAGGGCTATATCAGACACTGGCAGAAGGACTTCATCCATGCATGGCCCCTTCAAATCGCAGTGTAGACCTCTGGACCTCATTTCCCATCAAGGGACTGATTTTGAAATGGGGGATGGGTAGAAATTCTGACTTCATTCATTCATCTATTCATCTTATTATTCAACAAGTACCTATTGTGCGCAAGCCTGTGCTGGGGGCAAGGGATACAGCCCCAACCTGAGGGGGCTCACAGTCTAGTGGGGGAGATGGTTGGTGTGTTGGTGGGGGTCAAAAGGCTGAGATGGAGGGGTTCAGGAGCTGGTGGATTGGGGAAGGTTTCTCACAGGAGGTGTCATCCAAACAGGGCTAAAGGCTAATTGGGAGGGGTCAAGGGAGGCAATGAGGACAGCAAGTGCAAAGGCCCTGAGGCAGGAGCAAGAGCTCCTGGGCTTGCAGTCCTAGCTTTGCCATTCTTTTTGCTGTGTGACCTGGACAGGCGACTGTGGCTTTCTGAGCCTCGGTTTCACAGTGCTTAAGGAGAGGGCTCAGCAGGGCACGTGGTACGCAGCCCCCACTCCATAAATATTTGGCAAATGTTTACGAGAGAACTGAGGCCTGGAGGGTTGTGGAGAGAAGGCTCATGGCCCTTGTCTGGGAGTGGCTTTGCTGGGCAACTTGTGACCTCTCTTTCTGGCCAAGGTGCCCCCTTCCCCTGGGCCCCTCCTCCCTGGCCCACCAGTCCTCACCAGCTGTCCCTCCATGTGTGTGTGGCCTGTCAAGAGCAGGGGCCTGTTCCGGGACATCTGATGCCTCGCTTCCCAGGGATTTCAGAGGAGTAGATGCACGGAAGTTCAGCTGCTGCCTGGGCTTAACCCTGGAGCCTGGGCGCCGGGTCCTCAGAGGCCCGACGCTGTCCCTCTTGACCCTGTGGGGAGCACTGGCGCTGCTCCCGGCCTCAGCTGGAAAGACCCCACTTCAACTCCCAGCTCTGGCATTGTCTGGTTATGCGGCCTTGGGAAGTTAGTCCACCTCTCTGGTCCCTGCCACCATCAACAGTAATAACCACCTCCTCCGTGCTTACCGTGTGCCCGGAGCCCTGTTTACAGCCTTTCTACAAATGAGCTCTGTCTTATGGCAAGATTCCGAGTTCTCAAGTACTGTTGACCCCATTTCACAGATGTGAAAACAGCACGAGGTGAAATCATCCATCTAGGAGTACCAACAATAGCACATATTTCGAGCTCGCCGTGAGCCTTCTTGAGATGGATTAGCTCATTTAATTCTCCCCCAAATCAAATGAGGTCATGGGAACCCTTAATAGAAGTCCCTTGTGGCAGATGTGGAGACCAGGTCGAGAGATGCTAAGCCATTTGCCCGAAGTCACCAAGCTGTAAAGCTGGGACCCACTTCTCCCGGGCCTGGGGAGTGACACTTCACACCCTACGGCCACCCCATGAATAGGGCCATGATCACTGCTGCCATCATGCTACCTGTTAAGATACGGAGATGAAGGAAGAGCGAGAACAGCAGGTGCTTTCCATGTCCTGCGGGGGGGTTGTCTAAAATGGCCATCACAGATTATTTTATTTTCGCTGCACCGTCCACCACGATATCACTAGCCACAGATGACTATGACAATTTACATTTAAGTCAATTACAATGAAATTACAAATCCAGGATCTCGTTCACACTAGCCACGGGGTAAGTGCTGGAGAGGCCCCGTGGCTGGTGGCTGCCCCATGGGAAAGCGTGGATTTCGAACTCATCCCTCATCACGGAAAGTTCTGTGGGGCAGCTTTGCTCGATGCAAATGCACCTCTGCTTGACTTTGCTTTTTATTTTCTGATTAGAGCCCAGGCCCTGGGAAGTTAC
Source organism: Leptonychotes weddellii (assembly GCF_054177405.1). Classification (NCBI taxonomy): domain Eukaryota; kingdom Metazoa; phylum Chordata; class Mammalia; order Carnivora; family Phocidae; genus Leptonychotes; species Leptonychotes weddellii. The sequence goes on along the minus strand of NC_138369.1, from coordinate 2,750,455 downwards.
AATGAACTTGCAGAATGCAGAAAAGAGAACCCCAGTTAGGATTTCGTGGCATGTAGGACGCTCGCTAGCTCGTATTTAAGCTAATCTTATCCTAATGATCTTTAAATTTTTTTTTAAAGATTTTATTTATTTATTTGAGAGAGAGAATGAGATAGAGAGCATGAGGGGGGGAGGGTCAGAGAGAGAAGCAGACTCCCTGCTGATCAGGGAGCCCGACGTGGGACTCGATCCCGGGACTGGATCCCGGGACTCTAGGATCATGACCTGAGCCGAAGGCAGTCGCTTAACCAACTGAGCCACCCAGGCGCCCCCTAATGATCTTTAAAAGGAAAAAACCTGGGGCGCCTGGGTGGCTCAGTCGTTAAGTGTCTGCCTTCCGCTCAGGTCATGATCCCAGGGTTCTGGGATCGAGCCCCGCATCGGGCTCCCTGCTCGGCGGGAAGCCTGCTTCTCCCTCTCCCACTCACCCTGCTTGTGTTTCTGCTCTCGCTATCTCTCTCTCTAACAAATAAATAAAATCTTTAAAAAAATAAAAAATAAAAAAAATAAAAGGAAAAATCCTGATAAATATGCAGTTCTTTAAATGCTCTTAGAACCAGCTTGACCATTTAACTGGTTCCCCCCACGATGTTGGCATGAGTCACTGAGTCACGTTTTCAACTTTCTGAGAATGGTACACCGACAGCCTCATTTTGCAAATAGGGAAACCAAGGCTGGCTCCCTGCCTTCCTCCTCCCAAACCCAGGGGCCCAGTCACTGCACACGCAGGCTTTCCACACCCAGGCTCTCCCCCGCCCAGCTCCAAGAAGCAGCTCCAAGAACCTGTCTTCCTTCCGCAGCAGTGGGGAACCAGGTCAGCCAACCGCTGGGACATCAAAGGGAATCTATAAATACAGCTGCAGGAGGAAAAATAGACACTTTTCTAGCCCCTCCCGAGCTTGCCTGTCTCCCACTCCCGGATCTTTCCTGGCTGGGCTCCCACTCCAGTAGCTGGGCCAAAGCCCCCAGCCCCAGGGACCCCTACTAGAAAGCAGTGGAGAGAAGCAGCTAATGGTGCTTTGGTTTTTCCTTATTGGCTCAACCTCCCTCCCCCGCCAGGCAACTGAGAAAAGAGGAGCAACACTGGGCCCATCCCTGGAAGGTGCAGGTGAGATTCTCAGCCCAGAAGTGAGGACGATGAGGTTGTCAGAATCTTCAGATCCTAGAACCCTGGAACCTTCCTTCTTTCTCTTAGGGCACATGTGGGACTTCTATGCTGTGCAGAGCCCTGGGAAGTTGGCAGGGCCAAGGCAGGCAGTTCAGATTTGGCCAGGGCAGTCCGGAGGGCTTTCTGGTGGAGGTGATATGAGCTGAGCCCAAAGGAGGATATGAGAGATGGGGGGGTGAGGAGCCAGGTTGGGGAAGGGACTCCAGGGAAGGGGTTGGGGGTCTCCTGGATTCTTTCTTCTTTTGGTCTTTGCATCCAAAATACCTCTCAGATCCACCTATTTCTCTCCATTTCCATGGCCCCTTGCCCCTGGTCCAGGCCCCTGGGTTGCTTCCCTAGACTAGTGTGCTCATCTCCTCCCTGGACCCCTGGGGGCCATGCCTACCCTGAGTACATCTCCAGAAGGCAGCCAGAGGGACCATTTTAAAAGTTAAATCAGGGGCACCTGGGTGGCTCAGTCGTTAAGCGTCTGCCTTCAGCTCAGGTCATGATCCCAGGGTCCTGGGATGGAGGCCCACATTGGGCTCCCTGCTCAGCGGAAAGCCTGCTTCTCCCTCTCCCACTCCCCCTGCGTTCCTTCTCTCAAATTGTCTTTCTCTCTCAAATAAATAAATAAAATCTTAAAAAAAAAAAAAAGTTAAATCAGATCATCTCACTTGCTCACTATAAATTCTCTCATGGCTCTCTAGTGCCCTTGAAATAAAATCCAAACTTTTCCCCATGCACATCCACCCCATTTTCTCCCCACCCTCCCCTCCTCTGTCTCTCCCCCTCGCTCACCTGCTCCAGACATGTGGATCTCCTCACTGTTCCTCCAGGCACAGTCCTACCCCAGGGCCTTTGCACATGCTGTTCATCTGCCCTTTCCCTGTTTTCCCCCCAAATTGGCTTTTACTTCTCCTTTCCATCTCAGCTCAAATCTTACCTCCTCCAAGAAGCCTTCCCTGATGCCCCCAGACAGCTACTGCTCCTCATTCTTTTTTTTTATCCCCCTGGCCCTTACAATAATCTGAAATTCATTGTTTTCTTATTTTGTGTCCATGGATGCCCCGAGAAGGCAGAGACCCTGGCTAGACCTCACCTCCATGGGCCTCAATTTCTCCATTTGTAAAATGGGGGTGGAGTTAGGACAAGCTGTTCCCATGGGGAAGCTGCCTACCTTGTTTGTCATTAAAGTTAGTATTTCTGGGACGCCTGGGTGGCTCAGTCAGTTAAGCATCTGCCTTTGGCTCAGGTCATGATCCCAGGGCCCCGGCATCTAGTCCCACATCCGGCTCCCTGCTCAGCGGGGAGTCTGCTTCTCCCTCTACCCCTCCCCCTGCTCCTGCTCTCTCTCACAATCTCTCTCTCTCTCTCCATCTCTCTCTCTCTCTCAAATAAATAAATAAATAAATAAAATCTTTAAAAAAATTAAAAAAAAAATAAAGTTAGCATTTCCCTTGCCCGGTTCTCTAGACTCCAGCAATCATTATGCTAATTCTGCAGGTTTTATGTAAATGACATGCTTATTTACTTCCTGCCCCTCCCCCAAAATCCCCACTGGCCTAGGGGAACTGGAAGCTGGGGAGTGGGCAGCGCCAGTGATGTGGGAGGGCGTGGTGGGGGTCTCCTGACCCCCACCGCATGCTTGCATCACAGGAGACACCTTCTTACCTCCACCTCCATCGTGGCCTATTGGAATCTTCTGGAAGGGAAAACTGAGGCCAGACAAGGGGAGCCACTGGCCTCAGGGCAATTCCAGGGCGGGCCTGGGATGAGAACTGGCCCTTTGCTCTGTGGGACCCTGGAGGCAAAGAGGCTTCCCTGACACTTGCCTGGACCTTGCCCTGTACCTCATTGTCTTCACTGAGTGCCTGCTTTGCGCAGGGTTCTGTGCTGGGCGGGGCTGAGACCAAGCCCAAGGGCCTTGACAAGGACAGCCAGATGCCCTGGGACTCCCAGTCTGGGGTGGGTAGGATTCAAGCTGAGACATTTATGTTGGGAAAGAAGGAGAAGTTAGCGGGATGAGTCTGGGAGGAAGAGAGTCAGCAGGCAGGAGGAGGGAACTGCATGGGCAAAGGCCCTGAGGCAGGGGAAAAGTGGTGCTGAGGGACAGAGTGCCCTGCACAACCTGCCCCCACTCCCTCCCCGCCCTTCCCTGCTCCCTCTTTCCCCCTCACTGGCTTGAGGTCCTGCTGCTCCAGCCACACGCTCCTCCAACAGGTCAGTCATGGTCCTGCCCCAGGGCCTTTGCACTGACTATCCCCCCCCCCACATGGAACACTCTTCCTCTATATACCTACACAAGTTTTCCCCTCACCTCCTTCGAGTCTCCACTCAGATGTCACCTCCTCTGTGAGGCTTTCCCTGACCACCTGTTTAAAATCCCTCCCACCCCACCCCATGAGCACTCCACATCTTCTTTCCTTGCTTAATTTTTCTCTTTAGCATCATCTGGACCAGAATAGATTTCACTTGTTTATACAGCTTCACATCTGTCAACCCCATTGGCACGTCAGCTGCACAAGGCCAGAGACTCGTCTGTTCTGTTCCTTGCTGCGCTCCCAATGACTAGAACAAGCTGGGCATCCAGTAGGTGCTCAATAAATACTTGTTAAATAAATGAATCTTGTCCTGCCCTGAGCCCCGTGCTCTGCCAGGACAGGGCTTGGCTCTGTCTCGGTCCTCACTGTATCCCCAGCACTGCCCAGGAGAGCCCGGTACAGAGTAGCTGCTCAGTAAAGTTAGATGAAGAAATAGATCCATGCAGGGCAAGCCCCATGGGCTCAGCTCTGCTTCTCAAAGGCTGTGGAGGTCCTGTGGCCAGAGCAGAGGTGGCCCCGGATGGGGCGCAAGGGTATGAGAAGTACGAGAAATACGGGCAAGGAGTGTGAGCTCAGCGCCCACCCATGACACCTCCACACTCTGATGTCAGTGTCATCTGAGTCGAGAGCCCTGGTGGCAATGACCGAATTGCCACCAGCTGAGGTCATTCACACGCATCCTCCAGTGTAGCCGTCTGTTTTTTTTTTTTTCTCCATAACAGTTTTGATTTTCCTTTTATTTTTATTGTGGTAAACTGTACATGATGTAATATTTATTGTTTTGACCATTTGTAAGGGTTCCATTCCATGGCATTAAGCACTAAGCACATTGATATTGTCCTGCAGCCACCCCACCCTCCGTCTCCAGAACTTTCCATCTCCCCACACGGAGACTCTGTCCCCGTGAAGCACGGACTCCCCACCCCCTGCCCCAGCCCCGGCTCCCACCCTCTCCTCTCTGGCTCTGTGGACAGGACTCCTCTGGGGACCTCCTGGGAGTGGGGTCCTGCGGGATGTGTCCAGCTGTGTCCGGCTTATTTCATTCAGCATAACATCCTCCAGGTTCATCCATGATGTAACGTGGGTCACAATTTCCTGCAGAGAGCGCACCCGTTCCACCACTGGCTTGCTTGCTTCGGATGAAGGGCAGCTCACCACTCTATTATTGATTCAAAAATGGATTAACGAGATGATTTTAGAGGAAAGAAAACAGGATTAGAAGAGTTGCCCTGTCCCTCAAAATGGTCAGAGGTCTCTGGGAGAAAGAAACACTGGCCAGGCACACAAGCATCTTCCCAAGCAGAGGAAGCAGCAAGTGCAAAGGCCCTGAGGAAGGAGCTCTGTGTGTTCACTAGGCTGGGATGTAAAGGCCAGGGGAGGGCAGATTTTGAACAGGGAGAATGTGACACTCCCCCACCTCCACCCAAGGAACCATGTACTTCAGCCCTCTCTGTGCCTGTTTTCTATCCATATCCAAGGACAGACCCCAGGGAGCTCAAAGCTTCCTGGATCCCTCCCTCCGCACTTCCCACTTCTGGGAACCAAGGTGTCCCTTGCCTCATTTGCACATGAGGCCTTCAGGGAGGGGGTTCTGGGACAACCTGGGCCAGCCCAGGACACACCTGGGCCTTTGGGGGGAGGATTTCAGTGGTTCTGAGCTGAGGAAGTGCTTATAATTGCTCCAATTTCCTCGCACATCAGGCAGTGAATCCTGCTGCTTCTATCTAATGTTTCCTGGGCCCGTGTAGGGCACTTTTAGCTCCTGCCACACACAGTCAGCCCAGCCCCTGGTGCAAGGGGCTGGAGAGGGGATGTCAGGCTGGGCAGCCCTCAGCCACTCCCCACTGACTGCCTGGCTGAAGGCCTACTGTGTGCGGGGGCCTTGCACACAACCTCTGTGGGGGAGGAGGATTTAGACAAACTCTGAGACCAGGTGCCCTGGGTTCAAATCCCCATCCTGGCTGAAAACGTGCAAAGAGCCTACAGTGTACACCGTAAATGCTTAATAAATGCTCCTTGAGTTATTATTTCACTGGGCACCCCTCCCCAGCCTGAAGGGGTGACCTCCTATTGCCCTATTTTGCTACTGAGGGAACCACATGACCCTGGGTTCCCTACTGAACCTTGGTTCCCCCCTCCATGTGACAAGGACAGACTCCAGAGAGCTCGTCGGTGCCCCCATTCATTCATTCATCTGTTCAACACGCTTGTTGAGTGCCTACTGTGTGGCAGGCCCTGTCCTAGCCCCCAGGGACCCAGTGGAGACCAAGGCAGACTCCTGCCCTTCCTTGGCACAGTTAACTGGCAGGGAATGGGGGTGGGGTTGGAAGAGAATAAAATAAATGATAAAAAGAAATGCCATCAGTAAAAAGTACAGCAAAGCAATCACAACAGAGAAAAGGGTGGTGGTTTTTTAATGATTATTTTTTATGGTTCCCCCTTCAGTGGGATTTCCATTTTATTTTATTGATTTATTTTTAAGTAATGTCTACACCTAACATGAGGTTCGAACTCACAACCCCCAGATCAAGAGTCACATGCTCTATCCGCTGAGCCAGCCAGGTCCCCCAAGAGTGGTGACTATTTAGATGGGGACATGTTGGGGTGAACATTTAAGTTGAGACCTGAGTAGGTGAGGGACGAGGTGAGGGACAAAGCCATTCATAGATCTAGGGGAAGAGTATCTCCCTCCACCAGGCAGTAGGCACAGCCTGTGCAAAGGTCCTGAGGCAGGAAGGACTTTTGGAGGAATAGGGAAGAGGGAGGAGGTTGGTGTGGGGGAAGGGCAGAAGGAGGAGGAGTCTGGGAGGGCACTTTTGGATGCAGGGAGCACAGACCAGGGTCATGGCCCAGGCTCCTATATACACACCAAGACTGAACTACCATATGCGCCTTCCCCATGGCTGCCCTCTGCCCTCCAGCCCTCTATTCGTGCCCATATCTCTGAGCTCTCCGGATAACAAGCATTTATGGAGTACCTACTGGGTGCTAGGCAGTGTTCTAGGCAATGGGGATTCAGCAGGAAACAAAACAGTGCTGTGGGGGGATCAATGTACAATACTTGGTTGTGACAAATAAAATGAAGAAAACCAAAGCAGGGTAAGAGGACAGAGAGGGATGGCGCAGCTGCCACTGTGGAGGTGACATTTGCATGAGACCTGAAGGGTGGAGGGTAGGTCATGCTGGAAATCAGTGGGGACAACATTCCAGATGGAGAGAACTGCAAGTGCAAAGGCCCGGAGGCAGGACAGGCTGGGTATAAAACTACATATTCGAAGCACTCTCAAGCCCTTGACAGCTACACCCCCCAACATTTCAGAGTGGAGCCACCTCCTCTTCCTCCAGGAAGACCCCCTGGATCCTCAGTACTTCCAGATGAGAGTGGCACCCAATGGGGCTGAAGAAGCGAAGGAGGAAGGGTCTGTGCCAGGCTCAGAGAGGCCCAAAACACAGGGCAGGGGGTGGCCATCAAGACCCCATCCACTCAAGTGAATGACCCCAAGTCACTTGCCTTAAGAGCCTACCAAGCTAAGGGGTCCCTGAGCCCCTGGAAATTATTAAAAGCATGGGGTTCAAATTCCAGCTCCATTCCCTGGCTATGTGAGCTAGCAAGACATTTCTCTCCGGGCCTGTTTCCACACCTGAAAACGGGATAATAGTATCTGTGCTTTAGAATCCTGGATAAACAGTTATAATTATTAATGCATGCCCCGCATGGGGCATTTCGTGGACCACAGGCCCAGGGGTGTTGTGTGGTCTTTGGAAAGGGCCACACCCTCTCTGGGCACCAGGTCTCCCAAATCCTTCAAGAGCTCCAGGAGGGTATTTGAACTTGGGGAAGGGTCCACAAGAGGAGCCCCCCCCACCCCGCCCTGCGAGGAGGCAGGGGTCAAAGGGCAAGGGGCAGGGCAGGGGCAGGGCCATGCCCCCCCCAGGCGCGCGTCCGTGCACACACACGCGCGCGCAGACACACACGCGCGCGCGCAGACGCACACACAGACACACACACACACACACACACACACACACCCTACCCACCCACAATGGGTTCTAGGCGGTTAGCTCGGCGGAGGGACCAGCTGGGCGGATTTAGCCGGCGCATCTGCCGCCTGAGCAGCTGCCGTTCTGGGGGGGCCGGAGGGGGATATGGGACTAGGGAAAAATCTGTCCGAGGAGAATCGCGTCTGCGCTGCCCAGCTGCCGCCTCAGGCTGGGAGGACACCCCGAATCCGCCCGGACCCCGGGCCCCTCCCCTGCCGCGGCCACCCCCACGTGCCTCTGGGGGAGGGGGCGTCGGGGAGGCCCTGACGTCACACGCAACCTCAGCCAATCGGAGCTGCCCTTTCCGAGCCCCCAGGGGATTCCCAGGCCCGAGCCGATACTAGGGGCGCGACCCGGCAGCGACGACCCCCTAACCTGGGCTTAAAAGAGGGCCCGCACCTGGTTAGGGAAAACCAGGCTGGGGCCCGCCAGGGAGGGAACGGGACCCAGGCGACCTCTCTGAGACGCCGCCCTCCGGCCCGGCTCCAGCGCGGCCCAGAGAGGGGCAGAGACCCGCGGGAGTCACACAGCAGGGCGCCGAGGCGGGGAGCGCTCAGAGGGGGCGCGCAGGCAGCCGGGCGGGGTTTCCCTTCCCCGCAGGCGCCAGGCACCAGGCCAGGCTCAGCCTCAGCCCATCCCGCGGCCCCCAAGGCCGCCAGGGCCCCTCCGGATCCCCCCAGGCCCCCTCGGACCCGGGGCCGCAGCCCGGCCGCGCTGGGAAGAAGGTGTCGGCGGACGCGGGCGCCGGCAAAACCCGCACTGGATTCCGCCAGGGTCGGAGCAGGACGGGAGCGCAGCGCGCTCAACCCGGCTGCTCTGGAGGGGAAACTGAGGCCTAGAGGGGCAGGCTTTGCTCAGACTAATACAATTAGGAGGGTGTTGCTGGCGCTGGTGACCTCGGGCGAGGCTCTTCCCCTCCCTGGGCCTCCCTAGCTCCCCCCGAGGGCAAACTGTGAACTTCCTGCCACCCCCTCCAGGTCAGGGCTCAGACAGTCAGGAGCCCAGGGCTGGGGGGAAGGGAGCAGCCCGGCCTGACCTTGCCCTGGTCCAGGGCATGAAAGACCCATTCATGTCCTCCCAAGCCTGGGTGGCAGCTGAGCCGGCCTGCGGGGGTGGGGCCTCCCTCAGGGCCTTTGTCCCAAGCAGGCCCCTCTGCCTAGTATAACCTTCCCACCCCACCGCCCCGCCACCATGTGCTTTGCCAGATCTATCTATGGTCCTTCTATGGCCCCCAAATCACCTCCCCGTGGTCCTCACTCAGTCCCCGTGCCCCCAGCAATCTCAGCCTCTACCTGGACCTTCCATTCTGCAGCCCTGGTTCTTCTATGACCCTGCTAGTGTGAAGGTAGCGAGTCAGTTGGTCTTTCTGACTGCTCAGACCAGGACCTGGCATCCAGTGGGTGTCCAATAAATGTTTGTTGAAGGAATAGATTGCAAAGGAGTCCAGTCTGGCCAAGGCCACGGGCAAGGGAGGGCATGCCGGGGGATGGGGGGTGGGCACAGCATGAGTGCTGGTGTGGAGGTGAGAAGAGTCCTCAGAGCCTGGGCACCAAGCTGAGGGGCTGGACTTAGCCCCACCCTGGTCAGGCAGGCCTCCATCTTCCCAGGTGGGCAGGACACAGGGGTAGGGGCTGGTGGAGAGCAGGTGCTGGCTGATTTGCCTGGGACGGTGGCTCAGCCGGAAAGCCGGTCAGGGCAAAACCACTAGCAGGAAGGCCTAGCTGCCTTCGGAGGTTTGTGGTCTCGGCCGGCCCCTGGCTGATGCCTGGGGCCTGGAAGAACTGGATTATGTCCACAGAAGCCAGGGAGGCTGAAGGTTGCCCAGGATCCAGTGTATCCTGAGGAGTAAGGTTCAAAGTCTGATCCCCACTTCATGCTGTGCGCATGGCCAATGGGAAGCCACATGCCCTGTCTGAGCCCGCCAGACTGCTGGGAGCCATGGATGGGACAAAGTGGGTAGGGCCTACCTAAAAGGTGCTCAGTAGTCAGCGGTAAGAGGGCTCATGCTTTCTTCCCATCCATCGGGGACCTCAGGTAAGCTCCTTGACCTCTCTGCGCCTCAAGCGTCCCATCGAGGGCAGCCTCGGGGGGGCTTCCATGAGGAATGAACGAGATGATTTATTGAGAAGACACCCAGCATGCAGTGTGTGTGCAAGAAGCGTCACTAGATAAATACATAATAGTAAAACATTTGTTGAGCACCTACTGTGTACTGGAGATGCTGGAGGGACCAGGACAGCCCACAGCCCAGTGGGGAAGACGTCTGCATACACGTCACGCTCATGTCAGGAGGTGCTTTGGACCCAGAATACCGCTGAGGCTCTGAGAGGTTCTCTTGCTCTCCTAAGGTCGCAGAGGGTCAGGGGGGTTACAGGGAGTTCTCCCAAACCTGAACACCGGTTTGTCTTGGAGTCCCAAAGGAAGGGGCCAGGAGGGCTCCCCACTGGCTCAGAGAGGCCTGCAGCCCTCTGGGAGCCCCCCTCTGGACCAGGCCCTATGGGGTGATCCCTGCAGCCCACTTGCCTAGCTTCAAATCTGACAATTTCTGAGTGACCTTGGACAAGACGCCTTCCTGTGCCTCAATTTCCTCACGTGTCCATCGAGTGTTGTTAAACATAATGCTCGTGGATCGAATAAATGACCTCATATATGAAAGGGGCCATGTAGACCAAGGGGTTCATGACGCCGCATCATCTCCATCATCCCCTTGGGTCTGCTTGGGGATGGATCCTGGGGATGCGAGTCTGGCCAGCGTGGATGAGACCAGGAAGTCGGGGCGGGGCCCAATTAGGCCCCCCACCTAGACAAAAGCAGGGTGCCTCCTCTTGGGTCCCTCCCCCACCCCCACCTCCGCCTCCAGCGCCTCCTGCCGCCCACCCGGCTCCTCCCCCCGTTCCGCGCCGCCGTAGCTCCGGGCCGGGTTTTGCGTGGCTCTGGCCCGGCTTTAAGGGAGGGGGGTGCCCGAGGGGGGGCGGAGGTGGCGGAGCCGCGAGTCGCAGCGGCGGCCGCGGCGGGCGGAGGAGATGCGGCCGCGGCGCGCCCCGGGTCCGGCCGCCGCGCAGCGCCCCCCCCGGAGCCGACGCCAGCGCGCGGGGGGCCGGGGCTGAGCCCCCTCCCCCAGCGAGGCGCCGCGGGCCGGGGGCGGGGAAAGCGCGCGCCCCCAGCCCCCTCCCCGCGCGGGATGCCCGGCTGAGCCGGCCGGGCCGGGACAGGTGCGCGCACGGACCCACCCCCCCGCCCGCGCCCTCCCGCCCTCGCGCTCCCTCCCGCGCACTCGCGGCGCGGCGGCTCCGAGGTAAGCGCCCCGGGGCGTCTGCGAGAGGGGGCTGGGGGCGGCGCAGTCCCGGGGTGTCTGTCGGCACGCAGCTGGGGGGCTGAATCGTCGGCCGGGGCGGCCGGGTCAGGCGCTAGGATGGGGGCCGGAGGGCCCCGCCGCCGGGAGGGGGATGGATTTGGCCGGCAAGGGGGTTTGTGGAGCGCTATCGCGGGAGGATCTGTCAGCGACGCAACTGGGGAGGGGGCTGGATTTTAGGGGGGGCCACTGTATGGAACGGTGTAGTGGGGGTCCAGTAGCATCGCTTTGAAGGGGCTGGATTTGGGCCTGGGGCGCTGAATGAAGCACCATAATGGGGGAGTC